>NC_048561.1:5851229-6191364 GCF_902806685.2 Maniola hyperantus
CCCACAATAGGGTTATAAGAAAGTTCAGAGTATTTGCGTAGAATTGTTCGTAATATAAATAATTGGCGGACTGTGAGCAACTGACAGCTCGAGTACAATTTTGGAACAAGAGACTGGGTCCAAAACTGGTCGGTCTCCTTTAGTTAACTACTTACAGTTCTTGCATTTCACGAGGGCAAGTGGCTCATGCTTGTGTTTAAGTCGTATCGGTATAAGTATCATCATCATCATCATGCTCAACCCATCGCCGGCTCACTACAGAGCACGGGTCTCCTCTCAGAGTGAGAAGGGATTTGGCCATAGTCTACCACGCTGGCCAAGTGCGGATTGGCAGACCTAATCCGTATAAGTAAGGTACAGTAAATGAGTGCGTTTGACAGCGCTTGCTCGCGACTGATTGGTCCGACATAACATACGTAACCACAAGTAAAGTTCACTCGCCTTCGTGAATTGCAAGAACTGTAACAACTTAGGCTTTAAGCTAGTTTACCTCGTAAGTGAGTTCAACGTTGGGGTAACGGTTACAGAATCGCGCCACGTCCGCCATCTCCGTGGGAGACAGCTGCAGCAGCTTCGCCCTCGCCCCATCTTCCAGTTCCATCACGTCGAACACTGTCTCGACACCCTGGAAAAATGGTCCATCATTTTTTTTATTTTTTTTATATGATATTAGAACGGCAGTGCCACTTACACTAACTAGATAATTAATAATAAATTTAAATACAAATAAAGGTACAAGAAAAAAGACATAAAATACAAAACGATAAAAAATCAAAGGATTTTGAATATGTACGCTGAGAACATTGAATGACATATTCATGTAATGCTCTCAGCGTACTTCAGTAACTCCCGAACCAGTATTATAGAATATATAGACCCATCATTGAATGGGTCCCATTGAGCATTATTGTCCAAAAGCGCGTTGAACGATGCTAATGAACGGGGTATAGGTGACATAGATCTAGCAACAGTGCGATGATGTGGGACCACGAAAAGTTTATTTTTTATCATGATCAACCCATCGCCGGCCCACCACAAAGCACGGGTCTCCTCTCAGAGTGAGAAGGGTTTTGGCCATAGTCCACCACGCTGGCCATGTGCGGATTGGTAGATTGGAAAAATTGTTATTGTAGGTTAATAGCACAGACGTTTATCCACTTGACGGATCATAGCAGGCCACCTCACGCGCCAAGCATGCGTTGTATAACCACCCATGTAACGCGTTTGTACCTTTAACGTTCCGACTATGCACGGAGATCGACCAACAGAAATAAATAAAAAAAGAGGGTAAAATATGCCTTTTTGTAGCATTAAATGGCGTGGGAAGAAAGCTCCAACCTCTGGCTATGCAAAGGATGGCATAACATTTTATAGGTAAGTTTAGTTATGTAATCCATACTAATATTATAAATGTGAAAGTGTCTGTCTGTCTGTCTGCTAGCTTTTCGCGGCTCAACCGTTCAACCGATTTTGATGAAATTTGGTACAGGGATAGGCTACTTTTTATCCCAGAAAATTGAAGAGTTCCCACAGGATTTTAAAAACCTAAATCCACGCGGATGAAGTGGCGGGCATCATCTAGTAATAATTAGAAACACGAGTACGAACAAAAATAGAATGGAACCTGTTCTTGTCTTTTAAAATTACGTGTCGTCTCGTACTATCGCATGCAGTTTTACATAGCTCCGTCTCGTTTTTATTCTACCGCATGTAACTAGTGACACTCCGTCTAACTATCGATAAATTATGTCGATACTTTATCGGTAATATTTCTGGGCTACATAAATTAGGATAAATTATTTAATTAACTATTAATAGACCGTAGCATATTTTAATGCACAGTTTTTGAGTTATTCCCGTTGAGTAACACACAGCCCCGTGAGTAACACTATGACACAACGGGATTATTTTGGAATTGTTGTCCCGTTGAGTAACACTATTACTTAACCATCCATCCACCATCTGAACCAGTTCAACAGCGCCCACTGCTGGACACCACGCCCACGCTTGGACGATTTCAATATCCCCAACTCTTACCTTATCAGAACAACGCTGCACAAGCTCTGGTGTGAAGTGAGGCAACTGTCGCAGGTAGGAGTCCTTGGCCCACATCGCCTGTGTGACCATTTGGGCCAGCTCCATGGCCGCCACCGCCGGGGACAGCCACCCACTGCTGGACACCACGTCCACGCACGCTTGGATTAGACGAATCGCCTGGAAAAAAATAAAGTATGAAAATCGAATTGATTATAGTGTTGACTGCCTTTTCGAATTAATATGTATAAAAAATATAAACCTTCCACCGCCAGAAGATATTTTTTGTTTGTGGGTTACATATAGAATGTTGCTTTTCGCAGAGACTAACAACTCATCTCAGTGAAAATAAGAGAATTGATTGTATTATAACTTTATGAAACTAAAAGGAAGTGCCGAGAACGCCCTTGAGTCAGTATGGCCGTGTAGTAGTGTTTGATTTTTACAATTGCTAGATGATGCCCGCGACTTCGTCCACGCGGATTTACATTTTTCAAAATCCCGCGGGAACTCTTTGATTTGCCGGGATAAAAAGTAGCTTGTTTTAATCCAGGGTATAATCTATTTCCATTCCAAATTTCAGCCAAATCCGTCCAGTAGTTTTTGCGTGATTGAGTAACAAACATCCAAACATCGACACTTTCACATTTATTTATTAGGATTAGGATTATATAGAGTTTTCTTGAGTTAAGACCTCCTTCATATTTGATCGTCTTTTCCGGATGGCGTCACCGGTTTGTGGGATAATTATAGAATATTGCTATCCCTCTCGCTCTCACAGCGACTCACCTTGACGAGAACGAGAGCGGTGTCGGCCTGCAGCTCGGCGGGTAGCTGCATCCTGGACAGGTGGGCCTGCAGCAGCACGTGGGCCTTGACGTGGGGTTCATTGAACTTGACCGCCCCGCCAGTCGGCGTCGCCGGTTTGTGGGGGACTCTGGAAGAGAAAAGTGGAATGAAGTGCAAACATAAAGTTCATAAGGGGGCGTCTATAAATTACGTGAGATTTTTATGGGGGGGGAGGGGGTCGAGTCAAATCTCATCTAATCTTACGTTAGAGAGAGGGGAGGTGGTCTCGGCAAATATCACGCAATTTTTTTCTGATTGAAACAAAAACACAAATACTATTTTGGTCCATTTAATCCGGATTGTACCACGCTTAAGATTTAATCTTAAGCGTTATCGTAATACGATTAAGATCATTCACTAATTCGTTCGAAAGGAAATAATTTCATTCAAGTATCCAACGCGTTTACGTAAGGAACCCACATTTTGGAAAAATCTCACGTGAGGTTTTCGTGAGAAAAAGAATGGACTGTTAGGCGGTACGAAGTTCGCCGGGGCAACTAGTAGATTATAAATATATAGATC
Source organism: Maniola hyperantus (assembly GCF_902806685.2). Lineage (NCBI taxonomy): Eukaryota > Metazoa > Arthropoda > Insecta > Lepidoptera > Nymphalidae > Maniola > Maniola hyperantus. The sequence continues at coordinate 5,854,635 of NC_048561.1, forward strand.
TACATACTGCGTATGGGCAGTAGCGTGCAGGTCATAGAGGCATAAATGCACTGCTTACCCCAGTTGTAATAGCTCAATGCATATTTTTCATTATGACCTGCCAGTAAACAGGTTCCTACCTAACTAATGCCTACCCTGGCTTCAAACACTGTGCACGCCACTGCGTATGGGACTCAGACAAAGGACCAAGGTGGATTTCTCTAGGCACCGACTAAACGGCACAGTGCATTGTGCGATGTCGTAGATTTTTACGATCCGACGTCGCATTGCAGTGTTGCGTCAACGCATCGCATTGCGATGCGGCATCGTTTTTGCGATGCGATTGATGATCGCATCGCAGTGTTGTGGCCTCACCCATGGAATAATGGGGGGTGGCGGGCTCTTCACGCCTCCGTGAGAGTGAAAGTGATGTGCTACTCACTTGGCGGCTAACGCCTTGATGATGTTCTCCTCGCGGTGCCTGATGCAGAGGTCGGAGTACTCCGCGGCCGAGGATATGATCTCCAGCAGACCGCGGATCTTGGTCTTGGAGGTCAGCGACAGGCTGAACAGTTCTGTGGATGAAAATAAGTACCATCTTGGTAATAAAAAAATCTGACAGTGACTTTGGTCTAAATTAGGGGGATAAAAATTGAGTATATCCATTGCCACAGAATTCATAAATGTGACATCTCTATATATAAAAATGAATCGCTGAATGTGTTGCTGATCGCAAATCTCGAGAACAGTTGAACCGATTTCGCTAACTATTTTTTTTTATAAAAGTACGTCGTATTCCTTGAAGTACGAGGGGTTCTTACGGAGAGAAAAATTTCAAAAATTGCCTGAAAAAGTCTCAGAACAACACTTTTCTATATTCCCATACAAAAGATTCGTAATAATACTTAAAAGTCAATTTGAACTTTATTAGCATACCATAAAGTATAAGTGTTAGTGGAGGGGTTCCGGGAAGGCAAACCAATTGAGTGACGTGTTAGGCGGTACGAAGTTCGCCGGCTCAGCTAGTCTCAAATAAATTTCATTTAATTTCAAGGCAAAGGTATGTCACTCACCTATAGTGGTATAGTTGATGTAGTAGTAGGACGCGATCATGCCCAGGTTGAGAGGCTGCACGTCCATCTCGTCCTCGATGGCGATGCACTTGGACTGCTCCAGGTCTGTCAGCGTCGTCTCCACCAGCTCTGACAGGTGGTCTGACAGGTGTCTGTAATAATAATCATCATCATCATCATTATCATCATCATCACCATCATCATCATATATATATGTATATATATATATATATATATATATATATATATATATATATATATATATACGGTAACTATTAAGAATATATAATATATGGTGGAAATCTTTGAGTGAAAAGGAGGGCCCAACGGGACTCACCTGGGTGTTATTCCTTCGATAGGTACACTTCACTGGTCGCTGATTTTAACACTCGTTCCACCATAAGTAATTAATTTATTTTTATTAACACGTCAGATCGATCTGTTATTTTAATATTGCAATTATGCAATGCGAGCGATTAGCGGCGGCGTGTCAAGGAGTCAAGGAGCGACTAAACTTCTTCCTAATGAGTTTTTCTATGATTGCAGTTTTGTCTCTTTCGGTCCCGGGCCAATTTAAATGGATAGGAGTAGGGTGGAAAAAATAAATATTTTATATAGTTTCGAGTGTGTAGGCATAAGATTTGTACAGTAAAAATGGCGTAAACAATATATATATATATATATATTCTTAATAGTTACCGATGCGTGACCCCCTGCAGGTTGTAGTAGTTGGGGTTCTGCGTGAGGCGCCGGTAGAGGAAGGTCCACGTGAGGTAGTCCACGGCGTCTTGCTTGTTCTCTATGGTCTTCGTCACTATCTCCGCGTTGATGTGGTCGTGCAGCCGATGGTCTAGGTGACTCTGTGGAAAATACAATTGTCTATTTTATTTTTATTTTTATTTTATTGGTTTGCCAACAGATAGTACACATATTATAAAATAACAATTACTATGGTAAAATCAGTGGCGGATTTGTCTTGGCCGCCCTAGGCCCCAGGCCATCTAGTAAGTAGGTACCACCCGCCCCTTTCTTAGCACTCATGATAATAGACTACATACTTAACGATTTTTTTTATTTTCAACTTTTATCATAATTAACATCAGTGAATTTTGTTCATGATTGGTCGCCCATAATACCTGACCGCCCTAGGCCCGGGCCTACTGGGCCTTAGGGCAAATCCGCCACTGGGTAAAATTGAGAAAGGCTGCAGTATTGACACTGGAATTCACAGTCAGGGCGTTTGTACACTCATCCGTGAAAAAAATAAGAATCTAATGTACGTATTTGTATGTCAGCCACTTTGAAGAATCACGGATACGAGCCGAATACGGATGAGTGCACAAACGCCCTCGGAGCGGTTACGCACTCATCCAATCAGAGTCCGTGAAAATACGGATATAAAATACGTATACTTTGCGGGTTTGAAAAATACTAAATCACTAAAACTACAAAATGAGGAAAATGTGCATTGGTATTGGATTATGTTTAGGTAGTATACCGTTTTTGCTAGTGTTTTGGTTGCACCCTGTATGAGCCCGTGGACGTCCACTGGTGCACATAGGATCAGCAGTGGACGTCCACAGGCTCATACAATGAACATGGGTGTGTGACGTCACCTCTAGCGGCAGACAGTCGTTGAGCAGCTTGGTGAAGAAGGTCTTGTGGTGTGCGGCGCACATGAGCACGCCGACCGCGTGCTCGTCTTCCAGCGGTCTGCACGCGCGTCCCAGCATCTGCAGCACTGTGGTGATGGGGTACTGCTCGTAGCAGTGCAGCTTGCCGTTGTAGCTGTCAAAGAAGAGTTGTTGTTGACTTTTTTAAGGCTCTCACTGAAAACCAGCGCTGCAGCTTGCTGCAGCATGATGCTGAGTGGGAGACCTATATGTGGCTACACATGACACTTTATTTTGAATATTTTTACCTTTAAGTTTATGTAGTTAATTAAATTAGTTTTAAGGTTTATTGTAGTGTTCATAGTGACGTGATCAAATAAAAAAGTTTTCTTTCTTTATTTTTTCTTTCTTTTGTCAAAACATTCATATTGAATTCACAGCTACACATATTTCCATTGATTTGTTTGGTAACATATTGGAAAATCTAAATATATAAAAGGAAAAAAAGGTGACTGACTGACTGTCTGATCTAACACACACAGCTCAAACTACTAGATGGATCGGGCTGAAATTTGGCATGCAGATAGCTATTGTGACGTAGGCATCCGCTAAGGATTTTTGAAAATTCAACCCCTAAGGCGGTCAAATAGGGGTTTGAAATTTGTGTAGTGCACGAGGACGAAGTCGCGAGCATAAGCTAGTTTAAAAAAAATTACTCTTAAATGGAAGATGTCAAGCACAACAGTTTATTTGTGTTGTATGTTTTCTTACCCTTATGCTCATACGCACTAGCGCTACGCTCAGCCGCCCAGGCTGTTCGTCTTTGCGGTTTGCCGCCTGACGCGTGGTGAGCCACTGTTCAACCGCATCACTGCGCGACGACCCCCTTGTCATCTGTCCCTATCCGACAGCGGAGCTATTCAGTAGAGAGATAAGGACAAGGGATGCTACTCACACATGCGTATCAGCGATGATGACAGTGTGCACGTGCGCAGCGAACGCGAACGCAAGCTCCGCAGCCACGACGCACAGTTGCGCAGCGCCGGACTCCAACAGCTGTTGCGCCGTGCGTCGGTCGCTCGCGGAGACGCCCTCGTGTAAATACGCTACGCCAGCTGAGAGGGTTTCTCGAAGCATCTATGGGACATACAAATGATCATCCTTAGTAAAAAGTAACAGAAAATAAGTTCAAGGGTTTATTTTATTTATTACATTAGTTTTTGATCTAGGCCTAAACCAACTAAATTTTTAACCTGAGAAGATACCGGCTAGATTTTGGCCTAGGAAGATACTAGCAGTTTTTAGCCCACGAAAGTTTTGGTTTTAGTCAGCTCCTGAATCTATAGTAGAAACATCCTTATCCTAAACCTTCTCGGGGAATGGCTGCACCAGATCAGGTCTGGCATGTAGGAACCTCGTGGAATTGCTGTGGGCAGCTACCAACCCCAGAAGATCCAATGTTAGAAGTCTGGCACGTCTTCTAGAAGGGACAGACACAGGCTAGTTTTTTCGCAAAAAGATGCCAGGCGATTTATAGTCCCTGAAACTGCAGTAGCAAAATCCTTACCTTATCCTGGATCTTTTTGGAGAATGGATGCACCTGGTCAGTTCTGGCGTGCAGGAACCTCATGGAACTGCTGTGGGCAGCCGCCAACACATGAAAATCCATTGCCAGAAGTCTGGCATGTCTTCCAGAAGGGACAGACACCAGCTAGTTTTGCTCCAAGAAGATGCCAGACGATTTTTAGTCCCTAAACCTGCAATAGCAAAATCCTCACCTTATCCTGGTCTTCTTGAGGAATGGCTGCACCAGGTCAGTTCTGGCGTGCAGGAACCTCATGGAACTGCTGTAGGCAGCCGCCAACACAAAAAATCCATTGCCAGAAGTCTGGCATGTCTTCCAGAAGGGACAGACACCAGCTAGTTTTGCCCCAAGAAGATGCCAGACATTTTTAGTCCCTAGATCTGCAGTAGCAAAATCCTCACCTTATCCTGGTCTTCTTGAGGAATAGCTGCACCAGGTCAGGCCTGGCGTGCAGGAACCGCGTGGGGTTGCCGTGGGCAGCCGCCAACGCCAGAAGGTCCGCTGCCAGGAGTCTGACGTGTCTTCTAGAAGGAACAGACACCAGCCAGTTTTGTCCTAGGAAGACACCGGCTGATTTACAGCCTCTAATCTTGCAGAAGTATAATCGTCACCTTATCCTGGATCTTCTTGAGAAATGGCTGCATCAGGTCAGGTCTGGCGTGCAGGAACCGCGTGGGGTTGCCGTTGGCAGCCGCCAACGCCAGAAGGTCCGCTGCCAGGAGTCTGACGTGTCTTCTAGAAGGAACAGACACCAGCCAGTTTTGCCCCAAGAAGATGCCAGACGATTTTTAGGCAATAAATCTGCAGTAGCAAAATCCTCACCTTATCCTGGATCTTCTTGAGGAATGGCTGCATCAGGTCAGGTCTGGCGTGCAGGAACCGCGTGGGGTTGCCGTGGGCAGCCGCCAACGCCAGAAGGTCCGCTGCCAGGAGTCTGACGTGTCTTCTAGAAGGAACAGACACCAGCCAGTTTTGTCCTAGGAAGACACCGGCTGATTTACAGCCTCTAATCTTGCAGAAGTATAATCCTCACCTTATCCTGGATCTTCTTGAGGAATGGCTGCACCAGGTCAGGCCTGGCGTGCAGGAACCGCGTGGGGTTGCCGTGGGCAGCCGCCAACGCCAGAAGGTCCGCTGCCAGGAGTCTGACGTGTCTTCTAGAAGGAACAGACACCAGCCAGTTTTGTCCTAGGAAGACACCGGCTGATTTACAGCCTCTAATCTTGCAGAAGTATAATCCTCAACTTATCCTGGATCTTCTTGAGGAATGGCTGCACCAGGTCAGGCCTGGCGTGCAGGAACCGCGTGGGGTTGCCGTGGGCAGCCGCCAACGCCAGAAGGTCCGCTGCCAGGAGTCTGACGTGTCTTCTAGAAGGAACAGACACCAGCCAGTTTTGTCCTAGGAAGACACCGGCTGATTTACAGCCTCTAATCTTGCAGAAGTATAATCCTCACCTTATCCTGGATCTTCTTGAGGAATGGCTGCACCAGGTCAGGTCTGGCGTGCAGGAACCGCGTGGGGTTGCCGTGGGCAGCCGCCAACGCCAGAAGGTCCGCTGCCAGGAGTCTGGCGTGTCTTCTAGAAGGAACGAAGACTGCAGCAGGCTTGGAGCCCGCGTGGCGGATCACGCTGTTGTATATCGGCTTGGTCATGGCCGCGAGACGGGAGGCGGCGTGTGATATGTTGAAACCCTGGGGAAAATATTCAGTTTTTAGGATAAGGACAAGATGGAACCCAGGACAGCGCGCGTGACGTGCGGGTGTGTGTAGAAGCACTTATTAAATTACATTTAATTCAAAGATGGGGATCATTACAATTCGTTAATAAAATAGGATCTTAACTTATATTTTAAATTAACTGTAGTTAGTTCGATTCTAATTTTATTATCTAAACTATTTATTACTAACTATTACTTTATACACGCTGAAGTTTTTGTGGTTGTTTTCTCGCGGCAGAACGATTTGCTCTCAGTAGTACTATCGAAATTTTGAGTTAAACTTAAAAAATAATGTTTTTGTTTTGAAATAATTATAAAAAAAATTGACAACTCGAAAGTGTGAGAAACAATAGTACCTCCCTAGACGTAACGTGAATAGTAAGTAGGTACATCCACTCGAACCGCGCTGCCAACAAAGTGAAAAAGTTTAGAGCAAAATAAGCTCTCGCGCGTAGTGATACGGCATAAACTAGCCTGCGCGTACGCGGTATCACTATTGGTTCGAGGTCTCATTCGATTTTTGTTTTTCTCGATTGTAAATTTGACATTTTTGACTCTAATATTTTTTTATATTTATAAATCGATTGTAATACCACGACAAAATCATTACGCTTCGGGAAAACAACCATTAAAATTTCAGCGTGTATACTTCGACCGTCCTTTGTGGCAGATCCTTCTTTCCACGCAAATGCAAACTGTGGACCCAACTCCCATCGGCGGCGTTCCGGTGGGCCCTGCGTTGCACTCGATCTACTGCTGTATACTTATAGAAATAAAGTTCAATGTTACCTGCACGTGTAACTCCAACGGTAACGGACGCACGCTGGGGTGGAAGTTGAACGCGCAGTTGGCGTTGCAGCCGAGCCACTGCCAGACGTCGCGAGCGTCCGCCAGGGGGAGGGATAGGGCCACGATACGGATTGGACGACCTGAAATATGCACGAGTTATTAAAAAAAAACCGGCCAAGTGCGTGGCGGGCCACGCGCAGTGTAGGGTTCCGTAGACGCAGGCACGCACGCACGCACGCACACACGCACACACACAGCACAATTCATTAGCACTTTAAAACATCATATTTTACAAACGAATCTAGAAATGGAAAAATGATGTTCCCACACCTACAATATTTTTAAAAGACCTATTCAACGATACCCCACACTATGGGGTAGACGAGAAAAAGAAACCATCCCCACTTTACATGTAGGGGAGCTACCCTAAAAAAAATATTTATCAAAATTTTATTTCACCACTTTGTCGGCGTGATTAATATTTATACCCATGCCAAATTACAGATTTCTAGAACTAATAGTCTCTGAGATTAACCGAGGACGGACGGACGGACACGGCGAAACTATAAGGGTTTCTTGTTTACTACGGAACCCTAACAACATCAATGAAATTCTGAATCGAAAGAATAGAATATGTTTTATTCAAGTAGACTTATTACAAGTGTTTTTGAATCGTTAACTAGTTTAATTTACCACTGGTTCGGAATGTTGTTCCTACCGAGAAGAACCAGCAAGAAACTCGGCGGTTGCTCTATTCAAGTGATCAATTTACAATATTATTATAGCATACTGTACAAGCAATTGCAGCCCCGTGCATTGCTGGGACGAGTCAAATCCAAGCTGAAAGAAGGATCTTACCAATCTGCGAGGCGATGTAGCGCATCCTCGAGCACACCACTTCTAGAACGGGGCCTTCTTCTCCACCAAGTAACTGGAGCGCGTCCACAATGAACAGGGAAACACTTTGGACGCTCTTGCGGACTTTCCATCTATGAAATGAAGAAAAAAAATTGCATATAACTTTACACGCGGTTGAAGTATAATGCACCATTTTAACTTTTTGTGTCAAATTTCATGTCAAAAGTACGTTTTTTGGACTTTATTTTAATAAAAGTAAACCGTACTTTTGACATGACAGTTGACCCATACAGTTAAAATGGCACGTGAGAAGTCATTTTGTACGAGCAATATGTACATATTTTAATTTTTAATCATTTTAATAAATTAATTAAAATTACATTTAAATCCACCTTCAAATTAAATCTTAAAATTAAATTATTCATATTAAATTACTTTATTGTAATTTCCATCATATTCTTAATTATATTCTACATCTTGATCTGAATTAATTTTTATTTGAAATTTTAAAATATTATTTTTATTAAAAAAAAATTTTATATCTATCTAGTATTTATTCTATTAGACTATCAAGTATTTATTAATTATCCTGGCAGGTGGCAAACCGGCCATAATGGTTGTATCATGGATCGTGGAACCGACCGTACTGAGCTGTCAAACGTCATAATTTAAAAAAATATATTGTCATGGAAAACCTCCTCCTATGAAACCTTCTAAGAAACTATGGCAGCTTGCATGAGGAGGTTTCCAGGCACCGTTCGAGAAAATTTTCATAGATGGCGCTGAATACTACAACCACTAAAGATGAAAAATAATACTTTTTATCCCGGAAAATAAAAGAGTTCCCACGGGATTTTTAAAAACCTGCGCTAATTCCACGCGGACGAAGTCGCGGACATCAGCAAGTATATTAATAACATACGATATGCAATACGGTATTTGACAACTAGTCAAATCAGTAACTTTTTATCAAACGTCAAACCGCGCGCTTAGTATGCGAGATTCTATGAAATACCGATGCGTGACGTCACAATCATTTGACGTGCTTTTTTTAGTTTAATCGATAATTTAAAATGGTTATTACACTTAAAACCAACAAAGGACGTGGATTTTACGTATTTTGGAAGACCCTCTATATTTAATAATCACTGAGAAATCATTTCTTTTTGATGAAGTCAAATACCCAATTGCGTTAGAGATTTGTGCATGTGTTGTACGTTTTTTGTCACCATTTTCTTGAAAAATCGCGGTGTTTAATGCAGTTTTTTTGCATTAAGTGCGTATCACTTTTGGACAAATTCTTAGATATATATTTTAAGGTTGCCATACATCATGATATTTATGTTTTTTTTTTTAGTTTTGTGTATTGTGTTTTTTTGATAAAATAAAAGTGATACCTCCTGGAAAGCACGTCCCACTTCTCAGCTGTGGTGATGATGATCTGCCCCTTGTTGAGCAGCTTGTGGTCCGTCGCCGTTTCGCCCGTCAGTTGCACTACCTGTACAATATACACGATCTAAGGTAAATACTAGTTTGCTAACAAAATAGTGCCAATAGATGGCGTGAGCTGTACATTAGCTCGCGTCTCGACTGGCTCCATAATTTATTTTATTGCTGATAGGTAACGCTATCTGTACATTGACTCGCGCGTCGACTTGTTCCAAGTTGATAAAAGTAACGCACCTTTGTGCTAATAGATGGCGCCAGCTGTACATTAAATTGCGCGTCAACTTATTTTATATGAGTTACTTACTTTAGTGCTGGTAGATGGCGCTAACTGCACATTGATTTGCGCTTCAACATAACTTATCTTGAAATTACTGAACTGTGCCAATTTGTTCTTTCTAGCTAGCTTAGACTATGCAGTGTAGATATAAGCGTTTTCGTGAGTTATTCGAATTTTTGGGTATACCCCTACTACGAGTGAATGTGTCAAGTTACCACTTACCTTCAGATTGAACTTGGTGCCAAACTTGTGGTACCAGTCCGCGAACACGATGTCCGCGAGCGCGTCCCTGGGCAGCAAGTAGACCGCGCGGCCGGCCGCGTTGACCGACAGCAGCCGCAGCAGCGCGAGTTCCGCGATCACCGACTTTCCTGAGCCGGAGGGCGCGCCGACGAATACATTGTCGTCAGAGTTGTACACCGCGTTGAACACCTGAGGGTACCAATGGAAGATAAGAAACGGCACCGATCGCAATGGAAAAGCAGGAGGTAAGCACCTTCGTGATTTTTCGCTGTGTCCCAAAGCAGACTTGTTAAATTAATTTCTATCATAATAATTTAAAAAAAATTCGGCAAAGTGCGAGTCAGGCTCGTGCACCGAAGGTTTCGATTACAGTCGTATTTTTTCGTCATGTTGCACAATAAATCAAAAACTATTATGCCTAAAAATAAATAAGAATCTGTTTTAGAATGTACAAGTAAGAGCCCTATCATATGATACCACACTCGGTACAGTTATCTTACTTTGAAAATTGAAATTACTAATATTTGATCATTTTAATTTTTTTTGTGATGTAACCACAAATTCACGGTTTTCAGATTTATTCCCTTACTTGTGCTATAAGGCCTACCTACCTACCAAATTCCCGATACTGGAAACAGTTGTACGTACAGCAGTTTTGTAATCAGTAGTATTCTTTTGGTGCCAATAGATGGCGCCGATGGATGGTCGATAATCGTACATCACGCAAACAAGTGTTTTACTTGGAATTACTTAGGTATCGTGATTTCTTCATGGAAATACTTCGAGATATTGTTATATTATTGTTAATCATACTCTTTCAAAACCCTATTGGTTTTCATGACAGACACGACGGAGTACAGACAGACAACAAAGTGATCCTATAAGGGTTCCGTTTTTCCTTTTGAGGTACGGAACCCTAAAAAAAGTAACATACCTGAGTCTGCACAGGGTTGAACTGCGGGAACGTGTCGGAATACAATTCCTCGTACTTGGCATTCCGCAACGCTGATATAGGCAGCGGTTGCAGGTCTAACAGTTCCGTTGGCGGAAGGTTCTTCTCCGGCAGGATTAGATGCCAGAACAAGACTGTCTTTTTTTGCGTCAATAGATGGCGCCAGTCGTGCTTTAGCAGACAGCTTGCGCATACAAGTTTTCTACTTTGAATAACTTAGTTATCGCGATTTTTTGAATAACTTAGGACATCGCATCGAGGTGCGACGTCATTCTTCATCGTGCATGCGAAGCGACGTCGCACCGCAAGTATTGTGAAAGGACCCTTAGCTGTCGCTATGTTTTTGTACCTTTTAAATGTCTAGAGCCCCATTCAAAGTTACCGCGCTATTGGCGTCGGTCCTGATGTTTTTCTTTAAAATAAACTTAGAGTATCTGCACCTTTTCCTTCTTTCTTTGACGGGTCTAAACTAAATTAGGTTTGTCTGTCCTTTTCTTATTACATTGGTAACAGGAAGATGCGAATACTCTAAAATTTAGTTGCGTTCAGAATCAGTGCCACTATCTTTAAAAATGAATGACATACCTGAGTCTGCACAGGGTTGAACTGCGGGAACGTGTCGGAATACAATTCCTCGTACTTGGCATTTCGCAACGCTGATATAGGCAGCGGTTGCAGGTCTAACAGTTCCGTTGGCGGAAGGTTCTTCTCCGGCAGGATTAAATGGCGGAAGGAAACCGGCAGTTGGGTCTCTGCTGCTATCCATCTGGAATTCACATAATATATCGATGATATGGGGAAAAAGAAGCAGTAAACATATTTTTGGATAGTATAAGCTGTGATAGCCTAGTGGTTAGGACGTCCGTCTTCTAATCGGAGGTCGGGGGTTCGATCCCGGGCACGCACCTCTAACTTTTCGGAATTATGTGCGTTTTAGCGTTTTAATTAATTAAATATCACTTGCTTTAACGGTGAAGGAAAACATCGTGAGGAAACCTGCATGCCTGAGAGTTCTCAATAATGTTCTCAAAGGTGTGTGAAGTCTACCAATCCGCACATGGCCAGCGTGGTAGACTATGGTCAAAAACCCTTTCTGAGAGGAGACCCGCGCTCTGTAGTGAGCCGGTGATGGGTTGATCACGATGATGATGATGATAAATATTGAGTAACATTTTGGTTAACTTTTAGGGTTCCAGATGCATCTTTCGATGTGTCAAATCGTTGATACTAAGCCTGCAGGGCGATTGTCTAAAACCTGCATCAATCATTATTACAATCTCAATTGTTCTGATTGGCTGAATTTGTGCGATTCTTGTTGCAACAATGCATTGTGGCCAATAGTGAGCGAGCATTAACCAATCAGAGATGATTGCGATCGGTCCATTGTAGCTGTCAAACAACCGCGGTAGGGCCACAGTATTAGGCACAACATTCTAGAAGCTAGCTCACCTGTCGGAGACCACCCTCAGGAAGTACTGAGGGGGTAAAGGCTCAAACACGGGGACGAACAGCTTGACATGATGCTCGTCGCGACAGTACTTCTGCTTGAGCAGGAAATATTCGTGATGCAGGATCACTTCCGAGTCTACGTCTTCCACTAGGATCCAGAACGCTTCCGACTGCCCGTGGATCTATGAAAAAAACAGTGTGACCATAAAGCGCGGTTGAAGAGAAAACTAACACGCAAGACTCCATTTTAATACATTCCATATTTCCCAAGAGAGAGATAGGGAGGGGAGGGGAGGGGAGGGGGGAGGGGGGGTGGAGAAAGTGAGAGAGAGAGTAGTATGTTCAACAGTTTCTCACTTTGTCATCCCACTGGAAATCAGGAGCTCAGCGCGTAGAGTGGAGCGAGTGACGGGTTGTATCTTTTACAGAGAGAAAGAAAGAGGGATAAAGGAATGGAGAAAGAATTTTAGCAGTTTGTCACCTTGTCATCCCACAAGAAATCGAAAGTGATAGTGAGCGGAGAGTGGAACGACGGGTTGAAATGAAATGAAATGAAAATGAAATGAAATGAAAATCTTTTTTATTCGTATAAACTTTTACAAGTGCTTACGAATAGTCGGATGCATCTACCACTGGTTCGGAATGCCTTTCCTGCCGAGAAGAACCAGCAAGAAACTCGGCGGTTGCTCTTTTCAAATATTTGATATAGGTACAAGATTATGCCATGTATAAAATAGTATTTGCAGTCTTGTGCGTTACTGGAACGAGCTGCAGGTCAAATCCACGCTCTTTTATCATTTAGATAATCTTCAATTGTGTAATATGCTTTTTTCAGGAGCATATTTTTAATAGATTTTTTAAACTTGTGCAAAGGTAAGTCCAAAATAGTTTGCGGGATTTTATTATAAAAGGTAATACCAATACCCACAAATGACTTTTGGACTTTCCTGAGGCGGAAGGTAGGAGCTGCAAGTTTGTCTGTTTCTAGTTAGCCTATTGTGTAGATCACCAATTTTCTTGTAACTAAGAATATTTTGTCTTACAAAAATTATGTTATTATAAATATATTGAGAGGCTACAGTAAGGATATCTATTTCCTTAAATTTCTCTCGAAGGGAATCGCGTGGTCTTAAGTTATAAATTGCGCGTATTGCCCTTTTTTGTAATACAAAAATTCTCCCAATATCTGCCGCTTTACCCCATATTAAGATTCCATAAGACATAATACTATGGAAGTAAGCAAAATATACTATCTTTGCGGTTTCCACGTCAGTTAACTGCCGAATCTTTCTAACAGCGTAAGCGGCAGAGCTTAATTTGCTAGCAAGAGTTGATATATGGGTGCCCCATTGAAGCTTCGCATCTAAGGTTATCCCCAAAAATGTTGTAGTCTCTTCTATTTTTAATGTATCGTTATTTATCATTAAATTAATGTTACTTGTGTTCTTGTTATTGGGCAGTGCGAATTCAACACACTTAGTTTTTTTTGAATTTAAAGGTAAATTATTTACGGTAAACCAGTGAGTTACCTGAGTTGTATGTTAGTACTCAGCTTCAACGCTTGGGGAGAGAGAGAGAGGGGTGAAAAAAACGAGAAGGGTGAGAAAGCGAGAGGGGGAGAGAAAGAGAGAGATCACATCAACGTCACTTGCCAGCAGGTCGAATTGCAGCCAAGCGTTAGTCTAGTTAAAAAGAGAGGGGGGGGGGGGGGGGAGAGGAATAGTTTCTCACCTTGTCATCCCACTGGAAGTCGGGAGTGATGGTAAGCTCGACGCGTAGTGTGGAGCGCGTGACGGGCTGTATGTGCGTACTCAGCTCCAACTTGGGAAACTGGTGCACGTATTTGTGGATCATTTTGCCGAGCTTCGGCGCTCGCACCAACTCTCCGATCTCATTCGGCCCTAGTTCGTACAGTTTCTCCCATGGGAAATTCTTCTTTTCCAGCTTTTTAATCACCTGTGATAGAAGAAAATAAAGGTTTAAATTATTTACCACTTATATTCTAACTCTTATTTTAACTGTTAGATTTTATAAGAACAACAAGCTTATGCTCGCGACTTCGTCCGCATGAACTACACAAATTTCAAACCCCTATTTCACGGATGCCTACGTCATAACAGCTATCCGCATGCCAAATTTCAGCCCGATCCGTCCAGTAGTTTGAGCTGTGCGTTGATAGATCAGTCAGTCAGTCAGTCCTTTTGCTTTTATATATTTAGATTTATTAACAAGAACGAGTTACGAAACAAAGAACGAATAGAATCCAAGTTTTCCCACACAATTTAGAAATTCACGCGGCAGATACTTCTATAAAAAAAGAACACTTATAGGATCACTTCGTTGTCTGTCTGTCTGTCTGTCTGTCAAGACTCAGGGATCAAGACCTATAGGGTCCCGTTGACCTAGAACCATGGAATTTGGCAGCAAGCAATATCTTATAGCAAAAGTATCGTGAAAAATCGTAAACCGTGAATTTGTGGTTATATCACAAAAAAGTGTTATTTCTTGTACGATGGTACAAAACCCCTCGTGTACGAATCCGACTCACATTTGACCGGATTTTTTTCAATTTGTTGCTATTATTCACTAGGCAGACTGTACTAACCTCTTCCGGCATTTTCTTGAACTGTCTGAGCGGCGACATTGACTGCCACATGCGGCGGTCGACCATCTTGCACAGCGCTAGAGTTTTGTCAACTAATTGCGCCCAGCCTGTGGACATAAACCCCATGTTAATTAAAAAAAATGTACAATGCAACTGTACACGCCACCATAGCCACCAGTTTGGATTCTTTTGATCACGTGACAAGAAAGCTATTATCTACGGCAAGGTACGGTACGGTTATGGCACTCACGTAAGTCTTAGCACATAAGAGAAAGGGGGAACAGGGGAGAGGGAGGGATGGGGGAGGGAGAGAGAGGGAACGGAGGGATGGGTTGGGGGGAGAGAGAAAGAAATAGGGGGAAGAAGGGTGACAGCGATAGAAACAGATACCTTTCATACATTTTATGCCACAGCAACGTGCGACGTCACAAACCTCTTTGCAAAGTGATCCTTCTGAACATGGAAGGTACATTAAGTATTCTATGCCTCTATGGAGAGCAATCTTACCTCTGTGCAGAACAATCTCGAAGATAGCCCTCAGCAGCCTGCAAGCGGACTGAGTGACGTACACCATGTCGGCCATCAAGGCGAACCCTTCCAGCTTTAGCTGCGATATGTACGCTTGCAGTAACACGTTGATTTTTGCTGACGGCTCTTCTATGCTCTCCTTTATTGGTATTGGGACCTGCAGACGAAAAAATCTGCTTATTGGTATGCTACTTGAGGTCATCCCAACTATTATAAATGTTTGTTCGTCGAATGGGAGCAAAAGATCGTGATTTTTTGACGTAGGCATCCGCTAAGAAATGATTTTTGAAAATTCAACCCCTAAGGGGGTGAAATAGGGGTTCGAAATTTGTGTAGTCCACGCGGCCGAAGTCGCCAGCATAAGCTAGTCTATTATAACGTTATAAAATTGTGAGTTTGTGTCCGGAACCACTGCGCCTATTTGAAAAATTCTTTCACCATTTTAAAGGTGCATTATTCCAGGCCTCTTACCCTCTCCATCAATTTTAGCAACTCCAACTTCTCTTCATCTTTTACAGCGATGTGTTTGAACTCCGACGAGAGAGAAAACTCTGAACAACTCAATTTCGGCGAGAGTGGGTTTCAGCAGTTGGTTGTAACTGCATAGTTTGGAGTACCACACAATATAAAAGCTGATAATGGACGTCAATCAACTTTTTCAAGGATAAAAAAAAATTTGCCTTATTATAGGCCTCTTACCCTCTCCATCAATTTATGCAACTCCAACTTCTCTTCATCTCTTACAGCGATGTGCTTGAACTCCGACGAGAGGGAGAAAACTCTGAACAACTCTATCTCGGCGAGAGTGGGCTTCAGCAGTTGGTTGTAGCTCTGCATGGTTTCGTAGGTGCAGTAGAAGTGAGACGCGATGCGACCTAGTTCCGTCGCCTGGAAGTGCCCGGATTTGCGCTCGTATTTTATTAGGCCAGCTCTGAAAATAAAACATATTTTTAAACGACATAAGAACAACAACAAAAAAATATTACTAATTCATAATGTATATCAAAACAAATAGTAACAGACCGTTCCCACTTGCCGTCTGTCGGGCCCTGATTTTAATCGGATGTTTCAGTGGCAAAACATTTTATATGGCTATTCACACATAAGAAAGCTCAGAGTCACTCAGCGGGCGATGGAGAGAGCTATATGCTTGGAGTTACTCTACATGATCAAATCACGAATGAGGAGATCCGTAGGAGAACTAGAGTAATCGACATAGCTCAACGGGTTGCGAAGCTGAAGTGGCAATGGACAGGGCACATAGTTCGAAAAACTGATTCGTAGGACGAGTCGGAGGGAGCCTATGTCACTCTCCATGTCTTAAACTATACATATGCAAAAAATCACGTCGATCCGTTGCTCCGTTGCAACGTGGTTAAATGGCAAACTAACAAATAAACACACTTTTGCATATAGGTAGTGATGTGCATAGGCTCCTTTGGTCGAATTGGTGAGGTAAACTTTAAGCAGTGTCTCATTGCGTGTATGAGGCTACTCACTTGTCCAACAAGCTGGCAGCGGTGTGTATCAAGTCGGCTCGATGCAGCTCCAACAAATTATCCTCTTGCAGCTTTTCCGGAGAGACCCCGTATAGAGCTGGTTGTCGTAGCATTCTTATGTACAAGTATGTGTAACCTGGGGACAACGAGGTTTATTGATGTGAAAACTCCTGAACATTGCCGTTAGAGCTTCTGTGCAGTCATCCTTGATTTTACGGATCGGAACATCGGGCTTTAGAATGACATTTTATCTTTATAGAGCGTTGTCTTTGTCACTCATACCCATTCGACGATTTGGCAGTTTCAACGACCGAGACAGTGCTCTACAAATCTGCTGTCTCCTTCTAAAGATCGATGTTCATCACTTTTGGCCGCGTACTGTAACTGTAATGTAGGTGTTGTATGACTGACATTTCGAAGAATCACGCATACCCATTCGACGATTTGGCGGTTTCAACGACCGAGACAGTGCTCTACAAATCTGCTGTCTCCTTCTAAAGATCGATGTTCATCACTTTTGGCCGCGTACTGTAACTGTAATGTAGGTGTTGTATGACTGACATTTCGAAGAATCACGCATACCCATTCGACGATTTGGCGGTTTCAACGACCGAGACAGTGCTCTACAAATCTGCTGTCTCCTTCTAAAGATCGATGTTCATCACTTTTGGCCGCGTACTGTAACTGTACTGTAGGTGTTGTATGACGGACATTTCGAAGAATCACGGATACGAACCGAATACGGAAGAGTGCACAAACACCCTTAGATGTGAAATCTAAACTAATGTTACAGCCTGTTCCCACTTGTCGTTTGTCGGGCCTGGATTTTAAACGGATGTTCCCGTGACACAAAATCGTTCTCAGACAAGTGTGAATATATAAAAGGAAAAGGTGACCGACTGACTGACTGATCTATCAACGCACTTGATTGATTGATTGATTGATTGATTGATTAGAACATCTAATTAGAATCCGGGCCCGACAAATGACAATTGGGAACAGGCTCTTAATGGTGAAAATGTGATTTGTGATCAGAATACCTAGCCAAGTGACTGCATCCCTCACGCTCTGGACTGAGCCCAGCACTATCTCCGCATTGAGCATGTCCGGCAGTTTGCCCACCAGCTGGGACTCGATGGGCAGCTGCTGGTTCAGCAGGGACAGGTAATACTGCAGCTCAGAGTGGTTGGTGATCAGAATACCTGGGAAACAACAAAAACATAAATGTGGCGGTCCGATGAGCCCCGAGCTCGCTTCGCTCGTTCTTGCAGCCTAAGTTCTGTGTGCCTGTTTTTTCCTATATTATAATAAATTAAATAAATATCCTATTAAATAAAATTATAAAAATATTATTTTATAAAATAATATGCTATTTGTTGTTTTACAAATTAATACGACTAAGAAATCAATTGTTTCATGAAGTGAATTATTTCCAATTAGAACCAGAAGTTTTATAATGATGAAAAAATGATTATACTCGTGCTACGTCCTCGAATCAGTAACGTCTAGATATTATTGAACACAATGTAGTAGTACGCATAAGGAGTCACCACTTCAGCACTGTAGTTTAGAGTTTTTTTTTTTTTTTTAATTACCCCCCGATTGGACAACCTCACTCGCCTCACGGCCGTCGCACCGCCGCTTTTCATTCGCATTTTAGTGCTCAACCACTTCACTTGTTCAGTATCTCGCACGCAGTAGGCTTATAATTTAATAATTTAATAAATAGTAACTATGCCGAAACGTGTAAACAAAAGTAGTTTGGAATTAATAGTGAATAAATTAAGAAAAGGAAGTGAAACGTTCACGACATAAAAAACGTGACGCGGTCACGTTAAGTTCTCCATCATCATCGAGCCAATCTTAGGATTCATCGTCAAATTCATCGAGGCCAGCCACGCCACAAGAAATTGTTGATGGTAAGTACCTACCTACCCGCAATTATAATGATAAAAGAAAAAACTTACGAATGTATCAGAATTGTCTGCGAGACTGTTTCGCCACATTCGTTCTAGTTTAAACCTTCAAATGATACGCTACGGTCTATGCACCAGAGTAGTCTGCGGGACTATCTCGCCGCAATTGAACCTAGCTCTTTAAAGTGCATCAGAGTAGTCTACCGTCTGCGGGACTATTTCGCCGCATTTTAACCTAACTCTTTGAAGTGCATCAGAGTAGTCTGCCGTCTGCGGGACTATCTCACCGCATTTGAACTATTGGCTTTAAAGTGCATCAGAGTAGTCTGAGGGACTATCTCGCCGCATTTGAACTATTAGCCGTAAATTGCCAACTTTTTAAAGTGCATCAGAGTAGTCTGCGGGACTATCTCGCCGCATTTGAACTATTGGCTGTAAAGTGCATCAGAGTAGTCTGCGGGACTATCTCGCCGCATTTGAACTATTAGCCGTAAAGTGCATCAGAGTAGTCTGCGGGACTATCTCGCCGCATTTGAACTATTGGCCGTAAATACCTAACTCTTTAAAATGCATCAGAGTAGTCTGTGGGACTATCTCGCCGCATTTGAATGTTAACGACTGTGAAATAGCTTTATTTTTACAAATTGCATCAGAGTAGTCATTAGGATTATCTTGCCGCATTTGTACCCGCAATATCTACCCGCAATTATAATGATAACAGATAAACTTAAGAGTATATCAGAGTTGTCTGCGGGACTATTTCGCCACACTCGTTCTACTTTAAACCCTTGGGGGAATCCTAGGGTGTAACAAGATGCATCAGAGTAGTCTGAGGGACTATATCGTCGCAATTGAATGTAAACGGCCGTGAAAGGGCTTGATTTTTACAAATGGCATCAGAGTAGTCCTTAGGACTATCTTGCCGTCTTTGTAGACCACAATTATATTAGCTTCTCTATCATACCCGATAACGTGTCGGGAGAACCGATTGCATCGAGTGTTCGTGATGAGGACGCTGCTAACACCATAATCTTGATATACTGGGTACAGACCCGATATGGGCCTGACATTATTAAGGAAGTCGCGCCTAGATTTATCCATGTAGCAACATCCGGTTCAAATAAGGATGTTTACAAGGAACTTTTGAAGAAATTCTTGGTTCCGAGGAACTGTATAAATATGGCTGCACCAAAGCTTAATCCCAAGTTTAAGGCCACAGTTCCTGATCAGGTCAAATGGACAAGGCCATTGAGGCACGTCAAAAGCAGATAACAGCTGGTATTTTCTTGCTCGGAAAAGTAATATCGGATCAGCTATGTGCCACCGAGAACAACGATTTGACTAGAGATCTTATGGGACTTAGTCGAATCCTTTGCAAAGTTCGACATTCCGAATCGGAAGCACGGCGTAACTTCGCACTTTATATTTGGTTAAGAGGGATTTAAAGGACCAGCTTTTGCCTACTAAGAATGGCAAAATTCTTTTCTGGTAGCAACCTTCCGGAGACCATCAGCTGACCATCAGAACAGTTTGCTGTTCTGATGGTCGATGACTGTTTCAAAATCTAGCTCGGACTTAAAACCCGAAATTCCCTAGAAGCCCTAAAGCTTCAACATCACGAGGGCCGCGACTCGCAGCCACCAGCCACCGGCCCCGCTGAATGTGCTGTCTCGCGAGAATCTGTCGCAAGGCTACACGCAGTGGCCCAAGTAGACCCACCGCCAGTACATCTGATACGTTACGCTGGACGCCTCGCCCAGTTTTATAAGTCTTATAATTGACTTTGATTTAATACCATCCTATCTTATATAAACGGCTATCAAATGAAACTTGATAGACCAGTCCTGCCATTCGGTATCTGTATACCTACCCTACGGTTCCATAAATGTTTACTAAACTGATGAAACCTATTGTAAAGTTTCTACATTCATGTGGTTTTGTATCATCTATAAGTATACTTATAGATACATAAGCTATACTTCGTTGGTTATACTTACGAAGACTGTATGCAAAATATTGAGGCCACTCAAAATTTACTAAGGGCGCTGGGCTTCATTATTAATGAGGAAATAATGAGGAAAAAGTAACAGAATGCAGGATACCTTCAAAGTCTTACAATTATTTAGGTTATACTTATCATAAATGGCAATTTTTAATATCATAACCTATGCTACGCTTAAAACGCTGCAAAATACGGAAAATTGCCAAATTATTAGGTTTATTACGAAACCAATATAACCTGCGACAATTATGAAGCATTTATGACAATGTCACAACCCTTACTAATTTAAATTGGTGGCTCTGAATGTCATTGACCACTCAGTTCATAGAATCAGAAGCGACCAAAGAATTTGCAAGTATTACTACGTATAAGCGACAGCTATATATTAGAGGAGCTATGTCTGGTCTGACGCCTCAAAAACGGGATGGTCAAACCGCTAAGTGGTCGCTGGTCTTATAGTGAGGGGCAACTACATATCATTCATCTCGAACTTTTAACTGCGTACTTTGCCCTAAAGCTATTTGCAAAATGTTTTTACGACTTTCAGAGATTACTTAAACACAACTGCAGTGAGCTAGATTAATCGCATAGGCGGCGTTAAATACCCTCACATGAACAACGTCACTAAAGACATATGGCAGTAGTGTGAGTCTCAGATGATTATTATAGTAGCTTTATATATTAACTATAAGTCGTTAGATAATATAATTGCTGATCGGGAATCTCGTCAATCACATCATGATGTTTGAATGGGAGGTAACGAACTCTGGCTATCAAAAATTGATGGCAAATTTTTCCAGTCCCACAAATTGATTTATTTGCTACCCGAATAAATACTAAATGTGATAAATTCGTCTCATGGCATAGCATAGGGACCCTGATGCTTTTGAAATCGACGCTTTCACATTAGACTGGTCTCAAGCTTTAATTTATGTATTTATACCTAGCTGTTATACTAAAAACTTTGCAGAGAACAGACAAAGCTGTAGGTATAATGTTTGTTACTTATTGACCCAATCAACCATGGTACCCATTATTTATGCATCTGCTCAAATCAGACGTCAAGTTAAATTTTAACGATGTTCTAATACCTTGTCCCAGCAAACATTGCCCTGGTTGCCGGGGTATTGTCCGGACCGTACTGCTATAGCGACGTGTGCCCATCCTTTCCATTCCTACCTGATCATCATCAATCATGATGGTTTCATGGTCGACTAACACTCTAATAATAAAACACAACATTTGCCTCAAACGTTGGTACCTATACCTTTTGTATAGATTATATTGTTTAAACATTTACGATCCATCCATTCCAATCGTCATAGAGTTCCTCATTAAGATAATTAATATTGGTGATCAATATAGAACTATCAATAGTCACAGAGTTGCTCTCTATCTAATAAGTAATTGGAAATATAACACAGGACGATAGGATTACAAGATTTTGTAAAAGTGTTTACTTACAAGCTAAGACCACCACATAATAACACCGTGGTATACAAACATAGTTCAAATAAGTTAGATTCTTTGTTTCCTATTGAAAGTATGACCCTGTAGAACAGCTTTCAAAGAAATGCATGTAGTATCCCTATTAATCTGTGGCATGACTTTATTTGCTCTTGTGACAGCACACAGTGCGAACGCTGTCTAAAGTTAAAATTGACAAAGTAATTATTTCAAATGATCAATAAATTATAAAAATCATGGAATTTATTAAAACGTCCAAAGTGGGTACAAAACAATCCTATTTTGTAACTACCTGCCTTCCTTCAAGGAACTCCCAGAAATATACCCTGCAAAAACGCTTAGGTATTATATACATGGCCAGAACCAAAAACTTACGAAAGTCTGACCGACTATTGTGTTTCACCTCAAACGATAAGCCAGTGGATTAAGTCCACCTGGAAAGATAGTGGAATTGACGTTTTCATGTTTTCTTCCCACAGCACCCGACACGCCTCAACATCTATGGCGTTCAAGCTTGGGGTCAATCTAGATATAATAAGATAGACCGCTGGGTGTAGCGGCAGTTCCACTACCTTTGCCAAGTTTTACAACAGGCTGGTAGTCAATAACTCGTTATTAATAAACTACCTTAGTAGCCTAGATAACTTGCCCTTAGTAAGAACGATATGTTCGCTTTGATTAAAATTAATGACATTTATAAATAATATTGCAATTTTTGAAGACGATTACTCTTTGTACGTAATACTCTTTTGTTACTGTAATGAATGAGCAAAAGTTTCCTACATCATTCATATTATTTTTATTGCGACGTTCCCTCCACGTACTCTCAACATCTACATTGTGTTCAATAATATCTAGACGTTACTGATTCGAGGACGTAGCACGAGTATAATTAATGATTAAACGAACTTACCTGTACGTGAAGTTCTATCATAATTATACGAAGTGCTACGTCCGAAGAATCAGTAACACCCGCCCGCCCTGATAACCCAGAATGTTGCGGAAACATCGCAATCATCTAAACTAAATGAAAAGCGGCGGTGCGACGGCCGTGAGGCGAGTGAGGTTGTCCAATCGGGGGGTAATAAAAAAAAAAAAAAAAAAAAACTCTAAACTACAGTGCTGAAGTGGTGACTCCTTATGCGTACTACTACATTGTGTTCAATAATATCTAGACGTTACTGATTCTTCGGACGTAGCACTTCGTATAATTATGATAGAACTTCACGTACAGGTAAGTTCGTTTAATCATTAATTATATCACTTGCTTTCACGGGGAAGGAAAACATTGTGAGGAAACCTGCCTGCCTGAGAGTTCTCCATAATGTTTTTAAAGTGAAGTCTACCAATCCACACATGGCCAGCGTGGTAGAACCCTTCTCTCTGAGAGGAGACCCGTGCTCTGTAATGAGCTGACGATGACGACTCTAATTGATCTAACTGACTCTAACGATTCTAATTGATCATGATGATGACTATACTATAGTGCCCTACTCACCCTCTCCCTTAGTGTCGTACTGCGGTCGCCCCGCCCGCCCCAACATCTGCAGCACGTCTAGCGCGCCCAGCTCGCTCCACCTCCCCTTCTCGGGGCTGTACACCTGCGTACCCTTGACGATGACCGTGTGGGCGGGGAGGTTCACACCCCAGGCTAGGGTTGCCGTCGACACCAACACCTAAAAAACATTTTCAGCGACCCCTATTTGAATTTTGATGACCCTTTATTCATTTTTGTGAGCCATTGTTGAAATTCTAAGAACCCCTCGTTCAATTTTTAGAGGACGCAACTCCTTATTAGATTTCAGATTTTTTGAACTTTTCACGACCCCTAAAAGATTTTCGGTGACCCCTATTGGAATTTTCTTGTTGATCTCGGTTTTGATGAGTCCTACTTTTATTTTTTACAACGCCTACAAATATTTTGAAAATCTCTAAAAGATTTTCGGTGATACCTTTCCAATGATCCTCAATAGCTCAACGGTTGAGGAGGGGACTGAATTCCGAAAGGTCGGCGGTTCAAATCCCATCCGTTGCACCCACCAAGCACTTTCGTCGTACCTACTCCTAGCACTTTACGCTTAGTTGGAGGGGAAAGGGGTATATTAGTCCTGATTAGCATGGCTAATATTTTTGGCCCTTGGCCCTAGTTTTAGTTTTGACGACCTCTACTTTCTTTTTGATAACCCCTATATTATGACTTTCATAGCCCCAACTAGAATTTTATAATTTTAAACTATCATCTTTGGGCAAAAGTGTTGTAAAATATAACTAGTGAATTCACCTGTATATGCCTATCAGCGAACAGGTCCTCGACCAGTGTCCTGTCCACTCGACTCATCCCAGCGTGATGGATGGCGAACCCATACGGCAGCAGCTCCCGTAGTTCTGGATTCTTGACTTGCTCCGCTTCTGTCCGGAGGACTTCCACGCTCGCTGAGCCTTCCCTGTAAGGATGGAATACTTGAACACAAAACTGATGATTATATGGGTACTAGCGACCCGCCCCGGCTTCGCATGGGTGCAATGTAGATACTAATGTGGTGTCATTGAGGTGTATTTGCCTCGGAAACTCTCAAATGAGAGGATTTTTTCCGACCTTATTCACATTATTTCAATTTCTCTAGGGATCTCTAATTTTTTGAGAACTAAACTATAGCTATAAACCTTCCTCTTGAATCACTCTATCTATTGGTGAAAACCGCATTAAAATCCGTTGCGTAGTTTAAAAGATCTACGCGTT
The DNA here is from genome assembly GCF_902806685.2 of Maniola hyperantus. Taxonomy (NCBI): domain Eukaryota; kingdom Metazoa; phylum Arthropoda; class Insecta; order Lepidoptera; family Nymphalidae; genus Maniola; species Maniola hyperantus. Next base: position 5,879,377 of record NC_048561.1, read on the forward strand.
CATAGATACATACAGACAGCGGGAAGCGACTTTATTTTACACTAGTTTATGCTTGCGACTTCGTCCGCGTGGACTACACAAATTTCAAACCCCTATTTCACCCCCTTAGGCGTCCTTTCTTAACGGATGCCTGCGTCATAATAGCTATCTGCATGCCAAATTTCAGCCGGATCCGTCCAATAGTTTAAGCTGTGCGTTGATAGATCAGTCAGTCAGTCAGTCAGTCACCTTTTCCTTTTATACATTAAGATTATGTAGAGATTGTAGATAACGGGTACATACCACGAAATTTAATGATTTTGATTTGTCAATATATTAATTCAAAATTCAAGCTCTGATAGAAAGTGATTTTGTGAAGTGGTGATAATAAAAGGCATATCACTGTTTACTAGTATTCAATACAATGTGGCTAATTCCGTTGTACACAATCTCTAAACTAAACTAAAATGACACATCTAAATCTATTCTAATATATCTATTCTAAAAAGAGCAACCGCCGAGTTTCTTGCTGGTTCTTCTCGGTAGGAACGGCATTCCGAACCAGTGGTAAATTAAAACTACCTGACTATTCATAAGCACTTGTAAAAAGTTTACATGAATAAAAAACATTCTATTCTATTCAAAAAACATTCTATTCTATTGCTATCCCTGTTATAATATTGCTTGCGGAAAAGGATAGCACCAGATTTAGACATGTTAATTTAGTTTAGTTTAGAGAATCAGCCACAATGATACTGATTCTGAGCACAACTAAATTGTGGAGTATTTGCATCCTCTTCTTACTAATGTTATATGAAAAGGACAGACACAGTTTGACAGTTTTAAATTTAATTTAGTGCTGTCAAACCCGTGACTTTAGCTGCCAGTCGCGAGCCTTCTGTTTAAATTTGTAGCGTGCACAAAAATTTAGAGTCTTTAAATGTAAAATTCATGTTCCGTCCCGTTTTAGCAATATTTAAAAGAAAAAGATGCCAGATACTCTAAGTTTAGTTTAGAGAGAGACTAGAGAATCGGCGCCATTGGGGCCGATTCTCTAGTACACAATCTCTAAACTAAACTAAATTAACAGGTCTAATGCTATCCTTTTCCGCAAGCAACATTATGAAAGGGATAGCAATAGATTTAGACGTGCCATTTTAGTTTAGTTTAGAGATTGTGTACAACGGAATTAGCCACATTATTTACCTAAGAAACTGTCCGAGCGTGTCCTTTTCAAGGCACATGTCTCGAATGGCGCGCGCGGTTTTCCCCGTCTCTTTGCGCGAATGCACGAACACTAGAATCTGTGGGAAAAACATTACATTACAGACATTGTGAGGGATATCTGAACGGACCCTGCGATATCTGGTTACTATGGGCTAACACAACAGACTGCAGACCAAAGGGGCTTTCCCCAACATAGACAAACGACAAACTAACATACTACTCCGCCTGGACAGAGGTAAACTTAGGAAGGTGGTGAGACTCATAACAGGGCACAGCCCACTAAACAAACACCTTTTCGTAATAGGTGTCACCGAAAGTCCTCTGTGCAGGGCCTGCATGGAGGTCGATGAAACACCGACGCACGTACTCCTGGAGTGCACGGGCGTAGCAGATCAACGCGAGCGCCATTTAGGTTCCCCGACCTCACTCCATGAAGCCCTCGGCAACCTGGGCGGTCTATTTGGCTTCTGGAGCGAGCTTGGATGGCTGGAGTGAAGACTTCAGCGGGGAGGGGCGATGCACGCACAACAGACGGAAACGTTTAAGTGCGGAAACCAGCCCAGAATGAAGAAGATCTGGTTAGTATTATACTAACCAGACATCGCAGGGTATCTTTTTACCGGGTACCATTTTTTTAGGGTTCCGTACCTGAAAAGGAAAAACGGAACCCTTATAGGATCACTTTGTTGTCTGTCTGTCTGTCAAGAAACCTACAGGGTACTTGCCGTTGACCTAGAATCATGAAATTTGGCAGGTAGGTAGATCTTATAGCTGACATTTAGGGAAAAATCTGAAAACCGTGAATTTAGGGTTAGATCACACAAAAAAATTAAATTGTGGTCATGAACTAATAATTAGTATTTTCAACTTTCGAAGTGAGCGACTATATCAAGTGGGGTATCATATGAAAGGTCTGCACCTGAACATTCTTAAACAGATTTTTATTTATTTTTATGCATCATAGTTTTTGAATTATCGTGCAAAATGTCGAAAAAATACGACTGTAGTACGGAACCCTCATTGCGATGACTCGCTCCAGCAATTCACGGGGCTGGAATGGCTTGTATAGTACGGTATAATAACATTGTAAATTGAAAAATTAAGAAGAGGAACCGCCGAGTCTCTTGCTGGTTCTTCTCGATAGGAACGGCATTCCGAACCAGTGGTAAATTGAAACTACCTGACTATTCATAAGCACTTTTAAAAAGTTTACATGAATAAAAAAAACATTCTATTCTATTCTATGCGCGAGCCTGACTCGCACTTGGCCGGTTTTTTTTTCTTCATGTGCCTGAAGGCAGGAGCATATGAATATGCTCCTGGCATAGGACTTGTGACGTCACATGGATTGTAGTTGTAATCTTTCACACAATATGTCGATGTTTACCAGCTGCTCGATTGCGGGAGAATGACAGCTACAATGTCACGATCGCAATCACCTCTGATTGGTTGACGCTCGCTCACTATTGGCTACAATGCATTGTTGCAACAAGAATCGCACATATTCAGCCGATCACAACAATTGAGATTGTAATAATGATTGATGCAGGTTTTACGAAATCGACCTTCTTTCTTCTTATGCAAGGTTTTGACGTTTTGTTTTTTTTTTGTTTTTTTTTTTAATAGATATAGCGAGCAAGCGAGCAGGCGGGTCACCTGATGTTAAGTGATTACCGCCGCCCATGAACATTTGCAGCACCAGAGGAGCCGCCGATGCGTTGCCGGCCTTTTAGGAATTTGTTGGTCCGCCCCTTGAATAACCCCATGTTATAATCTAGTGGGAACACCGCCAATGGGAGTTGGTTCCACAGTTTGCACGTGCGTGGAAAGAAGGATCTGGCGCAACGGACGGTCGAAGTGCACCAGACACCCAGATGGTGAGGGTGAAATTCCTTGACGTGACGTTTGATAAAAGTTGTTGATTTGACTAGTCATCATCCTTATTACAAAGTACGCGGCAGAAAGTAATATACATCGACCTGTAGAAGGAGATAGCAGATTTGTAGAGCATTGTCTCCGTCGTCGCTGAGACCGACAAAACGTCACATAGGTATGAGTGACAGAAAAGTGGTAGAGAAGATGATGATGGCATGGTCATCATCATCATGATCAATCCATTGTTTTTAATTTAAGGTAATAATATTCAAACACCAGTTACGGTAAAATGTATAAGGCTCATCAAACATTGTTTCAACCTATTGTACCTGCATTTTATTGAATAAATAATTCATTCATTCATTCATTCATCACCTAATTAAACTACGACGATTCAAAAGCACTTGTAAAAGTTTACTTAAATAAAAATATATTATATTCTATTCTAAGGTATGAGTGACAGAGACAACGCTCTACAAGGCCGAAATGTCATTCTAAAGGCCGATGAACATAACTTTCCGCCGGGTACCGTACCTGGTTCCTTCCCGCGTGCTCCATCGCCTTCTCGTATACGATGTCGTTCATGACCTGGAACCGCTTCAAGGCCTTCTTCTCTGTCACGCCGATGTACTGCTGCTCTAGCGCAACCGGCCTGGAACACAAACGTATCTTTAAATATATAAACGGAAAAGGTGACTGACTGACTGATCTATCAACGCACAGCTCAAACTACTGGACGGATCGGGCTGAAATTTGGCATGCAGATAGCTAAGAAAGGATTTTTGAAAATTCAACTCCTAAGGGGGTGAAAAAGGGGTTTGAAAATTGTGTAGTCCACGCGGACGAAGTCGCGAGCATAAGCTAGTCTTCTATAATATAAAATAAATCACCAAATGTGTTGCTGATCGCAAATCTCGAGAACAGCTGAACCGATTTCGCTAATTCTTTTTTTATAATATTCCTTGAAGTACGAGGATGGTTCTTACGGAGAGAAAAAATTAAAAAATTTGAATCGACTGTTAGGCGGAACGAAGTTCTCCGGGGCAGCTAGTTTATAATATAATATAGCTCAATTACCACTGACTCACTCACTGATTGACATAATTGTTCTCCTAGAAAGAGATAGAAAATGATATAATAATGTATGGGAGATATGTTCAGGAGTGGGATTCGCCTAGGGAAAAATTATGACATTTCAGAAAAACAAGATGGCGGCCGACCTGACTTTTGTAACTTTTTTGTTTTCCAACCGATTTTGTTTAAACTTGCAGTTATTTTAGATATTAGCAAACGATTTTTAGAAAAAGTGAAAAAAATTGGAAAAACAAGATGGCGGCCGAGATATTCAAAAAATTTCCTCCTGTAAAATTTTGTATGAAACTTTTTTTTTCACTAACACTTTCGTACAGAAGACAAAGATTCCTTTAGGGCAACATATGCACATTCTGAAAAAAAGATGGCCGCCATACAAATTTCATCCGCGTCCATCTCGGAGGGTATGAAAGATGGAAGAACGGTTTCTTGGCAAGAGATGATCAGGATCCGAAGGTCTACTCGATGGATGGAAAAAAAATTCAAAATGGCGGATTTTTTTTTTCATAGAAAATATATGACTTTTTTTAAATTGTTTAAAATGGCCAATATAGACCTCGAGAGCTGCTTTAGCAGCTCGAGCAGCGAGCAAAATACTAGTTTATAATATATATACCTTGATTTATAGCAAATAAATTAAAACTGAATGGGGTATTCACCTGAACGAGTTGTCAAAGTAGAACAGCCCCTTTTCAGGCTTCACCCTCAGGAAGGCTGCCACATCGGTATAGTTGGGCAGCGTTGCAGACAGACCGATGAGACGAACCTACAACATAATATGTTATGTATCATACATAATTATACAGGGTGCAACCAGAACGCTGGCAAAAACGAAGAGAGGTGATAGTACTGATGTGATACCATAAATAACCGCAAAAAAATAAATTAAAAAAATCCTATTATTCTGTAAAAAAATATGATATATTGCAAATAAAACATCTGAATGACGCCAGAGGTCAATGAACGTTACGTTAGTAGGTCACTCGCCACGTAAGCGGAGCATTGACCCGAGTTTAGCACGTTTATAAATTGCGGGTTTGAAAAATACTGGTGGTATTTCATCGTGAAGCAAGTGTATTTCTTTATTCTATTTTGAATCTAAAGTCTAATGCAATAAGGTCTATATTCACCTCGTCCTGAATATGTTCTACTATACGTAGCGTCCTTTCATGGTGAAGTAGGTGTATTTCGTTGTTCTATTTTCTACCTAAAGTCCAAGACAATAAGGTCTATATTTACCTCTTCCTGAGTATGTTCTTCTACTGTATGTAGCGTCCTTTTCTCGTGAAGTAGGTGTATTTCGTTGTTCTATTTTCAACCTAAAGTCAAAGACCATAAGGTCTATATTTACCTCTTCCTGAGTATTTTCTTCTACTGTAGCGTCCTTTTCTCGTGAAGTAGGTGTATTTCGTTGTTCTATTTTCAACCTAAAGTCAAAGACCATAAGGTCTATATTTACCTCTCCCTGAGTATGTTCCACTGTAAGTAACGTCGTTTCATCGTGAAGCAAGTGCATTTCTTTATTCTATTTTGAATCTAAAGTTCAATGCATTAAGGTCTATATTTACCTCCTCTTGAGTATGTTCTACCGTACGCAGCGTCCTAGCAACCAAAGCTTCTAGCACTGGTCCCCTTTCATCGTGAAGCAAGTGTATTTCATCGATGATGATCAGACGCACCAAGTTTGTGAAAGATCTTTCACCACCTGTTAGTGAACAATATAATATCAGTACCCTTATTATAAATGCGAAAGTGTGTTTGTTTGTTGGTTTGTCCTTCAATCACGTCGCAATGGAGCAACGGATTGACGTGATTTTTTGCATGGGTATAGATAAAGACCTGAAGAGTGACAGGCTTTTTTGTCCCGAAAAATCAAAGAGTTCCCACGGGATTTAAAAAAAACTTAATTCCACTCCAACGAAGTCGCGGGCATCAGCTAGTGTGAATTAATCTACATTGCACCCATGTGAAGCCGGGGCGGGTCGCTAGTAAAAATATAAATTATCATCATCATGATCAAGCCATAGCCGGCTCACTACAGAGCACGGGTGTCCTCACAGAGTGAGAAGGGTTTTGGCCATAGTCTACCACGCTGGCCATGTGCGGATTGGTAAACTTCACACACCTTTGAGAACATTATGGAGAACTCTCAGGCATGCAGGTTTCCTCACGATGTTTTCCTTCACCGTTAAAGATATTTGATATTTAATTAATTAAAACGCACATAATTCCGAAAAGTTAGAGGTGCGTGCCCGGGATCGAACCCCCGACCTCCGATTAGAAGGCGGACGTCCTAACCACTAGGCTATCACAGCTTCCCACAAATATAAATCCGTACTAATATTATAAATGCAAAAGTGTCTGTCTGTCTGCTAGCTTTTCACGGCTCAACCGTTCAACCGATTTGGATGAAATTTGGTACAGAGACAGCTTGCATCCCGAGGAAGGACATAGGCTATTTTTTTATCCCGGAAAATCAATTCCCACAGAATTTTTAAAAAACCTTATTCCACGCGGACGAAGTCGCGGGCATCATCTAGTAATAAATGAAACCAAACCTTTTCTTGTAATAATGTCCCACTTCTCAGGAGTACAAACGATGAGTTGAGTCGCGTCAATCTGTTCTCTCGTCAGTTGGTGGTCGCCAGTCAGTTCCGACACTTTCATGTTGTAAGCCGCGAGCCGCTTGCTGAAGTTGCCCACCTGTGGACAACAAAGCCATGAAGTCATCGTGGGATATTCGATAGCAAAGCTGTACTCTGTAAACACCGTCAGGTTTTTTAGGGTTCCGTAACTCAAAAGGAAAAACGGAACCCTTATAGGATCACTTTGTTAACTGTCTGTCAAGAAATCTACAGGGTACTTCCCGTTGAGCTATAGAGTCATAAAATATGGCAGAAAGGTAGGTCTTATAGCAGACATGCGGGGAAAAATCTAAAAACCGTGAAATTGTGGTTACATCACAAGAAAAAAATTAAAATGTGTTCATGAACAAATATTGCTATTTTCAATTTTCAAAGTAAGATTACTATACCAAGTGGGGTATATCTGATATATAAAAAATGAATCGCTAAATGTGTTGCTGATCGCAAATCTCGAGAACAGCTGAACCGATTTCGCTAATTCTTAGAATAGAATAGAATAAATTTTATTGCATTAACTGTGTAGGTACATTAGGTGTTATACTTGTTATAAAGTTCTAACAGTTTGCCACTTTGTGGCGTGCAATACTGGTTACATACAATATTTTTTAAATATTACAATTTTTAACTATTTTGTTTACTAAACCAAAAAACACAACCTAGGTACTTACATACTATACTTACATCAATAATTTTCATAAAAATACTCATTAATATTATAAAAGGCCTTACTAATTAACCAATTTCTTAATTTATTTTTAAACATATTGCCTTCTGTTTTTCCTTGAAGTACGAGGATGGTTCTTACGGAGAGAAAAAATTAAAAAAATTGCCTGAAAAAGGCTTAAAACAACACTTTTCTATATGACCATTATTTATTCGCACTTTATAGAATTACATCCAATTTTCGAAAATAAAAGGATTTTTATTGCTAATACGAATCTAAACAATTGAACGTAAAAATTACAGATCGAAAATATCATCTTTTCTATATTCCCATACAAAAGATTCGTAATAATACTTAAAAGTCAATTTGAACTTTAATACCATACCATAAAGTTTAAGTGTTAGTGGAGGGGTTCCGGGAAAGCTGACCCGGCGGTGTCCCGAATAGCAGAATAAGTATTTAAAAAAATATTAAAAATTAAAGAATCGACTGTTAGGCGGTACGAGGTTCGCCGGGGCAGCTAGTTGCAAATATAACATCTGACTGACACTACAGGCCAACGAACGTTGCGATGTCACATCGTAGGCGGGGCATTGACCCGAGTTTTGCATGCTGTACATTGCGGGTTTGAAAAATTCTAAATCACTAGAAGTACAAAACGAGGCAAATGGTTATTGGTATTGGATTGTGTTTAGATAGTATAACAATGGCCCCGATTCTCTAGTCTCTCTCTAAACTAAATTTAGAGTATCTGCATCCTTTTTTTTTTACTAATGCTAAAAAAGGAACGGAACATGACTTTCACATTTAAAGACTCTAAATTTTAGTGCACAATACAAATTTAAACAGTAGGTTCGCGAGTGCGTGCTAAAATCACGGGTTTTACCATCTAAAAATTAAATTTAGAAATGTCAAACTGCTTCTGTCCTTTTCATATTACAATAGTAAGAAGAGGGTGCGAATACTCTAAAATTAGGTTGTGCTTAGAATCGGTGCCATTAACGCTAAGTTTTTGCTAGCGTTCTGGTTACACCCTGTTTTATTTTTATTTTTCAAAGAACTGCCTACAGAAACTTAATGTCATCAATATAGCTGCAGCAAAAACGTCTTTTTCTCGGAATCAGTACACCAGAAAATCTGCACATCTCTACAATAAAATCAACAAAATTCTCAATTTCCACACAAGTAAACAGTTTGATATTAAAAAAAACATTGTCTAAGTGGTTACAAGAAAAAACGTACGACGAAACAGAATTACTTGTAGGAATATAAATAGGTAGGTTAAATTTTAAATTTGTTATTAAAAATATACACATGTACACACTCACACATACATACACACACACACAATACACACTGATACACATATGTACACACACACACTCATACACACACACACGAATTTTTAAGTTTCATATTGTTGTTATAAGTGTTTATTTGTTAATGATGGAGGAGGGAGAGCGGGGACCCTGAGATACAGGTTTTGCAAACTTACTTCAGGGTCCCTGGCACAATTTTAAAAAGACCTTTTAAAACCAAAAAAAAAAAAAAAAAAAAAAAAAAAAAGATATACACTCACCATCTCCTGTACGAGTGACCTCATGGGCGCGACATAGATCATCTTGAAGTCGTGGACGTTGACTGTGCCGTCGTCGTTGACGTGCTTGCCCACCTCACGTAGTATACTGAGCAGCGCCACGTTCGTCTTGCCCGCCCCTGTGGGCGCACAGACCAACAGATTCTCGTCTGTCTCTAAGGCTGCTTTTGATATCCGACTCTGTAAGGAAAAACATCAATTTATACTGCCGATATAAGTGAGGTATGATAGCTTTTTTTTTTTTTTTTTTTTTTTTTTTTCTAGGAGGATAAATCCCTAATGGACTTCTGTCTATCGACAGGGTATGTCCGACTCGCACGGACTAAAAAGACCTCCCCCTCTGCGAGATCAGCACGGAACCGTGTAACATTACTTCGTGGTATGATAGCTGTGATAGCCTAGTGGTTAGGACGTCCGCCTTCTAATCGAAGGTCGGGGGTTCGATTCCGGGCACGCACCTCTAACATTTCGGAGTTATGTGCGTTTTAATTAATTAAATATCACTTGCTTTAACGGTGAAGGAAAACATCGTGAGGGAACCTGCACGCCTGAGAGTTCTCCATAATGTTCTCAAAGGTGTGTGAAGTCTACCAATCTGAACATGGCCAGCGTGGTAAAAAAACATAAAATTACTTTCGGCCGCGTACTGTAGAAGGAGATAACAGATTTGTAGAGCGTTGTCTCTATCGTTGAGACCGACAAAACGTCATATAGGTATGAGTGACAGAGACAACGGTCTACAAAGCCGAAATGTGATTCTAAAAGTCGATGTACATTACTTTCTGCCGCGTACTGTACCTGTATCCTGTTCAAAGTCTTGAACCCTTCGAAAGCGGGTTGAACATATTTGGGCAGCTTCTCTATCGGCAACAGGGTCTCGTCTTCCTCAAACGGTTTGGGCTTCAACGCTGGGACGTGGACCTCTTCATAACCTGAGACAGTTTAAATCGATTAGAGCCTCAATAGCTCAACCGGTAAAGGAGTGGACTGAAAACCGAAAGGTCGACGGTTCAAACCCCGCCCGTTGCACTATTGTCGTACCTACTCCTAGCACAAGCTTGACCCTTAGTTGGAGAGGAAAGGGGAATATTAGTCATTTAACATAGCTAATATTCTTTAAAAAAAAAAGTTTTTAGTAGCTTAAGCCCGCGACTTCGTCCGCGTGGACTACACATATTTCAAACCCCTATTTCACCTCCTTAGGGGTTGAATTTTCAAAAATCCTTTCTTAGCGGAGGCCTACGTCATAATAGCTATCTGCATGCCAAATTTCAGTCTAATCCGTCCAGTAGTTTGAGCTGTACGTTGATAGATCAGTCAGTCAGTCAGCCAGTCAGTCACCTTTTTCTTTTATATATTCAGGTTAAGCCATCCGGTGTGCAGTGTAAATATTAGAAAACGTTAATGTAGCACCCCAGTCACTGGCTGTCGACTATTCTGGAATATTTTGGAACATTCCAGAATATTTTGGAATATACCACGCAGTGGAATATACCAAGTTGTTTCCTGAAGGAGCCGGACGATAGTTGACACTTCTTATCGGGTTTAAGGTGTGCTTTCCATAGGCAAAAAATCAACTGTGCTAATAGCAGCATCTTTCTCCCACCGCACCATTTTAAGTCACTAGCTCTTGGCTATTCCAGAATATTTTGGAATACTCCAGAATATTTTAGAATATACCACGCACCATTCCGTTGTTTCCTGAAGGAGCCGGACGATAGTTGACACTTCTTATCCGGTTTAAGGTGTGCTTTCCATAGACAAAAAATCAACTGTGCAAATAGCAGCATCTTTCTTCCAAGGCACCATCTTAAGTCACTGACTCTTGACTATTCCAGAATATTTTGGAATACTCCAGAATATTTTAGAATATACCACGCACCATTCCGTTGTTTCCTGAAGGTGCCGGACGATAGTTGACACTTCTTATCGGAATTGAGGTGTGCTTTTCATAGACAAAAAATCAACTGTGCAAATAGCAGCATCTTTCTCCCACAGCACCATTTTAAGTCACTAGCTCTTGGCTATTCCAAAATATTTTGGAATATTTCAGAATGTTTTGGAATATTACAGAATATTTTGGAACATTCCAGAATATACGACGCACCTTTCCGTTGTTTCCTGAAGGAGCCGGGCGGCAGCTGGCACCGCTTGTTGGCCATGAAGTGAGCGCCTGCAGCGAACACTAGTTCCTCCAGCTGTAACACCTTCCTGGCACCACCCACGTTGCCGCCCCAAGCGGCGGGCTCCTGGCCCGACTTGTGACGCTTGCGCGGTTGTTCCGACTGCTCCATGGTCTATGAACAATAATAGAATAAAATTTTGTCACAGTAGGTATATTATAACAGCTATTCTTATAGCAAGCCAGAATCGAAATATATATGTTCTTTGTTTTTAACATTAAGTTAGTATATTATAATCATCATCATCATCGTGTGCCTTCTTCAAAACGAAGTTTGGAGGTCATCATGCGAAAAGCTTCTCTATTTAAAGCCGCCTCTTTCAACTTTGGGTAACTAAGCCCTGTCCACCCCCTTATATCGTCCAACCATTTGCGTCTTTGGCGACCTGGAGCCCTTTTGCCCTCAATCCTTCCTTCCAAAACTAATCTCGGAAATGAGAATTGGGCTCCTCTTTGTAAATGCCCAAAGAAAGCGATCTTCCTTCGCAATATTATAATATAGTAATAGTATTATTTCTAATTTTGTTTTTTGACAAAAGTAGGCATGATGTAATGCGCAGTCGTACGCATTGAGGGTCAAACCTCTGTGGTTTTTTTTACAATGCGTACTACCTATTATATGTAAATTTTCTTGTATGTTAATAATAAAAAAAAAAAAAAAAAAATAGAAATAGAAATAGTGTTTATTTGCTAGAATGTGGTACAATTTGGTCTTAAATCTATTTTATTCTAACACATTCAACCAATAACTTAGTGTGCAAATTGTTCTATTACATTAAAAACGCATGTCGATGTCAATACATACATATAATAGGAATATACACACTCATTCACACTCACACATACATACACACACAAACACACACTCATACACAAACCCATACACCGAAACACGCGCGCGCTCATACACACTCTAAAGTAAGAATAATAATTTTTGTCATTGCATATCTGGGAAGAGACTGACCCCCATGACACGGGTTAACCTAGTTTGGGGGTCGAAAAAAAAAATAGCATTGTACATTTTTCATTATTATCTTAATTTTTGACTAAGTAATTTTTGAAAAATTATAATGTGTTTCATGTCATGCATGTAATACATTGAAATAGATGTTGTAAATTGTAAGAATAGGAAAATTGTACGATAGTTTTTTTTTGTAAGTATAATAAAGAAAAAATAAAATAAAATAAAATAGCAAGATAATTCAAAAAATATGCATATATGCATATAAATAAAAATAATAATTAAAAAAAAAAAAAAAAAAAATTGAATCGAAAAATAAAGGTATGTACTTTACTTGCCAAAAGCAGGTCGATTACGAAAAAACCAGCATCAATCATTATTACAATCTCAATTGTTGTGATTAGCTGAATTTGTGCTATACTTGTTGCTAGTGCAGGTGATTGCGATCCCGACATTAGACAGTAGCCGTCATTCTATCGCAATCATTTCTGATTGGTTTACGCTCACTCACTATTGGCTACAATGCATTGGTGTAACAAGAATCGCACAAATTCAGCCAATCAGAACAATTGAGATTGTAATGATGATTAATGCAGGTTTTAGACAATCGCCGTACTGATTGCAGCCAAGCGCTATACTACAAATTTAAAAGTATACCTCGTCATCTCCTTTGCCAGTATCCAGCTGCGCCAGAATCTTCTGCAGATGCGGTTGTCTCGACATCTCCTCTCTGATGGACGCTCGCTCGCTTTCAGACTGAGACGACGCCAACTTCGTGCAGTATAGAACTAGAAATAAAATATAATCCGATCATGTTCGAGTTCGATTCGCACACGAAGGGTTCCGCACCATCGCCATCGTACAGGAAATCTCAAACCACTATAATAAAAAACCGGCCAAGTGCGAGTTAGACTGGCGCACCGAGGGTTCCGAACTCGTGTATTTTTTCGACATTCTGTGCGATAAATCAACAAATATTATCCATAAAAATAAATAAAAAATCTATTTTAGAATAACAGGTAAAGCCCTTACATATGATACCCCACTTGCTATAGTTATCTTACTTTGAAAGTTGAAAATACTAATTATTAACACATTTTTTTTTGTGTGTGATGTAACCACAAATCCACGGTTTTCAGATTTATTCCTTTACTTGTGCTTTAAGACCTATCTACCTGCCAAATTTCTTTCTTTTATATATTCAGATTTAGCCATGATAGCTGCTGTGGTTAAGACATCCGGTGTGCAGTGTAAATATTAGAAAAAGTTAATGTAGCACCCCAGTCACTGGCCTCCAACTATTCCAGAATATTTTGGAATATTCCAGAATATTTTGGAATATTTTAGGATATACGACGCACCTTTCCGTTGTTTCGTAAAGGAGCCGGACGATACACTTCTTATCATATAGGTTTTCTTGACAGACGCGACGGAGAGTTTTACTATTTAGTATGTCATGTAGTAAATGTAGAATATGTATATTGTAAGTGTTCTTTATTATTAAAATTTAAAAAAATTAAAAAGCGAGAGACGGACAGACAAGCAACGAAGTGATCCTGTAAGAGTTCCTTTTTTCCTTTTTAGGAATCCATAGGTCCAGATCCGGCTCGAAGGACCAAAAATGGTAATGTGTTTATGAAAAGACTGTATTACAGGCACTGGTATATTTGTAAATAACTTTATAAGTATGTATAACGTGTTCGCCCGTTGCACCGCGAATGGCTTCTTGTTTCGACGCGCCTCCCGCCGTGGCTGGTTGAGTGCAGTTGCACTAAACAGAGGTTCGGAACCCTAAAAAATTGCAAGCTAATGACGGACAGCGCCATCTTGATGTGATTTATTGAACTAATTGTTTCGGGAACACAAAAACGGATACTCACTGGTATATCGGTACTTGTTGAGCACCTTGACGAGGTCGAAGCAGTCGTACCCGAGCAGCAACACTAGTCTGTTCTCCAGGTCTCTGTCGTCCGCCGCGTCCGTCAACGCGCGGAGAACTTCCGAGGATTTCGCCTGCGGAGTAAAAAATTTATAATAGGGTCTTGGACTGCAGTAAAAAAGGGCGTACGGCCTCAGAATTCGAGTAGCAATTCCGCAAAACTATAAGCAATCAAAAATCAGTCGCACTTATGACCTTTTTCTATAAACACGACACACAACACACAGATGTGCGACAACCGCGCGCGTGTGCGTGTACGTGTGTGTGTGTGTGGGGGGTAATAAAATGAAGTGATTTTTGTAGGTCATAAGTGCGACTGATTTTTGATTCAACAGTTTTGCGGAATTGCTACTCGAATTCTGAGGCCAACTGTACGCCCGTCTGTCCGCCATTTCTTTAAATATCTTGTTTTAATCTAACACATGACTCTTGACAGTAAGCTACGCTGGAAAGCACGTGTCAAGAAGAAAAAAGAAGAGCTAGAGATACGGTACAAAAAATTGTACTGGCTCATAGGCAGAAACTCATCGCTGTCGACTAAAAATAAGATACTATTATACAAACAAGTCCTAATGCCAGTGTGGACTTATGGTATTCAGTTGTGGGGCTGTACCAGAAAGAGCAATTTACTAATAATTCAGCGATTCCAAAATAAAGTGCTTAGGGGTATCGTCAATGCACCCTGGTACGTCAGGAATGTAGACGATGTGATTCTTCGCGTTATATACCTACTGTAGATTATTTCTTTTAAGTAATTAGTTAATAGGTATCTTCGTTGCAGATAGGCACCGAGGACAAACCTCTGTGGTTTTTTCGGTGTTTTTAGTTTAAGCTTTTATTTGTATGTATTTTTATTTGATAATAAATTTAAAAAAAAAAAAAAAAAAAAAGACATTCATCGCGATCTCCAAATGGGCTTCGTGGACACAGCTATTAGCAAACACGCTAAATCCCACGAACGCAGGCTCCATGAACATGTTAACGAGGCTATCCAGCTCCTCGACAACACAGACCTAATACGTAGACTTAAGAGGACTAAGCCTTTTGAGCTAGTGTAGTTATAGTGAAAGTGTAGTGCTAGTACAAATCAAAGATCACACGAACAAAGTGAAAGCATAGTGCTAGTGCAATTTAAAGAACACAAGAACAAAGTGTCTTCCAATAAGGTATCTTAACTATAAACTAAGCTAAGTCAATGGACAGATTCTTAGGTATAAGTACGTTTATAAGTTTAGGTTAATATAATATTGCTTATTAGCCTCTTTCATAGGCTAGATTGTAATGGTAGTAAAGTACTGGTGACAGTGCTTTACGACAAAAAAAAAAAAAACAAAAAAAAAAAAACCTTACCTGTGAGACCATAGCGTCAGGGAAATGTCTGGATAGCCTTCGTTGCAGCCAGTAAGCGTCTATGTCCATGGGGTGCAGGATGGTGTCTCTACGCTTCTGAGACTGTTCTTCTGACAACTGAAAACAAAAAAGAAAATTTCGAATGGTATTTATGAAAATACTCCTTGATATTCCGGGATAAAAAGTAGCCTATGTCACTCTCCAGGTCTTAAACTATACCCATGCAAGAAACACACGTTGCTCCGTTGTTGCGAGGTGATTGAAGGACAAACCAACAAAAAAACACACTTTCGCATTTATAAGAAGGGTACTGATGATAAACATGACTAATATTCTTTTTTTTAAAAGGGTTCCTTTCCCCCTTTTGATGTATCAGTACCCTTATTATAAATGTGAAAGTGTGTTTATTTGTTGGTTTATTGGTTTGTCCTTCAATCACGTCGCAACGGAGCAACGGATTGACCTGATTTTTTGCATGGGTATAGTTAAAGACCTGGAGAGTGACATAGGCTACCTTTTATCCCGGAAAACCAAAGATCTCTCACGGGATTGTTAAAAACCTAAATAAACGCGGACGAAGTCACTGGCATCAGCTAGCCTAAAAAAGCTTTTTCGCAATGGGTAGTGATTAATGTCTACAACTAAATAATTGGGTATTTTTACTCCAATTTTTTTATTACTTCATTAGAAACTAGAAAAACTGAAAAAACTAATTAAATCGATCAAATAACAAAAAAGTTATAAGCATTTAAATATTTCTGATTAGACAGAGATAGCGATATAGAATTATGACGTCATTGTGACTAATGCCATAGTATAGCTTCGTGCGGTTTCATACAAATTTTCGTTAGAAAGGGATAGAAGACCATCCCACTTCAAAATTAAAATGCCTGTAACTTTGTAAATCTTTGTTGGATTTTAATAGTTTTTCAGCGAACGTCATTATTTTTATCCTAGTGTATAATAAAGTAATAATTTTTGTCAAATTAAAAAGTAGGAAAATACCCAATTGGGTATAGCACGGGCATGAAAACAAGAATGATGGGTAGGTTTCCCGAGATAAAGAATAGTCTATGTCGCTTTCCAGGTCTTTTATTTTTGAAAATAAGTTGAAATGACTCACATTGGCATGTATGGCGTTTTTCTTCCCCTCGCCGTCGCTGTCTTCGCCTGAGCTCTCTTTACCTTCTTCGTTATCTGACGCGTCGCCTTCCTCCTTGTCCTCCTCCCGAACCTACACACAAACAAACATACTATTCATCACTAAGTCACAAAACACAATCTTACTCTAAGTGTGAGATCTATAGTGCGAATTTTGACTTTGCTTAGAATTAAGACAGAGTTAAAACGAGACAGAGCTGTATCTCTCACATAAATCTGTCTCGTTTTAACTCAATCTTAAGTCTGAGCAAAGTCAAAAAAACTAGCGCTATTATTTTACTACCTAAACACAATCCAATAACAATACCGATTAGCCTTATACTAGTAGATTTAGTGATTTAGTATTTTTTCAAACCCGCAATGTATAGCGTGCAAATTCGGGGTTAATGGGGCCGATTCTCTTGTACACAATCTCTAAACTAAACTAAACTAAAGTAACAGGTCTAAATCTAGTGCTATCCTTTTCCGCAAGCAACATCATGAAAGGGATAGCAAGATATTTAGACGTGTCATTTTAGTTTAGTTTAGAGATTGTGTATAACGAATTTAGCCACAATGCTCGCCTACAACGTGGCAGTGACCCCGCGGCACCTATTTACACAACGTTCATTAATCTCTAGCGTCAGTCAGACGCATTATTTACAATACATTTTGCCGACTTTTTAAAAAATCGGTCAAGTGCGAGTCAGACTCGCGCACGAAGTTCCGTACCATCATACAAAAAATTTAAATTTTTTTTATTCACATGGCGGCCCTTTTAAATTTTTTGTTGTTATAACGACAATAGAAATACACACTCTGTGAAATTTTCTACTCTATATCTATTATGAGATACAGCTAGACAGACAGACAGACTTTTATTTATTACGGCAGAGGCTTTTTTTATGACACAGACATCTTTTTTGAACACATTTTTAAAAATTCAACCCCTAAGAGGGTAAAATAGGAGTTTGAAATTTAAGCGTAAGCTAGTCTTAATATATAAAAGGAAAAGGTGACTGACTGACTGATCTGTCAACGCACAACTCACACAGTCTAAAAGGAATCAGGCTAAAATGACGTAGACATCCATTAAAAAAGGGTTTTTGAAAATTCAACCCCTAAGGGGGGTGAAATAGGGGTTTGAAATTTGTGTAGTCCACGCAAAGGCATTCCGAACCAGTGGTAGATGCATCCGACTATTCGAAAGTACTTGTAAAAGTTTATTTGAAAAAAAAAGATTAAAAAAAAAAAAACGAAATCGCAGGCATACGCTAGTCTAAATATATAAAAGGAAAAGGTTACTGACTGACTGACTGATCTATCAACGCACAGCTCAAACTACTGGACGGATCGGGCTGAAATTTGGCATGCAGATAGCTATTATGACGTAGGCATCCGCTAAGAAAGGATTTTTGAAAATTCAACTCCTAAGTGAGTAAAATAGGGGGTTTAAATTTATGTAGTCCACACGGACGAAGTCGCGAGCATAAGCTAGTTAAAGAGTATACCTCTCCATAAGCGTCTTCATCATCCTCCTCAGAGGACTCCTCGAACTGCACGTTGATGCCATAGGTCTCATCTATCTCCGTGTTGCCTTCAGTTGATGTGCTTATTGTGAAGTCAGTTATTTTCTTACCTGTGGGGTGAACATAATATCTGTATATATAAAATTCAAAGTCCTGACTGACTGACTGACTGACATATATACCAACGCACAGCCTAAGCCACTGGTCTTAGAGACATGAAATTTTGAGGGTGTGTTCTTTGTAAAGAGTAGGTATCCACTAAGAAAGGATTTTTCGAAATTCTGCACCTAAGTGGGTTAAATAGGGGATGAAAGTTTGTACGAAAGTACGTCATTTTTCAAATTATTTGCATGAAAATTGGTATTTGGGTTTTCGGTCACAAATGAAGAAATACGTGTTCCATGGAAATTCAACCCCCAACTCTATTTTCTAAATTCCACCCGAGCGAAGCCGGGGCGGGTCAGCTAGTCTAAATATAAAAAAGGAAAAGGTGACTGACTGATCTATCAACGCACAGCTCAAACTCCTGGAGGGATCAGGCTGAAATTTGGCATGCGGATAGCTATTATGACGTAGGCATCCGGTAAAAAAAGGATTTTTGAAAATTCAACTCCCAAGGGGGTGAAATAGGGGTTTGAAATTTGTATAGTCCACGCGGACGAAGTCGCGAGCATAAGCTTATTTCTTCATATAAGTCCAGCAAATTGTTAATGCGTGTGGCCGCCATTTTAGTGACGTCAGCACACTAGACTGAAGTTTCGAGCTGATATTTCGGCTGACGTCAAAATGACGTCATTTCGATGTTAATGAGACGTGGTTCCAGCACAATAGCAATTTGCGGGACTTATAAAAGACTAAGAAGACAAGATGGCGGGCGGTGCATGCCGCATGTTGCATGTTGCACCATACAGATTCGACCTGTTTCAGCAGATTATAGCAAATTAAGCTTTTGGTCAAAGCTGTGATAGCCTAGTGGTTAGGACGTCTGCCTTTTAATCGGAGGTCGGGGGTTCGATCCCGGGCTTGCACCTCTAATTTTTCGGAGTTATGTGCGTTTTAAGTAATTAAATATCACTTGCTTTAACGGTGAAGGAAAACATCGTGAGGAAACCTGCATGCTTGAGAGTTCTCCATAATGTTCTCAAAGGTGTGTGAAGTCTACCAATCCGCACATAGCCAGCGTGGTAGACTATGGCCAAAACCCTTCTCACTCTGAGAGGAGACCCGTGCTCTGTAGTGAGCCAGCTGTGGGTTGATCATGATGATGAAGTTTTTGATTCATTGTATATCATGGACTTCCGCAAAGTAACGCCTGCTTCTATACAACAGGTGGAGAAACTCCAAGCTTAGCTCCATCAGCTTTAGCAGCGGGAGGAACAAAATCTCACCTAAATTGACTAAAAGTGCGAATCTTTCATCAGGAATGGGTCCAAGCAGCATTTCTATTTCCTTCTTCCGCTCGGGATCTTTCAACTTGTCATTCTTGAGAACCACCAAAACCTGCAATGTCAATCTAAAGTTAAATTAATTTTTTTGATAATCACTACTTCATATTATAAACTATGCTCGCGACTTCGTCCGCGTGGACTACACAAATTTCACACCCCTATTTCACCTCCTTAGGGGTTGAATTTTCAAAAATCCCTTCTTAGCGGATGCCTACATCATAATAGCTATTTGCATGCCAAATTTCAGCCCGATTCGTCCAGTAGTTTGAGCTGTGCGTTGATAGATCATTCAGTTAGTCAGTCAGTCAGTCAGTCACCTTTTCCTTTTATATATTTAGATTAGAAGATGCGAAAGTGTGTTTGTTTGTTTGTCCTTCAATCACGTCGCAACGAATGTTAGCAGCAACTCATAAGAATGTCTCGTGTGTTGCGCCCTCGGTCGGTACAGCACTACCGCGGGGGTGTCGTCAGCCACCAGTCATCACCATCAACAACCAAGCAGCGCAAGCTTGTGTCTGTGTGTATATTAGTGGTGTCAAATACTGTTAAACTTACATAATATAATATCAATAATTGTTATTAAAATTTATTGATAAATAAACACGTTAAAAATATAACACTGACTAAAAAAAAAAAAACAACACGATACCCCACTTGATTTCATCTTACTTTGAAAATTGAAAACACTACTTTCATGAACACATTAAATTTATTTTTGGTGATGTAACCAGAGGAGTCGCAGGGAGCCGCTGGATTCAGCGCCGCAAGACCGTGGCGTGTGGAGTGGAAGTCACTCCAAGAGACTTATGTCCAGCAGTGGACGTCTATCGGTTGATGATGATGACGTGACCAGAAATTACGGTTTTCGAATTTTCCCCCTTACGTGTGCTACAACACCTAGGTACCTACCTACCTGCTAAATTCATGATTCTAGGTCCACGGGTAGTACCCTCCCATTGCCCATGTGTTCGTTTTTTCCCTAGCGTTAAGGTTGTCTGGAAGAGATCGCTATTTAGCGATAAGACCGCCTTTTTGTACCTACTTATTAAGATTTCTTTTTGTAACCTGTCATTTGTGTTTCTGTGGTGCAATAAAGTATATACATACATACATACATACCCTGTAGGTTTCTTGACAGACAGACAGATAGATAGACAGCCAGACAGACAGACGGACGCACAGACGGACGGACGGACGCACAGATAGACGGACGGACGGACGGACGCACAGTCAGACGGACGGACGGACGCACAGACAGACGGACGGACGGACGCACAGACAGACAGACGGACGGACAGACAACGAAGTGAGTAAAATAAACTACACCATCAAATTACCCGAAAAAATAAACTAGCAAAAAGTCTATGAACACGCACTCTCGTTAATCGAACAGTAGGTATCGTTAATAAACAAAAATAAAAATTTCGCCTGTTGTATTATTTATGTATCAAATCAAAGCATCAACAAAAATAACAAAATTATTTAACTTATTTATTAACACTTCGTAGGTATTCGATGGGAACAACAAAATCATTTGATATGTTAAATTTATCATCATATCAATGTGATTTCGCACCGGGTTAGCGGTTCAAACTCCACCATTATTGTCGTACCTACTCCTAGCAGCTTAACGCTTAGTTGTAGCAGAAGGGTAATATTATAGTTGACGCGCTTTAATCGGAGTCGTCGAGTTATCTGTCTGTTTCGCTCGCACTTACCTAAGACCTGTAAGTGCGAGCGAAACAGACAGATAACTTGACGACTCAGTTTAAAATGCGTCGACTATAGTTTGTTTTTAAATACCTCATCGCATGCGCCGCACAGTATATCTCGGGGCTGGTCTCCGAGAGCGCTCTGCATGAACGCTAGCAGCAGCTCATAGGCATGTCTCGTGTGTTGCGCCCTCGGTCGGTACAGCACGCCCGCGGGGGTGTCGTCAGCCCACGCCACTCGGGATTTGGACTTTGACAGTTCGTAGGATGCTTCGTCGCGTTTCTGGCGTCTAGAAATAAAGAAAATGCTCTTTATTATTTCTTAACAATTTAAGATTCATATTCCTAAAAAATATAACCCTAATCACTACCTCACTACCCACATTATAAATATAATAAATTAAATTAATCAAATAAATAAATTAAATATATTTGTTTGTTGGTTTATTGGTTGGTCCTTCAACCACGTCGGTCGCAAATTCGCAATTAATCAACGGATCGACGTGATTTTTTGCATGGGTATAGATAAAGACCTGGAGAGTGACATAGGCTACTTTTTATGCCAGAAAATCAAAGAGTTCCCACGGGAATTTCAAAAACTTAAATCCACGCGTACCAAGTTGCGGGCATCATCTAGTAAAAAATAATACAAGTGGGTAGATATGGACTATACTCTATCATTATTATATTTTTTTTATTTTTAATAAGAATATTAGCCATGTTAAATGACTAATATTCCCTCTTCCTCTCCAACTGAGTGTAAAGCTTGTGCTAGGAGTACAGTACGACAATAGTGCAATGGGCGGGGTTTGCACCGTCAACCTTTCGGTTTTCAGTCCACCCCTTTACCCGTTGAACTATTGAGGCTCTATTACTTTGGAGCTACATAGAATGAATAGAAAATGGGGACAAAGACTACACTTACTTGGCCTTCCTCTCCTCAGCTTTGTCAGGCTTGGTCCGCTGCGCACGGTCCCCCATGCGTGTGCCAGTGAGCTTGCCAGAGAGAGATAGCACCTCTCCTGTCGCCTCATCTCTCCCACGTCGCTCTATGAGCCTTACATCTGCTTGGAGTACTAAGTTCGAGTTCTGTGGACAATGTGATAATGTTGGTGACTGTTCAGTTTTACTTAATCTAAATATATAAAAGGAAAAGCTAACTGACTGACTGACTGATCTATTAAAGCACAGCTCAAACTACTAGATGAAACAGGCTTAAATTTGGCATGCAGATAGCTATTATGATGTAGGCATCCGCTAAGAAAGAATTTTTGAAAATTCATTTGAAACATGTTTGAAATTTGTGTGGCTCACACGGACGAAGTCGCGAGAACAAGCTAGTTTTTAAACTATAACCGGCCTCAGTTGTATCTTATTCACATGTTAAGTAAAAGCACTAATTTAAAATTTCAATCTTCAGTCTAGATTCTTCAATCAAAGAATTTTCTGGGATAAAAAGTTGCCCATGTCCTTCCTCGGGATGCAAGTTATCTCTTGCCAAATTTCGTCAAAATCGGTTGAACAGATGGGCCGTGAAAGGCTAGCAGACAGACAGACACGCTTTCGCATTTATAATATTGGTATGGATAATTAAGGTAATATTGCACAACAAACAATAAAAGTTAGAAAACATAAACTTACAGCTTTGTACTCGTATTGCAGCTGTCTGGCAGCTGCATCCGCCATGCTGGTGGATTATTGATAGTTCACAATCACTACACTATGTCCTTTTTATTATTTTCTGCAAATGAAATATAAGAAAATGCGTAAAAACAATTTGGCGAGGTTATGCCGCTACCGCCATTTTGACTAATTTGTCAATTTTGACATTTTACAAAAATATGGAGTTGCTAGAAATAATTAGGAAAATTCCCTTTGAATTCTTTTGTTTAGCTAAATACTATAAATGCACGCAACTTCAACCGCGTAGATTTAAGGGTTGAAATGAAATGAGAACGAGACATGAGTAAAAAATCTAAACGATTTCTGCGATTTGTTAATCTTTTATGCAAAATTAAAGAAAAACGGACTTTTGTTCATCATCATCATTATCATGATCAACCCATCTTTGGCTCACTGCAGAGCAAGGGTTTCCTCTGAGTATGAAAAGGGTTTGGCCACTCTCCCCCAATGCGAATCGGCAGACTTCACATGCTTTTTGAGAACATTAGTTTAGAATTTATAACTACACATACGTCATATGTCCAAGTGATTAATCCATACTCCATGCTTAATATTATTAATGCGAAAGTGTGTCTGTCTGTCTGTCTGCTAGCTTTTCACTGCCGTTCAGTTTAACCGATTAATAAAATTTGCTACAGAGTTAGCTTACATCTCGGGGAAGGACATATGCTACATATGAAAATCAAAGAGTTCCCACGGGATTTTTCAAAAACCTAAATCGAGGCCGACGAAGTTGCGGGTATTATCTAGTTGTTAGTAAAAACCTTTCTACCTATTTCCTATTTACCTTTAAATGCGCAAGAGCCTGTAGTCAGGCAACACTCACTAAAAAACTCGCACAGATTATACCGTTCAAAAATTTTATAGCTTAATGAAAGGAAATCAAAATTAGTTATGTACGAGTTGTTTAAAATAATTAACATTTATTTTATTTGCATTATTTGCCTAAAACTATATTAAAACAAAAAAAAATTAAAGTATCACTACCTATTCACTTGTATTTATGGTTATCTAATCATACAGCAATAGCTTTGTTTTGTAAAGTTATTATGTTGGTAGAACGTTTTTTGATAAACAATTTTTAAAAATAGGGCTTTAGGGTAATTTGTTAGTTTTCGGGATTTATAAAAAGTTTTGAAGGTTCTACGCTGGTAATAACCTATTTAATGAAATGAAAATATATGAATATTTTGTATTATATACTTATTACACTTTCGAAAATCAGTGTTTCAGTAGGTATAGTATAGGTTTCAACGACCTTCAACTCATTCCCTTTTCATTCACCCACAATCAGCTGGTATTGACAGTTACGCAGTTACGTCATTGAGCCAAGTTGAGTAAGCACGTGTCAAAACTCTAGTCCAAATAAATGAAGAGTTGGTATGATATTATTATTCTTAGATCCAAATGGATTCCCATTATCTGTAATACTTTCAAGACCGGAAGACGCAGTGTTGGAAGACCCCCACTAGGTGGACGGACGAAATCGGACGAGTCGCAGGGAGCCGCTGGATTCAGGCGGCGCAAGACCGTGGCGTGTGGAAATCCCTACAATAAACCCATGTGCAGCAGTGGAAGTCTATCGGTTGGTGATGATGATGATGATACTTTCAAGGTCATTCATCAATGACCTTTTATTAATGAATGAATTTGATTTTTAAATTCTTTGTGTACCTACTAGTTTAAAACTAGTAATGAATATTATCAAAATCAGCCCAGCCAATGCTTTCTGTATTCAACGCATGTGGCACACGCACAAACACACACATATCCAACACACGCCAACATTAAATACATCGCACACCATATCTAGTGCCACTGTGCTACTGCTGATTCACGAAATGTCAAATTTTTTATCAAAATATGCTCAGTCTTTTCGTGATAAACTTGTAAACAAACATATCAAGCATGCTTCTTTGACAGTTTGCAGTATTTTCATCACGTGATGTAAACAGTCAGCGAGTGAGTCAACTTTGTCGTTCAGTCACTGACTGACGTATCGAGCTTGTCAGGGTTGTAAATGATTGGAAGTTTCTAGCTCGCATCTAGCGGCTGATGTGCTATATTTACATAAATAAAAGGATAAACTGACTGACTGCCTGACTGATTGACAATCAGTCTAGAATATTGAGATTTTGCATGTAGGCAATAGCATTGATTTCTCGAAATATCCCTCCAAGCAAAGACGGACGGCCGGTCAACAAGTTGTATTTACTAGTTATTTGGTTTCAAATCTGTCATCACTTAAAAATGGGCGTTTTGAAATAAAAAATGTTATTACAATTATTTCAATGAGTAATTTAGTCATTTTTAAAGAGGAGTTTTTATACAATAATTAAAAGTACCTACCTGTTCATGCTCAAAATTTTTAGTTAGTATAAATTACATAAAAATAGGATATTTTTTAGTTAATTACATAACTAATTAGGTTGGTAGTTTGTTTGTGTTTAATTTTTTGCTATTCTAAATAACTTTTATTATTTATTGTTAAAGCTTAGCTCATTTAAATGTATCAAAGAAATATTTTCCTTCGTAAAATTCTGATGTCAAATTGCACTAACTTTTAGATTTATTACAGCGTTACATGTATTTTACAGTGATGTTTATTTCTTTAATGTTCTTTTTTTGCAAAAATTTGCTTGGCAGCCCTGAAAATGTATCGATTATCCGTAGGTGTGTCGTAAACGGTCGTAAGCTTTGTTAGTGTGTGTATGTGTGCGTAAATCGTAAACATTTCGGAAGTGTCAAATGTAAAGGGCTAAACGAAACGACAACAAAAATCGATAAAATTAAGCATTCAAGATGGCGACTCCATCTAATGGCAGTGGTAATTTGGTCGAAGAGTTCGAGGAATCTTTTCAGGTAAGTAAAATTACAATCTTCAGCAGTTTTCATTTCTTAAAACCAAAATATTCCTATTAATTCATAACCTCTTCTGTGAATTTATGTTTGTGTATCTGTCAAAATTAGGGAATGATACCAACATGACAGATCTAAACATATCGTGGCCGGTGTTGCCGTAGTAGTAGAAGCTGCATAAGCTAAATCTTGCCGTGGGTACCGAAAATCCCAAGAACGAATTGAGTACGTGACCCGATTTCATTTATGCGTCTTCGAGTTCGATCGCCAGATTTTGGATTTTGTTGCAAGCGCATCTCATTCCTGTCGGCCATTTTACTGATAATGTTTTCTCGTTACGAATAGTTCATCGTGGTGAATAATAACTAATTAAAACGCGCATCTGATCCAGTATAATAAAATAAATAAATAGAAAGAGTGACATTTCTTTAAATATGGTGGTGTGGACTTTCTTGTGAAACTTGTGTATCGGTGACGAAACCTTGTTGATTCGGACTTGTGTGATCGTAAAATATATCGACAATGTCGTCGGCCGGGGACGAAGTTGGGCATTCCGGGAGTGGTAACGCTATACAAACGTTCCGCCCTACGTGGGACGAGTTCAAAGACTTCAACAAGTACATACAATACATGGAGTCTAAGGGTGCCCATAAGGCAGGTCTCGCCAAGGTGATCCCTCCGCCTGAGTGGGTTCCACGGAAGAACGGCTACGACTTGGATCAGCTCAACATCACGATACCGTCGCCGATATGCCAAGTGGTGACCGGGAAGCAGGGTTTGTTTCAACAGATCAACATACAGAAGAAATCTATGAATGTGAAACAGTTCGCAGTGATGGCTAACTCTGCTAAGTATTGTACGCCTCGACACACCAACTTCGAGGACCTCGAGAGGAAGTATTGGAAGAACGTCACGTACGTGGCCCCGATATACGGTGCCGATGTAAACGGCAGCATCACAGACCCCGACGTCAAAGAGTGGAACATCAATCACCTCGGCACAATCCTCGACTTCGTCAACTCGGACTACGGCATCGAGATCGACGGTGTGAACACAGCTTACCTCTACTTCGGTATGTGGAAGACTACCTTCGCTTGGCACACTGAAGACATGGATCTTTATTCTATAAACTATCTTCATTTTGGAGAGCCGAAAACCTGGTATGCAATCCCACCTGAACACGGAAAGAGGTTTGAGAGAATCGCAGCTGGCTTCTTCCCAACATCGGCTAAAACTTGCCAAGCATTTCTGCGCCACAAAATGACTCTGATATCTCCTCAGATTTTAAAACAATATTCTGTACCGGTTAGTAAGATAACACAGGAATCCGGCGAGATCATGATAACTTTCCCATTCGGTTATCATGCTGGTTTCAATCATGGGTTTAACTGCGCTGAGTCCACAAACTTCGCTGCGCCGAGATGGGTGGAGTACGGCAAACGAGCCAACCAGTGTACCTGCAGTAATGACATGGTGAAGATATCTATGGACACATTTGTGAAAAGATTCCAGCCTGATCGCTACGAACTGTGGCTTAAAGGTCAAGATATAGGTTGCCACCCTGAACAACCTGAAAAAATGGTACCAGCCCCACATCCATCCGGCCAAGACATACTGTGCAATAAGAATAATACCGAGCTTCCTGAATCCTTCATAGAAGCGGAAGAAGAAGGGTTGAGGAAGAAAAAGAGACATCCTTTACATTTGAAGAGAGCGATGGCTAGCAAGAGCATATCGGAAGGTGCTATTGCTGTGTCAATTCTCGGCCATGACGTCATGGACGATGATGAAATGACTATGGCTGAAGGCGATTTGGACATGATGACCTCGATGAAACGCCCCATGATGCCACTAGATCCTGATGACACTCAGTTAGCCGCTCTCGAAGATATTTGGCTGAAAGGAGACGAGATGGACCCTTCGGAGGCAACTCTACCTGATATCGGTTACATCGACTCCGACAGAGACTCTGATTATGTTGCCCCGAGTAAAAAGACAAAGTCAAAGAAGAAACGTAAAGAAAGCATCAAAAAGGAGCCGAAAGAAAAAAGTATTAAAGTAGAATTAGCAGAATCCGGAGAAGCTGTGCCGCAGACGAGAAAGATACGGAGAAAAATGCAAACAAAGAAATTATCCAGTGAACAGTTGGAAGACATGGCTGATGTTGTATCGACGTGGGAGTCCCCACCGCATACTGAGGAAACTGTGTCCGTCGACCAAATACCCATGCCTGGGGAAGACCCTCTCAATGACTCTACACAATCACACATAAACAACACTAGTACGACCACAGACAATACTACAGGGGACACTATAAATACACCACAAGAAGTCAAAAAGGAACCGAAGCCAAAACAAAAACGTAAGCCTAAAGAAAAATCGGACACAGAGAAGAAAGAAAGAGTGAAGAAGGAACCTGTCAAACGGCAACCGGCTGTCAAGAAAGAGAAAGTGGAGGGCGAAGTAAAAGTGAAGAAACCTCGCAAACCTCGACCACCCAAGTTCAACCCTGCCTTTGCATACAACTCACCGTTACAACCGGTCATGGGAAGTCAGACTAAATTATATGGAACTCCGGATGAACATAAGCCTTCTACGGTAACTTCTAACTCACCTGAAGAAGTCAAAATTCAGAAGTCACCTCAACACACCCCAAGCCCACCTCAAGTATATTCCGGTTTCCTCACCACCAATGTAAGAGTACCTGCTATCGTACAACCGATCGACAAAAACCCCAACGCTTTCCAAGGTGAATTCCACAAATTCATGACTAGTGCAACCCAAGTCAAAGATATAACTGCACCCAGAGAGCCAAAACCACCCCGAAAAGCACCCAAGAAAGCAGCCGCAGCCAAAAATCATCAACCCCAACAGCAATCAAAAATTTCAATGCAAAATTTCAACGAAGTACCTTCACCGATCGGGCAATATAACGACAGTATATTCGTAGAAACGCCAATAGATTATAGAACGTATACACCTCAGAATCAACCACAAAATCTGGAAAGACTTCACGAGAATATCAATCTTAACATGAACTATTCCGAGCGGATGCCATGGCGTCCAGATTTCTACCAGAGCCAACAAGTTCTACATAACATGCCGATGTACGGACAAATGAACTCAAATCAGTACTTCAGAAGCCCGTACCAATCACCGTGGTACGGTTACCAGAAATAGAGTACTTGTCATAATAAGTAGTATTATTTTGCACTTTAGTCATGATAATGTTGTGTAAATGACTTTTCCAATACTGACTTTATTTAGAGCTGATTTTTAAATCACCAAATCTATGTAATGCATATTTGTTCTGTGTGCTCATAAGATCGTACTTTTGTCTTGACAGTTGACACATAGAGCAAATATGGCAAGTGTGTACTCAAAATGTATGCAATATACCTAAATAAAAATCAACTGTATGATAGATGATCACTTGAGAACGACTTGACAGATTTGGATGATGTTTTTTGTTTGTCAGGACAAAGTTTGCCATAAAGAATTTTTTCGGAAAATGCACTGGAAAAATGGAAAATTTAAATGGTATTTTTGTATTTAAATCTCAATACATTTTCTTCATCAGTAAAATGCACCTGTGGGAAGGGTTGATAATAATAAAATAAATATCTTTTTATTTTGTGATTGAAAAATCAGTTCTGCGATTAAATTAATTAAATAAAATAATTACGTATTTAAGGTATGATCCGTAATTCGTTTGTGTGTGTTGGTAGAGTATTTGGAGTTTATATTATTAATGTACAGTTGACAAATAAATTAATTGAAATTTTTGAACTGTTTGAATTTTGGGGCATCCCCAATCTTGACGGTCAGTTTACATTATTCAAGTCGCTGGATCCAGTCCAGAATTCCAGTCCGGTATTCTTTCCTCTGGATTGGAATAATGTGAATCAACAATTATTAAATTAAAAAGTTTTTTTCCATCACATTATTTTTAATGACTTATTTTAGATTAAGATTAATCTTAAAATCTATTTATGTATTTTTTTTTGAAAATCAAAGCCATACTTTATTTTTCACCTTTGCATAGGTTTATTTTGACTGATTTATTTTTATTTATAAGAATTTTAGTGTGTAATTATTTTAATTTTGTTTGTATTTTTGTAAAATACTTAATAGGTAGATATTTCTAGAAACACCTCTTATAATAAAGAAAGACAAAACGCTATAATATTTTAGTGATTTTTTTTCTTTTTTTAACCATGGTTCTAGTTATGTTAGCTCGCCCTTACATGCTGCCGTACCGGTTATAACCGGAACGTGTAGTGTTGCTTTTATACCTAATCAAAAAGGCATCACAATTTGATCTATTTCGCACTTCAGTTTTTAACTAGGTATTGAACAGTATGATTCCTTTTAAAGATAAAACCAGTAAAAATATTACTTATAAACGCTGCGTTTTGCTTTATTTGCAGCTAAGGATAGATTAATTACTATATTATGCGCTTAGTATTGAGATGAGAGTTTCAATTAACATATTCAACAAAAAATGCTGTATTTCGCCTGATCTTTTTATTAGTGCTAAATTTTTCTGTTGAATTACGCAATCTAATATGAACTTTATCTTGTGAAACAATAATATGCATATTCCAGCAAAGCTTTGACTTGGATACGATCATTTCCACCATAACCTCTCGTGAAAATCTCAATTTAGCTTCTTATTCCGTACACCATAAGGTACATATTAGATTGTTCAACATGAACTACATCGGTGTGACTTGCGCTGTCAATATGAGCCGATACCCTAGGGCCACGGCTTTAGCGATGCTGCAAGCGATGCAAATCGCTCAAGCCGACACTTTTCTTCTGTAGCTCACGTAAAAGACACAAAAAGTCGTAAGCGACGGCGACGTACGGCGCATAGGACGTTTTTACCGAGTAATCCCTACAGATTACCGAAGTAAAAAACCAAATAGTGCATCTAAATCGCCAGAAATACTCGATATTCCGAAAAATATTTTGCGATTTGTTAGTCAGTTCCGGAAAAGTTGGCTATTATAGTTCGTTTTTCCAAGATGAACAAATCGCAGAAACCTTCGTAGAGTCCCGCGCTTTAGACTTTTTGGAGTTAGGTTTTCGTATCATGATCTCATTGTCAGTTCGCAGTAACAAGATCGTATGGGCTGCGTATAGTAGGTATGCCTCTTACGCATTTCAGCGGGAAACTATTTGGTAGTATAACAATAACGCTAAGTTTTTGCTAGCGTTCTGGTTACACCCTGTATAATAGTAGTTTTGATTCATTTATTTTTAGGCCAATATTAATTTATTTAATCGAATTACGGATCATACCAAAATAATTTGTAAGTTAATTTTAGTATTCGAGTAAGCAATAAAATATAGAGGCAGATTTATTGTTTTAACCCTTCTTTGTTTTTTTTGTATATTTTGATCGTAATAATAATCTGTGGGCCTGATATCAGAATGGCGGGTGTATTCTGTCTGAACAGGTCTGAACATATGACTAACTATGAGTGTGAATGACTATCGTAGCAATGAACGAGGAATGTATTATGTACGTATTTAAAAAATTAAAAAAATTATATTCAAGCGCCTGTCTGAATTTATTAGCAATTACCAAGGTAGTTATTAAAATAAATAATATATTGTTTTAAATTTTACGTTAATTCGGTACATTGTTCTCATGCACTAAACATGTCCATTTGAACACATACACCCGCCATCCTGATGCACACTAATATTCGCTTTTCGAATCCATACTATATTGCATTATAAATGCGAAAGTGTGTCTGTCTGTCTGTCTGCTAGCTTTTCACGGCCCATCCGATTTTGATGGGTACAGAGATAGGTTGTATCCCAGGGAAGGGCATAGGCTACTTTTTATCCCGGAAAATCAAAGAGTTCCCACGGGATTTTTGAAAACCTAAATTCACGCGGACGAATTCGCGGGCATCATCTAGTTTTATATAAGCTCGTTTCACACGCGCCGGTCCGATCACGGTAGATAATCGGTATTTAGTTATTTTACTACCAGTGAATGTGTCTAGAATTGATTTGTTTTGTCTCCGATGAGATGCACTTAAGTGAAGGTATGTCAATAGTTAGAATATATAGAGCAATAGACCTACGAAACTCAAAATAAGTAAGAATCGTACCAAAACCCTTTATCTAAATATACATACTTTGTTTTAGGTATGGTACGGATTTGCCTTATTGGGTTAAAAGAAACAATCTTATCGAAGGTAGGAATTCAAATTTCGAATTCAGGGCTTTATGTTAGAGAAAATGTAGGTCTTCGTTGTCATGAAGAATGGTGCCTACCTAGTACCTACTTAAAGGTATGATTTTGATTTTCAGCTAAAAACGTAATTTACTTGCCATTAGTATACAATAACGTAAGATAGAGAAATTAGATTATCTAATAAGGATTAAAATATAGATTACAAATTAAGATAGACCTCATTAATGTTGAAAATAGAGTTTAAATTAAAAGTGAGGTTTTGTGTGAAGTTTAATAAATCGAGATTACTTATGTCATAACTTACCGATAGATGTCGCTAGTAATTTTTACAAAAATCATAAAGATACTTGAGCCAATAAATAATTATTAAAATCAGTTAAAGAAATCGTTGCGTTTGGCCGTAATGTGTATGGCCAGCATAAGAGCTTTTATGTCCATAATTATAGAAATAGTGTATGATCGTTATAGTAAGGTGGTTGTACGGGTCATGTCGATTTTGATGCACTTTTTGTGACACCAGTGACTAAATTAGTGTAATTTATAAATATTAATAACAAATTAGAACCTTTACATTAGTGGTTTAATTATTTAAGTCATCCTATAATAGCTATCATTGTTAGACGCGAATTGATCGCTGTTTAAACTAGCTTTAAAATATTTAAGTATGTTTGTTTGTAAATTAAATAAACAATATTTAAAATTATGTGTGCCTTTCATTTATTACTACGGATTTATTTGTTTGAAAACAATTATTTACTGTTACAAATTAACTATGATAATATAATATGATTCAATATCTATTGCCTTGCTAATAACAAGCTGACTCCCGAGACTACGTATTTAGGTTTTCTAGGAGCCCGTTGCAATTTTTCAAAATCCTTTCTAAGTGCTGGTCTATATTATAAAGAGAACATATATGCAAAGTTTCAAGTTTCTAGATCCCACGTTTTAGGTGTTGTGTGTCAGTAATCTACGGTACTGTCGGTACTGTTTTCTATGTATTGTAGAAAACAGTAGGTAGTTTTCTATGCATTATAGAAAACAGTAGGTAGTTAGTTTTCTATGTAGAAAATAGTACTTAATTGTAGATTAACTAAACGAATGCATTTCTGTGGTTGCTACAAACACCTGAGTCCGGAATGGGCGCGATTAATAAAACCGGAATGTGTGTAGTCGACATTTTGTTAGTAGTAGGGATTGAGATTGACACTAATTGGAGACTAGACCGAACCATTGGCGTCATTCATTGGTTCAAAATAGCAAGTCGAACCGGAGTGGGCGTGGTTTATAAATCAGGAACGTGTGTAGTCGGCTTAACGGTAAATTATA
This sequence comes from Maniola hyperantus, assembly GCF_902806685.2. Classification (NCBI taxonomy): domain Eukaryota; kingdom Metazoa; phylum Arthropoda; class Insecta; order Lepidoptera; family Nymphalidae; genus Maniola; species Maniola hyperantus. Next base: position 5,912,805 of record NC_048561.1, read on the forward strand.
GTCTATGTAAAAAACCGGAGAGTCTAAACCGAGCCTTACGAAGTTATGACCGCTTCAGTAAGCTGAGCATGAAAACTTAGTTAAAAACTAGACAAACTTTAGCAGTCCGAAGTTGGTGGCAGATTACGTTTTTTTCTTTTTTTTTTAATAAGAATATTAGCCATGTTAAATGACTAATATTCCCTTTTCCTCTCCAACTAAGCGTCAGGCTTGTGCTAGGAGTAGGTACGACAATAGTGCAACGGGCGGGGTTTGAACCGTCGACCTTTCGGTTTTCAGTCCACTCCTTTACCGGTTGAGCTATTGAGGTTTGCCGTCCTTTTGAACAATGTGAGTGAGGGAATAGAGTGCACATACAAAGTTGTCTTATCTATGGTGAGATTGGCTACTGTGGCTGTAACTTGGTGAAAGACCAGCGCGGTGCCTGTATTCCCACCACAGGCGCAGCAAATGCTGAGTGTAGTCTATTTTGGTATAAGTCCCGCAAATTGCTAATGTGCGTGGCCGCCATTTTAGTGACATCAGCACTAGACTGAAGTTTCGAGCTGATGGTATATATATGGTATATATCATACACACACTGTTGTAATTTTATTTTATTATTGTATATACCTACATTTATTCTAACTCTATTCTGTTAAAATAGTTTAATTATAATTTTAAGTAATCTCTTTTGGCCTTCTGTTATACCTAGATTTAAATTTAAATAATAATTATGTATTTACGCTGTTGATTACTTTCAAATAAACAAAAATAAAAAAAAATAAAAATAAGTATATTTTTATTTTGGCGGACGTCATTTTGGTGTTAATGAGACATGGTTCCAGCGCAATAGCAATATGCGGGTCTAAGGGTGAGATCTATAGAGCCCACTCTGACTTTACTTAGACTTAAGACAGAGTTAAAACGAGACAGAGCTATATCTCTCACATAAATCTGTCTCGTTTTTATTTAATCTTAAGTCTGAGCAAAGTCAAAGAACGCTCTATAGATCTCAGCCTTAGACCACACACCACGTATCTTATTTTGAGTGTTTTTTATGTGGCACCAAATAAACACTTTTTCTATCTTCTTTCTTTCTTTCTAGAAAGAACATGATCATAGCGTGTGACTTTCATCATCATCTGTACACATCTCACTGGTCTACTACTGAGAACAGCGGGGTGATTCGTTAACTCAGTGTCTAACACTGAATGATAGCCACCGACCTCATTTTACATTGATTCGCTCTACATTGCTGCTTCACTGAGTGATACTAAAATAGTTTTTCGTAGAAAACTTTTAATCTACATCGACCTTTAGAAAGAGATAGGCGGTTTTGTAGAGCATTGTCTCTGTCATTGAGAGCGACAAAACGTCACATACTTACAGTGCGACAAGGCTCTCTTGGCACTTCTTGCTGGTTCTTCTCGATGGGAACGGCATTCCGAACCAGTGGTAAATTAAACTAGATGACGATTCAAAAGCACTTGTAAAAGTATACTTGAATAAAAATCTATTCTATTCTATTCTTCAATGACATTGACAGGGGGGCGCTGTTGGAGAACAAAGGCTTAGCATATTCAAACAAGAACAAGGGGGCACTTGACGGCAATGTTAGTTCCGATTTTCGCCACGCGCCAAGATAGCCTTGTCGCACTGTAGTGTGTGTCAGAGACAACGCTCTACAAAGCCAAAGTCTCATTCTAAAGGTCGATGTACATTATTTTCTGCCGCGCAGGTAAGTAATGACATAGCTCAACGGGTTGCGAAGCTGAAGTGGCAATGGGCAGGGCACATAGTTCGTACAACCGATAGACATTGGGGTCCCAAGGTGCTGGAATGGCGACCTCGCACCGGAAGACGCAGCGTTGGAAGACCCCCCCCACTAGGTGGACGGACGACATCAGACGAGTCGCAGGGAGCCGCTGGATGGCGGCGGCGCAAGACCGTGGCGTGTGGAAGTTCCTACAAGAGACCTATGTCCAGCAGATTTTGATGATGATGATGATGATGATCAGTGTTTCCTGCCAATTATAATCCGGGTATCTTTAAAACAAGAATGAATAGGCACCTTCTAGGCAAACGCGTCCCATCTTAGGCCACATTATCACTTCCCATCAGGTGTGATCGTGGTCAAGCGTGCGCCTATAATGAAAAAAAAATGATGATGATGATGACAATGACTGTAAGTAAATGTGTATATTTACCATTTGGACAGGCGTGCTTAAACGTGCTGACAAAGCAAGAGGCGTCGCCGTGCGTGGAGAAGGAGGAGGTGAAGGTGGAGGTGGAGAGGTTCATTGACCTCGCCAGGCAGATGGAGGCGTTCTTCTTGCAGAAAAGGTAAGTGCTCAGAACAAGGACTATTAGAAGTAGCCCTATTGTGACACTTATCGTGAGCGAGATAGCTAAATGCATTTAAGCTCTTATTAGAACGTGACAAAATGATTATGTTTTGTCCTTGTCACCGTGGCCACTTTTTTTTGTTTGCCAAAATGTATTTGTACGTGAGGTTTTGGCAAACAACAAAACGGTTTTGACGACCTCTCTGGCGCAGTGGTGAGCGCTGTGGTCTTAATAGTGGGAGGTCCCGGGTTCGATACCTGGCAGGGGTTTGGAATTTTATAATTTCTAAATTTCTGGTCTGGTCTGGTGGGAGGCTTCGGCCGTGGCTAGTTACCACCCTACCGGCAAAGCCGTGCCGCCTAGCGATTTAGCGTTCCGGTACGATGCCGTGTAGAAACCAAAGGGGTATGGGTTTCATAAAAAAAAAAAAAAAACCGCCATACCCCTTCCAGGTTAGCCCGCTATCATCTTAAGACTGCATCATCACTTACCACCAGGTGAGATTGCAGTCAAGGGCTAACTTGTATCTGAATAAAAAAAAAAAAAAAAAAACAACGTGAAGTGAGGTTATGTTGACTCAAGTATTGTACCTAAATAAATAATTGATTCGTTTTGTTGTTTTGTTGTTTTTGAAGTTATTCTGCAATGGTGGGTTGCAGTATACTAGGCTACAATAGCCGAAGCGAACGTAAAATAGACGGAATAACATTTGACAAGTAAGTAGGTACCTCTGCTTGAGCGAGAGGGACTGAGGGGGCCACGCTAGTTGCAAATCTGGACATATCTGTGGGTAAGTGCTTAGTAAATTATGGAATCGTCCAATTGCCTTATATATTACTTCGTATGGACAGGGTTATTGAACAAACAAAATGGCACCGATTCAGTGGTGCTATAGCACCAATGCAACCTCAGTGACGTCTGGATTTCAAACGGGTCGTTCATTAGTTAGTATCTAAGAGGTGGCGCTGATTTACTTGGTTCCTAAAGCGTGAAAATTTTTGTTCGTTTGACCATATCTTGTCATTTATATCGATGAACGTCCTCATCTCAAGCCCAACCCATCGCCGGCCTATTACGAAGCACGGGTGTACCATAGGGTCTAGGACTGTAGTAATAAAATGATGTGATTTTTTGTGGCATTGTGGTAACTTATGAGGCTAGAATTCATTTATAAAGACGTTAAAAAATTAGATGTGCTTTAATTTTTGCCTAAAAGTTAAAACCTTAATTTTTTGCCTAAAAGACGAACTGATATTCGATCGATAACTCTTCTTTTTTCGTTTCCTGGGCTTTTTCCATACCTGGTTAGATGTTATAAAATGCAAATTCTCGTTCGGAACACTCCAGTTCAGCCAGAATCCTTGCAGGGTGATTACATATCTCGCGACAGGCTTGCAACAGGCGTAAATCTTGCAAACATTGCTGTCAACTCAAAACATCGGCTAGAGAGAGACAGCAATAGCCACAAAGCAAAATAAGAAGAAAATAAGAAGAGAGACAGCAAATGAACTGTCGCATTGCTACTGCTGTCGCGTTGCTGTCGCTATTGCAACGTTTTACGTAATCACCCCGCCGGTCGGCGAGGGTCCATAGATGACAACAACTGTGATGATTATTTTTCTTGACCCATTGTTTGTTAGGTTCCTGTTATCGGCAATGAAGCCGGAGTTGCTGGTGAAGGAAGACAACAACGAGCTCAAGTGCGAGCTGCAGCGGAAGGAGGAGCTGCTGAGGCGGCACTACGACAAGATCAGCCAGTGGCAGAACCTCCTCGCTGACTTGCAGGTGAGAGTTGAGACTTGGTGTCGGCATTGACAAATTATCCCTTATTTGCTTGACTTGACATTCAATCTACTCGCACGAAACGTGAGGAATGCCCTTCCGGCGTCCGTGTTTCCTGCCACATAACCTTCAAGGCAAGAGTGAATAAGCATCTTCTAGAGGCAAGCGCGCTCCAACCGAGAAAAGAAGAGACTTAGTGTCTCTTTTAGGGTTCCGTACCTCAAAAGGAAAAATGGAACCCTTATAGGATCACTTTGTTGTCTGTCTGTCTGTCCGTCTGTCTGTCAAGAAATCTACAGGGTACTTCCCGTTGACCTAGAATCATGAAATTTGGCAGGTAGGTGGGTCTTATAGCTGGCTTTAGGGGAAAAATCTGAAAACCGTGAATTTAGGGTTAGATCACACAAAAAAAATTAAATTGTGGTCATGAACTAATAATTAGTATTTTCAATATTTGAAGTAAGATAACTATATCAAGTGGGGTATCATATGAAAGGGCTTTACCTGTGCATTCTAAAACAGATTTTTATTTATTTATATGCATAATAGTTTTTGAATTATCGTGAAAAATGTCGAAAAAATACGACTGTAGTACGGAACCCTCAGTGTGCGAGCCTGACTCGCACTTGGCCGGTTTTTTTAAAATTTTTAACGAAGGGATTATTTTTCGAGTGGTTATTGGCACTGATGCCGTTGTCTTTCTCTAAATTAAATTTAGAGTATATGCATCCTTTTCTTTTTAACAATGCTAAAAAGGGACAGAACCTGAACTTTACATTTAAACACTCTAAATTTTAGTGCACGCTACAAATTTAAACAGTAGGCTCACGACTGCGCTATAATCACGGGTTTTACCATCTAAAAATTAAATTTAAAACTGTCAAACTGCGTCTGTCCTTTTCATATAACATTAGTAAGAAGAGTATGCGAATACTCTAAAATTAGGCTGTGCTCAGAATCAGTACCAATGTAATAGTATGTCCACAGACACCGCAGCCCGCGCTGCAGCAAGCCGCGTCGCCGATGCCGACGCCGTGCGGCGTGCCGCAAGCCGTGCAGCAACACCCGCAGGCGCCGAAAGCCGAGTTCAGCTCGCCGCTTACTGTTAGTATCTTGATGAAATATTTATGTGGTATGGTAGGCTGTCCAACATGTCTGAGGCGGATGCTTATTTTATTTTCTATAATATATATTTTCTATAATAATACCATAAATTCGACGACCTCCCTGGCGTAGTGGTGAGCGCTGTGGTCTTATTAGTGGGAGGTCCCGGGTTCGATTCCTGGCAGGGGTTTGGAATTTTATAATTTCCAAATTTCTGGTCTGGTCTGGTGGGAGGCTTCGGCCGTGGCTAGTTACCACCCTACCGGCAAAGCCGTGCCGCCAAGCAATTTAGCGTTCCGGTACGATGCCGTGTAGAAACCAAAGGTGTATGGGTTTAATAAAAACTGCCATACCCCTTCCAAGTTAGCCCGCTATCATCTTAGACTGCATCATCACTTACCATCAGGTGAGATTGCAGTCATGGGCTAACTTGTATCTGAATAAAAATAAAAAAAAAATCAGCCAATCACAACAATTAGAATTGTAATAATGATTGATGCAGGTTTTACTAAATCGCCTTACAGGTTTCTCGAAGTCAACACAGCAAACGACATTTTACTCCATCCATAAATCGAACTGTATATTCTTAAATTAGGTGCAGCAAATGGCAGCCGCGGCGGCAGCGCAGCAAGCGGCGGCTCTGCAGCAGCAAGCGATGCAGCAACAGCAGGTACCGCGGCCCCCGCTCCCGCCCGCCTACCCCGCTAACGTGCAGCGACGGTAACAGGGCGACACCCCTGTGGGGGTTAAAGTGAAATTATTTTAGAATTAGGATAATGCCTAGATGTCAAATATAAATTCATCATCATCATCATCATCAACCGATAGACGCCCACTGCTGGACATAGTTCTCTTGTAGGGACTTCCACACGCCACGGTCTTGCGCCGCCGCCATCCAGCGGCCCCCTGCGACTCGTCCGATGGCCATCTTAAATGTCGCGTACTATAGTCTATAACCTTTATGAAAGAAATATTGTTTTTTTTTTGTATCATGAAAATTATGCAAATATATAATGTCAAAAATTAAATATAAGAAGAGGTGGTTCGATATTGGCCCCGATTCTCTAGTCTCTCTCTAAACTAAATTTAGAGTATAGATGCATCCTGTTCTTTTTACTAATGCTAAAAAAGGAACGGAACATGACTTTCACATTTAAAGACTCTAAATTTTAGTGCACAATACAAATTTAAACAGTAGGTTCGCGAGTGCGTGCTAAAATAACGGGTTTTACCATCTAAAAATTAAATTTAGAACTGTCAAACTGCTTCTGTCCTTTTCATATTACAATAGTAAGAAGAGGGTGCGAATACTCTAAAATTAGGTTGTGCTTAGAATCGGTGCCAGTGTTAGTTACTTTAAGACCTATGTGTAAAATAAATAATATTAAATATAAATTGTGGCTAATTCCGTTGTATCTTGTATACAATCTCTAAACTAAACTAAAATGACACGTCTAAATCTATAGCTATCCCTTTCATTATGTTGCTTGCGGAAAAGGATAGCACTAGATTTAGACCTGTTGATTTGGTTTAGCTTATGGGCAGATTACACCTACCGAGTACAGTGGCGAGTCAGTGTCCTCGGCCGAGTACTCGGTTGGTATAAACACTTTAACGAGTGCAATTTCGCCGCAATTTCTCAGCCACAGCACTGTCTCGGCCGAGTGACATTTTACTGTCTCGCTTCACTACTCGGTAGGTGTAATCCCGGCTTTAGAGATTGTGTACAAGAGTATCGGTCCCAGTATGTAGCTAAAAATAAATACTTAGCTAATTTGATATTCATAGGTATATAAGTAGGTAAGTATATGTTAGTTTCTATTTAACAGTACCTATTTTACAAATAAAACACAACTTATTTTTTTAAATAAATTCAAGCACTTTAATGTAGATCTGCTTTTTATTATTGTTTTGAACTTTCATTTGCAAATATAATTTTTGGATTTGGTGATGTATTCTTTGTTTTATTTGTTTTTCCTGCACTTTTCGTTATGGAAAATATTAATTTTACTGCACAATTTTTAGAGGTGAGTTTTTTAAATTATATTATATTTTGAAAATACCAGTATGGAAAATCCGAAATTAATATAACATAAATTAATATAGCGTGGAATAACCTAATTTGATAGAACATAAATAAAAATAAGTAATAGGCTAGTTGACCCTTTTTTAAAGTAGGTCTTAAATGGTTAATATTCGTCCTATTAGATCAAAAAAATTAACACTTTATTTTTTTGCGCCCTAAAAACCGTTTTACTTTAATTTAAAAATATATTTTTCTTAGACAGGTGAAAACACTGTCGGCCATGTTTGGCCGATAGATTATCTGTGCTCTGACGTCATGCATTTGTAAACAACAGCACAACCTCCCAAAGTTTAATAAACATGACTTCTATACTAGTTTACATGAAAAATATAGTAATTATCGTTATTGTATCATCCGAGAATGTAAAAAAAGTAGATAATTTAAAGTCCTGACAAACTTTTACGGACTTTAAATTTTATGTATATGGATACTACGTTAGTCCACGCGTGACATAGGGATGACATTTCTTTGTTTACATATTTAATGACGTCACATCATGGCTGACAGCGTTTTCTGCGTTTCAAATAAAAATAAAAATTGTATTTTTTTAAATTGGATTTATATATCCATCCTGCGTTTTTAATAATTGTTATTGATATATTTCGTTGTCTTAAGCAAAATACTATAATAAATAATCATTTATTGGACGAAATTAGATATGAGTCAAGTAGCCCATTCTAAAGTATCAAATTAGGTTATTCCAGGTTAGGTTATCTAATTTTCCAGTCTCATCTTTCGTTGGCCAGACTAGTAAAATATGAAAAAAAAATATATATAACATTAATAAAATCTTAAAGTGCAGTGCGACAAGGCTATCCTTTCACTTGAATGACATTGACAGAGGGGCGCTGTTGGGGAACAAAGGCTTAGAATATTCAAACAAGAACAAAGGGAACACTTGATGGCAACGTTAGTTCCGATTTTCGCCACGTGCCAAGATAGCCTTGTGGCACTGTAACCAATTTTATGGTCCACTATACATAAATCTTTTGAATGTTTTGTTGAGATTATTATTTTTAAATATTTATTTTTTTGCAATTTTACCACGAAATTTTGAAAATATCACAGATGCAGAACAGCCTGGCGCAAGGCATGTTTTTGGCGGGAGGTCGCGGCGGGTACGGGGGTGCGGCGCTGCAGGGCCCCCTGGCTTATCTGGAGAAAACTGCCACCAATATAGGTAGGATTTACTAACGGCCGATTTTTCAGTTGCCAAGGTTTTGAAAGTGTGTAGTCGACAGTTAATCAGTTTTCTCCTTTGTATGACGTGTTTGTTTGTGTGTTCGCAGACATGGTGGGTCTGGGCGACGGACGCAGGTGACGCGGCCGCGGGAGGGGCAGGGGCCGGGGCCGCGGCAGAGGCCGAGGTGAGTGACGTCATAGCCACGCTTGTGTGTTCGCAGACATGGTGGGTCTGGGCGACGGACGCAGGTGACGCGGCCGCGGGAGGCCTATGTCCAGCTGTGGGCGCAAATTGGCTTATTGATTGATTGAACTTATAAAGGTGGTAGTACTGTAGGTAGTCTCCTAAACTTGCTAATGCTCTGTGTGTCTGTCTGTCAGGTCGTGGCGCATCCCCTGAGTATGGCGGCAGCATGACGCCGCCGTAGCCACCCTCCCGGCGCGCCGCGCTCTGTCTCTCTCACACACCACCACACTTTACCCACAATCTTAACACACACTCTCTGATTTTGTTCCTAAAGCTCTGTTCAAACTGAGGCGAATAACGCGCGGGACGCGATTAGAGCAATTCGCTCGCTCGCTTAGCCTCTCAAACTGATGCGACTTCCCGCGTGCCATTTTTGGTTCTTCAATGGACAAACATCACGTCTCTTGATTTCGAAGATGAAGTTTTACTGTTGTTAGCAGTAGCAGAAGAAGAATCATAAGATTCGAGGTAAGTAATATACATTTTCTTTTACTTTTTAGGGTCCCGTACCTCAAAAGGAAAAACGGAACCCTTATAGGAATTAGGATCACTTTGTTGTCTGTCTGTCGGTCTGTCAAGAAATCTACAGGGGTACTTCCTGTTGACCTAGAATCATGAAATTAGGCAGGTAGGTAGATCTAATAGCTGACATTTGGGGAAAAATCTGTAAACCGTGAATTTAGGGTTAGATCACACACAAAAAATTAAATTGTGGTCATGAACTAATAATTAGTATTTTCAACTTTCGAAGTGAGCGACTATATCAAGTGGGGTATCATATGAAAGGTCTTCACCTGTTCATTCTAAAACAGATTTTTATTTATTTTTATGCATCATCGTTTTTGAATTATCGTGCAAAATGTCGAAAAAATACGACTGTAGTACGGAACCCTCATTGCGCGAGCCTGACTCGCACTTGGCCGGTTTTTTGTAAAAATAGTTACATATTGAACGGCATTGCGAGATCTAAAAATCCCGCCGGGCGTCCCGCTTTAGTTTCGCTTCAACTTGAGCGACTAGTCGCGTCAATTTGAACACGTCCATACAAGTTAGCTGACACAATCGGCGCGAGCGACTTCCGTCCCGCGTCCCGCGCGTTCTTCGCCTCAGTTTGAACAGAGCTTTATTAAAGCGGTCGCATCCTTACTAATATTATAAATGCGAAAGTGTGTCTGTCTGTCTCTCTGCTAGCTTTTCACGGCCCAACCGTTTGACCGATTTTGATGAAATTTGGTACAGAGTTAGCTTATACCTCGGGGAAGGATATTTTATTACCTTTTTATTACTTTTTTTTTTAGGTTTTTTTTTTTTTTTAACTTTAGTAAATATATAGTTGTAAATTTAAATATGGACTAGAACTGGTCTGAAATAAAAGATTATTTATTTATTTATTTATTTTATTTATTTATCCCAAAAAATCAAAGAGTTCCCACGGGATTTTTAAAAATCTAAATCCACGCGGACGAAGTCGCGGGCATCATCTGGTTATAAATAATTGTTCTTTTACAGTTCTTACAGTTCACGAAGGCGAGTGAACTTTACTTGTGGTAACGTCGTTTACTTGTTCATTGCGTAAGTGTGCGTGCATGTCGGACCAATCAGTCGCGAGCAAGAGCTGTCAAACGCACACATTCAGTGTACCTTACGTATACCGATACGACTTAAACACAAGCATGAGCCACTCGCCTTCGTGAAATGCAAAACTATACCACTCTCACACTTTGTCTCATGTTTTCAAACTTTGATTTAATTATTATATCACCGATATAAATACAATAACTAATGTATCTACAGATTCTGTGAATACGAAAAAATAAGATATTTTTAGTACCTAAATAAATAATTAATTAAAAATGTAAGTTCTCGTAAAAGAATATAAATTGAAAATCAAGCCGATTCTCTTATACACAGTTTCTAAACTAAACTAAATTAACAATGTCTAAATCTAGTGCTATCCTTTTCCGCAAGCAACATTATGAAAGGGATAGCAATAGATTTAGACGTGCCATTTTAGTTTAGTTTAGAGATTGTGTACAACAGAATTAGCCACTATAATATGTATATTTAAAACATAACTATAGTACGCGACAGGTCGAGATGGCAATCGGGGTGGGGACGCCGCATATCAACTGCGCTAACCGGTGCGGGAAAGCGCGGGAACCGTGCGGGTTGCCGCCTCACACCCGATTGCCATCTCGACCTGTCGCGTACTATAGTTACCTATCCTAGTCACTAGTAGAAAGAGTTGCATTTCCTGTAAACCATTCGAGTAAGTATAATATACTAGTTAAAGTAAGGCTGAGATCTATAGAGCCTCCCTGACGCAGTGGTAAGCGCTGTGGTCTTATTAGTGGGAGGTCCCGGGTTCGATTCCTGGCAGGGATTTGGAATTTTATAATTTCTAAATTTCTGGTCTGGTGGGAGGCCTCGGCCGTGGCTAGTTACCACCCTACCGGCAAAGCCGTGCCGCCAAGCGATTTAGCGTTCCGTTACGATGCCGTGTAGAAACCAAAGGTTTAATAAAAACTGCCATACTCCTCCCAGATTAGCCCGCTCCCATCTTAGACTGCATCGTCACTTACCATCAGGTGAGATTGCAGTCAAGGGCTAACTTGTATCTGAATAAAAAAAAAAGAGCGCACTCTGTCTTTGCTCTTAAAACGGGAAAGAGCTAATATATCTCACATAAATCTGTCTCCTTTTAACTCAATCTTAAGTCTGAGCAAAGCCAAAGTGCGCTCTATAGATCTCAGCCTTAGTGTTCAGTTACATGATTGGTCACCGTAAATATTGTCGTTATTGTGAGAATATCGTAGAAAGGAGTTGGTTCCACAATTAGCATTAATCACATTGCCCCGTTTAACCATTTTGCTCGCACTATACCAACATTACATATTATTGTAAAATAGTAAATAAATACGAAATATATTCATTAATCACTAATCATAATAATATAATTAATCATCTTAGAATGTAAACCATAAGTAGTTATTAAATATTTAGTAAATAGGTAGGTATATAGTAGAAAAATTAGCGTTGAATATATTCCAAAATAAAGTTAATGCAATATTAGATACAAATTGAGTTTTATTTCGTACTTATCTAACAATTTTACCCATGACGAACCGGAAAAACCGGCCAATTGCGTGGCGGGCCACGCGTGTAGGGTTCCGTAGTCACAATCTTGACTCTAATAAAAATTAGCACTTTAAAACATCATATTTTACAAACGGATATCTAGAAATCGCAAAATGATGTTCCCACACCCACAGTATTTTTTTGTGATGTAACCACAAATTCACGGTCTTCGGATGTTTCCCCAAATGTCAGCTATAAGATCTATACCTACCTGCCAAATTTCATGATTCTAGGTCAACGGGAAGTACCTACCCTATAGGTTTTTTGACAGACACGACGGTCAGAATTCGATAACATAAGTTTCGTTTGTGATTGGTTGAAGACTCTAGGGTTCCGTAGCCAAATGGCAAAAAACGGAACCCTTATAGATTCGTCATGTCTGTCTGTCTGTCCGTATGTCACAGCCACTTTTCTCCGAAACTGTAAGAGCTATACTGTTGAAACTTGGTAAGTAGATGTATTCTTACACAAAAATAGAAAAAAAAAACAATAAATTTTGGGGTTCCCCAAACTCAAATATTTTTTTTCATCTAACCCATATGTGTAGGGTAGCTTGGCCGGTTTTTTTTTCTTTGTCATTTGTATATGATTACGTAACATACTAATTTCTCTAAGTGGATAGAAAATCATCATGATCAACCCATCGCCGGCTCACTACAGAGGACGGGTCTCCACTCAGAGTGAAAAGGGTTTTCGGCCATAGCTTGGCCATGTGCAGATTGGTAGACTTCACACACCTTTGAGAACATTATGGAGAACTCTCAGGCATGCAGGTTTCCTCACGATATTTTCCTTCACCATTAAAACGTCATATTTAATTTCTTAAAACGCACATACCTCCGAAAAGTTAGAGGTGCGTGCCCGGGATCGAACCCCCGACCTTCCAAATAGGACGTCGTCGTAGGCCACTAGGTTATACAACTATTCTATTATCCCGTTTGAACGTAACGTGCAGACGAACTTAGTTAATTTAATTTTAGGATTAAGCTAGTTAATTTGGAAAAAATCCATTAAAGCAAGTGATATTAAAAACTCCGAAAAGTTAGAGGTGGGTGCCCGGGATCGAACCCCTGACCTCCGATTAGAAGGCGGACGTCCTAACCACTAGTATATAACAGCTTTCAGGATAGAGTATAGTCTAAATATATAAAAGGAAAAGGTGACTGACTGACTGATCTATCAACGCACAAGTCAAACTACTGGACGGATCGGGCTGAAATTTGGCATGCAGATAGCTATTATCACGTAGGCAGCCGCTAAGAAAGGATTTTTGAACATTCAACCCCTAAGGGCGTGAAATAGTAGAGCCTCAATAGCTCAACCGGTATAGGAGTGGACTGAAAACCGAAAGGTCGACGGTTCAAACCCCGCCCGTTGCACTATTGTCGTACCTACTCCTAGCACAAGCCTGACGCTTAGTTGGAGAGGAAAGGGGAATATTAGTCATTTAACATGGCTAATATTCTTTAAAAAAAAAAAGAAAAAAAAAGGGTTTGAAATTTGTGTAGTCCACGCGGACGAAGTCGCGAGCATAAGCTAGTAAAAAAATAAAACCACATAGTATATGCTAACGGGTTTTAATTATTATCATAAAGTAAAACAGCATACACGATTATTCTTACAATTAAAATACACGATTCAGTATCAAACCACATTTAACAACAACATAAATGCTCCGCTAAGTACGTTAGGCTGTGTACACACAGAGCGGGCTGGGATTACACTGTTACAGTACTAAAGTTCTTGCAGTTCACGAAGGCGAGTGGACTTTACTTGTGGTAACGTCGTTTACATACAAAATCACACAAGTACTTAAAAAATCACAATATCTAAAACTAAGTAGGTAATTTCATTTATATTTTTTAATCAATAAATTTTGTAACAATGTTTAAAATAATAGTTAATTAATATATTCATTCGGAGGAAAAATACGGAGAGAGCTGATGGATGAGGATTTCGGAGACGGGTGCTCCAGCAAATGTCATTCGAAACGTCATCCAATTGACAGTGAGCTGAAAAAAAATTCAAAATGGCGAAAAAAAGATGGCCGCCATACAAATTTCGTCGGTGTCCATCTTGGAGAGTATAAAAGATGGAAGAGTGGTCTCTTAGCAAAATATGATCATTATGATGGATAGAAAAAAAAAATCAAAATGGCGGAATTTATTTTTTCATAGAAAATGTATGACTTTTTTTAAATTGTTCAAAATGGCGATTATAAATCTCGAGAGCTGCTTTAGCAGCTCGAGCAGCGAGCAAAATACTAGTTTTATTTATATTTTTTAATCATTGAATTTTGTAACAATGTTTAAAATAATAGTTAATCTTAATATTCTAATTGCCATAAATCATAATAGTAAATAAATAAATAAATAAATAAAACGTTTATTTTTCAATCATCTAGATTACACACATACATTGATTTGATCTTGAACAAATTTGCGTGCTTGTTGACATATACAGTATATAGTAACCCAACTGTAATTCTTGTGACAAATTGTATAAAACCATATGATCGAATTGGAATAAAGGCTTTATTTATTTATTTTTTAACGTCGTCTACACGGGCATTGCGTAAGTGTGCGTGCATGTCGCACCAATCAGTCGCGAGCAAGCGCTGTCACACGCACACATTTAGTGTACCTTACGTATACGACTTAAACACAAGCATGAGCCACTCGCCCTCGTGAAATGCAAAAACTATACCACTTTTATGAGTAACGCTGATGTATAAGTACGCGCCAATTAAATAGTCGTTCTAGAAATTAACCGCAAGACGCGTCGTAATAGCATTTTTTAAGCATCAGTGGGGGCGCGCGACGTGAGGGAGCGGAGCACACCATGTGTTTGCCATCTGCATTAGTGTGAGTGCTACACCCGTACACAGTATGCGAGCGCGTGGAACAATACCTGCGAGAGCTTGCACTCGCATGATTATGAGCGTGATAGCACGGGTATCTGTTGTTTTTGTGTTTAAAATCCAATCTTAAATCTTAAGTATGTTCATAATAATTTAATCACCATGCAAAATCCGTACAGCCCGTTCTAAATGTTCACTAAAATAATTACAAGCGGTGAAACGCGGCGTTTAAAAAAACGCTACATGCACATTGGCGATTTAGTTTTTCTTCCCCTTTGTAATTTTACATGGTTTTACACAAACATTTTATCAGTATGTTAAAAACTAAACCCAAATGTATTCATTTTACTTTATTTTTACAACCCCTATTAAATTATTTAAAAAAAACTTCTAGTCCAAACACTTTGTCAAGTAATAAAAGATATTGACAGTTTTCTATGTTTGTTTGTAAGTTTTTTATGAGATCAGGATTGGTATCATTAGAAAGGTTTTAAAAATGACCGAATTCCAAATGGACTAGATATTTAACTCATAGTCAAATTAAAACTTTTTAAAATTTCTGAATTTATTCTTACAAATAATTTTACTAAATAATTTTAAATACATATCAAAAATTGCGTGACCGGCAGGAATCGAACCTGCATCTTCTGGGTTCGCGCCCGATGCCTTGACCAATTTCGTCACTGGCAGTAAGCGAGACCGTGGCCGAATGGTCAAGGCATCGGGCGCGAACCCAGAAGATGCCTGCATCTTCGATTCCTGCCGGTCACGCAATTTTTGATATGTATTTAAAATTATTTAGTAATTTCCTTAAAGTGTAGGTAAACTCTAAAAAATTATAAAAAAATATTCTTAAAAATTTTTTTGGTTCGATTTAGTTACCAAAATTAAAAAAAAATCTAAATCGTCAAAGTGCCAACTACTCTATAAAGAAACAGATCTATGTATATCACATTCTATTTAAGTTAACATATTAAAATTATTACTATCGTAAAATAATAATAAAAAAATCGTATGGATTTCCATTCACATTTGACTCGCATAATTTCGTTGGATAAAAAAATAAGCGATAAAATAAAATAAATAAGTGAAAAAAATTATTAAAAAAACATTTTTTACGTTTTTTTTACATTAGTATTATTGTCGATGTACTTTTTTAGCGACTATTTTTAAATATTTAAATAGGTACGTAGGCCATTTTGTTTTATTCGAAAATAAATAATTAATAAATAAAAAATATGCCACAAAAAGTAAAAAAAAAAAAAATCGTGGGTGTGAGCACAAAAATAAAAAAATATCTTCCCAAAGGCTGATATTTCCATGCTTTTTCGATCGCCAAATTTCAACCTACCAATTAGACACATTAACATAGAAATTTGACATTTTGACAGTTGTCCATTACGAAAACTGTCAAAATGTCAAGATTATTTCCGATTTAACATTATTCGGCGAAATGAAAATCGGCCCAAATCATAATAAGTATAATACGTTAAAATTTAACTCCTCACGCGGCATTTTAACTTTTTGTGTCAAATTACATGTCAAAAGTACGATTTTAGTCCTTATTTTAAAGATAAACCGTACTTGTGACATGATAGTTGACCCATAGAGTTCAAATGGCGCGTGAGGAGTTATTTTGTACGGACTATACTTATTAAATTGTCATTGTTATTGTGATAGACTTAAAACATTAAGATTTATAAATTAAAATAAAATTAGGTACTTTATAAATTAAAATAAAATTAGGTACACTTTTCATACAGGAATATTCAAACATATTAAACTATTTGATCTCAAACATACATCGAAAATATTTAAGTGGAAATAACTTAAGGTGAACGCACATCACAGCACGCGCCGCAAGTAACGCATATTTAACCGACTGTTTTTATTTATTTTTATTCAAATACAAATTAGCCCTTGACCCTGACATCTCACCTGGACCCTGGTGGTAAGTGATGATGCAATCTAAGATGGATGGGCTAACCTGGAAGGGGTATGGCAGTTTTTATTAAATCCATACCCCTTTGCTTTCTGCATGGCATCGTATCGGAACGCTAAATACGAAATTTTATTGAAATCGGTTATATATCAATCTAATAAAACTTGGTTTTCTCCTAATGGTAGTGTAAAAAATGCGTATTTGTGGAAAACTTCGCGATTTTTTTGTATCGAGCCAATATGTGCCAATCGTTTTTTGGCTCTCGTAATTCACTAAAGAATAAGTATTTTTATAATATATAATAATTTTTATAATATAAAAAAAAAAAAAAAACAAATTTGTAGTTTTTAAGGCCAAAACTTGATTCTTTGAACATCCGAAATGTGTCTCAACACAGTTTTTCGGACGCATTTCGTTTTTAATAAATAACGATGTCCACCTGGCCGAATTTCGGCCAAAACAGCCAATCTCAAAGGTGACTGGACAATTAAGCAGGCGGTCCACTGCTCTTGCGGCGCATGTAATGTGCGTTCAACTTATAGATTAATTTACTATAGTGTTAAGTATAATTTAAGTTAATCATAGTAGAGGTATAAATACGTAGATAATTTTTGGCTTGGGGTTTTTTTTAATACTTATTAAATTGTTTTGGCGTGATAATAGACATCCGAAATGTATTTTAATTAATTCTTTATTTTTATTCAAAAACAACATCAAAAAAGTTTTAGGGTCGGATTATAATATCTTGATTTAAAAAAGTGTTAGGGTTGGACCACATGAGCGACTTTTTTATCGCGCTACATAATATGTATATTCGTTAGAGATAACATAGATGTTAACCTATGACCTTAGTAAAATTCTAATCTTAAATATAAAAAAAGGAAAAGGTGACTGACTGACTGATCTATCAACACAGCTCAAACTACTGGACGGATCGGGCTGAAAATTGGCATGATGATAGAGAGCTATTATGACGTAGGCACCCGCTAAGAAAGGATTTTTGAAAATTCAACCCCTAAGAGGGTGAAATAGGGGTTTGAAATTGTGTAGTCCACGCGGACGAAGTCGCGAGCATAAGCTAGTGTTCTATAAATCATTTTTGGTTGTGAAATGCAACTAAAAAAATATTTATCGATACGTATGATTTTTTTAACTTTTGTTTTTTTAAAGAATTTTTAAGCATTCTGAGCTAAATGTTACTATCACGCCAAAACAAATGTATTTATGTTCTAATATTATGTGCAATCTATATAATGTCTATAAAAACAGTGCGTCTCTGTCTAATTCCTTGTATGTTTCTTAAACTAGATAGAGATATCTATATTATTATGAACTTTTGATTGCATATTTGTTTACTTTTTTTTTATTGCGTTTTGTTTTATTTTTATAGGATTGTAATAAACAGCAATAGTGTGGTCTTGACTGGAGCGCGCTTGCCTAGAAGTTAACTATTCACTCTTGCCTTGAAGGTATTGTATATGAACCACCAACAAAGTGGTACCACCAACAAACCAAAAACCAAGTGGTAGATGCATCCGACTATTCGTAAGTACTTGTAAAAGTTTATTCGAATAAAAAAGATTTATTTTTATTTTAACAGAATCATACAAAAAAACCGACCAAGTGCGAGTCAGGCTCACGCAACGAGGATTCGTACTACAGTCGTATTTTTTCGACATTTTGCACGATAATTCAAAAACTATGATGCATAAAAATAAATAAAAATCTGTTTTAGAATGTACAGGTGAAGACCTTTCATATGATACCCCACTTGATATAGTCACTCACTTCGAAAGTTGAAAATACTAATTATTAGTTCATGACCACAATTTAATTTTTTTTGTGTGATCTAACCCTAAATTCACGGTTTTTGCAGATTTTTCCCCAAATGCCAACGGGAAGTACCTTGTAGGTTTCTTGACAGACAGACAGACAGACAGACAACAAAGTGATCCTATAAGGGTTCCGTTTTTCTTTTGAGGTACGGAACCCTAAAAATTATACGAGTAGTTAGATTGGACGTCGAAATGTCGATTGGATGTTGAACCAAGCAAATATACAATCAAAAATTAAACTTTTTTATTGGCACCGATTCCGTTGTCTTTCTCTAAACTAAATTTAGAGTATCTGCATCCTTTTTATTTTAACAATGCTAAAAAGGGACAGAAAATTTACTTTTAAAGACTCTAAATATTAGTGCACGCTACAAATCTAAACCGTAGGCTCGCGACTGTGCGCTAAAATCACGGGTTTTACCATCTAAAAATTAAATTTAAAACTGTCAAACTGCGTTTGTTCTTTTCATATTACATTAGTAAGAAGAGGATGCGAATACTCTAAAATTTGGTTCTGCTCAGAATCAGTACCATTATAATTCTAAGGTTATGACGGATTACTTTACCCATAGTACATTTTTTTATCAATAACGACTTTACCTTATTATTTAAATGGTTTTAAGGCCAAATTTGTATCAAGTACATGAGGTCAAAATAAGAATAGGACTGACTTTCCGCCATATTGTGACGTCTTAGCTGATAATAATATTTTTTAATCACTGCAATTTTTTTAAAATGCGAAGTGTTTGTTTGTTGGTTTGTCCTTCAATTACGCGAAAAAACATTTTTTTTGCAAACCATAACTTTTCATGTGACGGGCTTTCCTATTCTCATTTTGATCGCATTGTATGTTATAATAAGTACTTTTAAATATAATTTATGGATTAACATGAGATATCTTATGCACGGTACATCCTAATTTTGTCTAGGTGTTCGACTATTTGTACTAGACTTTATTAAAAAAAAAACTACATCGGTACCCTTATTATAATTAATGTGACAGTGTGTTTGTTTGTTGGTTTATTGGTTTGCCCTTCAATCACGTCGCAAACGGATTGACACGCAAACTTCGCTTCTGTCGTTTTTTTTTAAAAAAAAGTTAAAAAAAATATTGACTATTATCTAAAAAAAAATGATTTTCTATTGAAAATGATAATAAATAATAATGATCAATGATTTTCTTTATATAAAACTGGGGCATATTTGGTTACTTGTTTAAGTAATTAGAATTTCATGTATTTGTTTAGCTAAATATTGAAACTGGTCTGTTAATATTTAGCTAAATATTAAAACTCGGCTGTTAATGTTGACTAAATATTGACACTAGGCTGTTAATGTTTAGCTAAATATTGAAACTGGGCTGTTAATATTTAAGTAAATATTAAAACTGGGCTGTTAATGTGGCTGATCCTGTATGTGAATAAAGTCTAAACTAAACTAAAATGACACATCTAAATCTATTGCTATCCCTTTCATTATGTAGCTTGCGGAAAAGGATAGCACTAGATTTAGATCCGTTAATTTAGTTTAGTTTAGAGATTGTGTACAAGAGAATCGGTCCCAATGTTTAGCTAAATATTGAAACTGGGCTGTTGTGGGTTAATGTTTGAGTAGTTTCTCCTGTTCGTCGTGAGTCGCTCGCGCGGCAAAAACGTCGCCGTTGCGTTCGGGCGACATTCGCGACGCAAACGACGCGCGCGTCAGAGGAGACGCAGACGCGGGTGGGTTGGGCGACACCTGCGTACAGACAATATCGATCATGTATAAAAGAAAATAGGAATTTAAAATTTTCTTGTAGGTTTTCTCTATTAAGAAAGGTTTTTGAAAAATCAGTCAAGTGCTAGTCGGACTAGCATACGAAGAGTTCCGTACCATCGTAACTTTTGAATTATGAATGAATTGTTTGTTGTAATTAATAGCGGCAATAGAAATACACACTGTGAAAATTTCAACTCTACAGTGGGGCAGCGGGGATCTCAGCTTTGCTAGTAACGTCCTGCCCCCCCAAGGGGGGATAGTGAGCATAAGGGACAAGGATTAGACCTAAAACAATTTGTAGAGAGTCAAGAAGGCGCCCCGGGAAAACGCCAAGAGTGAGTACCGCACGGGCGCCCTCACGCGATTCGGCCCATATAACCGAGAGTTTGGGGGGGGCCATGGGAGGTGAAGGGTTGTCCCTGGTTCATAAGATACAGCCCGCTGACAGACAGACGGACGGACGGACAGCGGAGGCGTAGTAGTAGGGTCCCGTTGGCACTTGGTACCCTTCAAGTACGGAACCGTAAAAATCTCAACGCTACGAGCGGGCGCGTTTGTGTAAAACCTGTGTGTAAATAAATAAATAAATAAAAATCTTTTTTATTCGAATAAACTTTACGTTACGTTACTTTACTTTACTTTACGGCAGAAAGTAATGTACATCGGGCATTACAATGACATTTCGGCTTTGTAGAGCGTTGTCTCTGTCACTCATACATATATGACGTTTTGTCGATCTCAACGACAGAGACAATGCTCTACAAACTTGCTGTAACGTATACACACCTGTCGGGATGGAGTTTTGTGGTCGCCACTGATGCTTATGTCTTCATCCACTGATTCCAGCAGCTGTTGAAAAAAAAAACATTAGTTAAAATTCCTTGTTTTTTTTTGTATAATCATTAACCATATATAAAAGAGAAATACCACTCACTCACTGACTGACTGACTGATTGACTAATCACGAAATCTCAGAAACTATAAAGCCTACAAACTTGAAATTTGGAAGGTAGGTTCTTTCTAGAACGTAGGTGTCAGCTAAGAAACGGTCTTGAAAAATTCCCCCCCTAAGGGTGCGAAAGGGGGGGGTCGAAGGTTGTATGAAAGTCCTATGTCCTTGTCGTCCCATATTCACACAAATAAATTATTTCATTTCATTTATGTTTTTGGAGTTAGAGACGTGAAAATCTACATTTAGGTTCTTTAAATAATAAAAATCTGTATAAGTCAATTTGGAAAATGTCCCCCTTAAGGGTGTAAAATAGGGGGGAAAAGTTTTTATAGAAAAGTTTTAACTATTGTTATTTTTACTTGAAATTTGAAACGTAGGTTCTTTCTAGGGGGTAGGTAATAAGGATCTAACTAAATTCTCCCCCTAAGGGAGTGAAATTGGGGTTGAAACGTTATACGAAAATCCTATGTTTTTGAAGTAGGGATATGAAAATTGGCATTTAGGTATTCTGGGTTCCGTGCCTTAAAGTAGGTAAGTGAGGCCCTTTGCAGCGGGAAAATTTCAGATCTCATGAGAAACTAGAAATTTTACGCGGACGAAGTCGCGGGCAACTGCTAGTTAACCATAAATTCTAAAGGTCTAAACAAAAGTCGCGGACGGCGGACGCGGCCGTCCGAATCATAATATCTCGCAAGTCGACTGTGCACACCACACTAAGTGGAAACACGCCAGCTTATATTGAATGCACTAAAACAGTGGAGTAAAGTGATAAGGAATAGATATAGGAAGGAGAACAAGGTACTAACATATTCCAATACCAGATAAGATTCATGTTGCATCTTTTTGTTCTAACAATCTTATAATCTTCGATAGCTGTGAGATTACCAATTGTTCTGAATAACTCAACCTTCTTACATCGTTATCATATCTGTCTAGTCGATTAAACTCATCGAAATCACGTTTACTACGATTACCGTCATCGATATTGAGTCTGCTGCTATCGATTTCGTTTATATTTTGTAACCTTCTTACATCGTTATCATATCTGTCTAGTCGATTAAACTCATCGAAATTACGTCCACTACGATTATCTTCATCGATATTGAGTCTGCTGCTATCGATTTCGTTTATATTTTGTAACCTTCTTACGTCGTTATCATATCTGTCTAGTCGATTAAACTCATCGAAATTACGTCCACTACGATTATCTTCATCGATATTGAGTCTGCTGCTATCGATTTCGTTTATATTTTGTAACCTTCTTACGTCGTTATCATATCTGTCTAGTCGATTAAACTCATCGAAATTACGTCCCCTACGATTATCTTCATCGATATTGAGTCTGCTGCTATCGATTTCGTTTATATTTTGTAACCTTCTTACGTCGTTATCATATCTGTCTAGTCGATTAAACTCATCGAAATTACGTCCACTACGATTATCTTCATCGATATTGAGTCTGCTGCTATCGATTTTGTTAATATTTTGTAACCCTCTTACATCGTTATCATATCTGTCTAGTCGATTAAACTCATCGAAATTACGTCCACTACGATTATCTTCATCGATATTGAGTCTGTTGGTATCGATATCGTTTATATGTTGTCGATTATGTTCAGTTTCTTTAGAACTTTGATTATTTATCTGTCTATTATGACCACCTTGGATGTAATTTGGTCGTTTTTGGTCTATTTCAGTGAATTTTTGGCGTTTTGGTTCAATTTTATCAAAATTTTGTTGTTTATCACCCGTTAGATCATAGCTTGATAGAATACGATCAACTTCTTCTTGGTTTATAGGTCGCCAATTCTTTGACGTGCTTGGCAAATGCTTCAAGTCCCACACACAAACATTGGACCAATCTTTGGGCAAATCATCTGCCATCGATTCAGTTTGATTCTCGCTCATAAGTTTTTTATACGTCTTCGCGTAGTAATTTTTTTTATTTTTTGAGGCAAATTTATCGTCAATTGTACTTTCGAGGGATATATTTGACGGGATTTTCGTCGATTTTCTATCATTATTTGTTTTATCGATATCTAATGGATTTTCCTGAGATTCGTCTATATTTGACGGGATTTTCGTCGATTTTCTATCATTGTTTGTTTTATCGATATCTAATGGATTTTCCTGAGATTCGTCTAATTGGGTATCGCTTGTCACTTTGAGTGTTTCATGAGACCAATGTTTGGAAGGTGTTGGACTCCAATAGGGTCCGAGATATTTCGAGGTGCTGGTTAATTCGTTGGCGATGTTGGGCAAACTCATGGAATCAAATTTTAAAGTTGCAATATCTGGTTTTTGACTTATTGAAGTTTTTATTTCAACTGATTTACTTCTTAATAGTTTACAGTTTCGTGAAAGATCCAATTCTGTAGTGTTTCTTGTTTCCTGGTAATTTATGACATCTATTAAAATCTAGAAAACTTATGAGACTACATTAATTATGAAGTTCTTTCGAAATTAATTTTGAAATCGTGAAACCGCGGGGTGATAACGTAAAACGTCGCAGTAGCGACAGCAACGCGACAGTTCATAGATTGTCCGATAGAGGGTGAACTAGAGCACGATTGCTGTCTCTCTTCTTCTTCTTCTTCTTATTTTGCTTTGTGGCTATTGCTGTCTCTCTGTAGCCGCTGTTACAGTGCGACAAGGCTCTTGGCACTTGAATGACATTAACAGGGGGCGCTGTTGGAGGACAAAGGCTTAGAATATTCAAACAAGAACAAAGGGGACACTTGACGGCAACGTAAGTTCCGATTATCGCCTAACGCCAACATAGCAACTACACAACAAGCTCTGCTGCGTTTATGCACTCTCTAATTACAGCTATTTCCGCCACCGCTTCAAATTTTTCGTAAGTCCGTTTAGTCGCACGGTAGCGCGCTCCGGTCAGTGGTCACCCATACCGCGCACTTTGGCTGCGCTCAACGCACTGCTGAAGGAGTCCCCTCGCTGTGACATATTTGCTGACAAATGGGCTGACCTCATGGGTCAGATGTTGCACTTTTGTGAAAATTTATAATTTTGCTTTTTAAAATTTATAATTTTAACAATTTTTGTAAGTATGTTTATGTTAGTTTTTACTCGTAGTTTAATTAGTGTAATTGGCTTTATGGCCGTTCTAATTAAATAATAAAAAAATAAATAAATAATAATAATAATAATAATAGCCTTGTCGCACTGTACGTGTGACGTTTGACAGAAATGATCGCGAGATTCGTAATCAGCCCGCCCGTGCGGGCGAGCGCGGGTGTGCGGGGCGTCCCCCCGCATCATGCCCTGATTGCCACCTCGACCTGTGGCGGACTATACATATTTAGTTAGTTACCTTATCAACTTCAGTGTCGAACTGTTCGTTGGTGGCTCCCTTCGACAAGGCGCCCTTTTCCATGAGAGTCGCTCGCTTGGCCGCTAAGTACAATGACCTGAGGGTAGAAACGAAACAGTGGCGCTGATTCTGTTGTCTTTCTCTAAACTAAATTTAGAGTATTTGCATCCTCTTCTCAAAGAGGACGGAACATGAATTTTACATTTAAATACTCTAAATTTTAGTGCACGCTACAAATTTTAACGACACGCTCGCGACTGGCAGCTAAAATCACGAGGTTTGACAGCTCTAAATTTAAACTTAAAACTGTCAAACTATGTCTGTCCTTTTCATATGATATTAGTAAGAAGAGGATGCAAATGCTCTAAAATTTAATTGTGCTCAGAATCAGTACCATTATTGCCTTTACGCGCGTTTAAATTGAAACTTTTACGTTTTTTTAAATCTATATATACAGGGTGTAATCAGAACGCTAGCAAAAACTTAGCGTTATTGTTATACTATCTAAACACAATCCAATACCAATAACCATTTGCCTCGTTTTGTAGTTTTAGTATTTTTCAAACCGTTCAAGTATAGCGTGCAAAAATGGGGTCAATGCCCCACCTACGACGCAGCATTGACTCCGAATGGCCTACCTAGTCAACGTCAACGACCTCTAGCGTCAGTCAGATATATTATTCTTTTTTTTTGCGTTTTTTTGTGGTATCATGTTTTTTCATAGGCTTACCGTTTAACAGTGAGGTAGTAGACATCGGTGACGGCTCTGACGGAGTAGTCCGGCACGAACGTGTGACGCAGCATCGCTTCCATGTTGATGTTCTGGAGGGAGCCCATCGCTGACGGAGTGGGGGACTCCGCTGGAAAACGAGAAATATGTTGTATAGTACGTGTGGCCCAATAGATGGCGTTGGTAGTATAGTAAAACGCGCTATCGTGTACTTCTTATCATAAATCTCTCACCAACTCCAACGTTTTGTGTGAGCGCCTGTACGCCGAAGTACGTGAAGGGTCCGGCTTCGAACACGAGGTTCTCGCGACCCACCGTCACCTCCACGCGACCCTCCAGGATTAGGACGAAGTAATCCACCTAGATAAAGAAAAAAAGCCTTGAGGTGGCGTGTACAGAGCACCTCCTCTCAGAATGAGCAGGGTTCTGGCCAGTCTACCACGCTGGCCAAGTGCGGATTGGCAGACTTCACACACCTTTGAGAACATTATGGAGAACTCTCAGGCATGCAGGTAGGAAACCTGCATGCACGATGTTTTCCTTCACCGTTAAAGCAAGTGATATTTAATTGCTGAAAACGCACATAACTCCGAAAAGTTAGAGGTGCGTGCCCGGGATCGAACCATTAACCCTAGACCAGACTAGGAGGTTGACGTCTCAATCACTAGACTATCACCACTTTCTTTTCACTCGGGGAAGAATACGCACTGCCCAGCCAATGAGGTTTGTGTGACTCTCGAGCTTGAAAACTACATCAGCGTGATACAATTCCGCACAGCGCCATCTAGTTTTTTTTAAAATTAATTATAACCACAATCACACCTGATGGAAAGTGATGATGGGGCCTAAGATGGGACGCGTTAACCTCGAAGATGCCTATTCACTGTTATTTTAAAGATAAATAAGTAATGAATAAATTTGCAATAAATATTCGCTCAGGTGGAATTTAGTAAATCGAGGGGGAGGTTGAATTTCCAAACATCCTGAAACACGTATTTCTTCATTTGTGACCAAAACACAAATACACATTTTTATGCAAATAAAAATGACGGACTTTCGTACAAACTTTCATCCCCCATTAAACCCACTTAGGGGTTGTAATCGAAAAATCCATTCTTAGTGGATACCTACTCTTTACAAAGAACACACCCTCAAAATTTCTCTCTCTAGGACCACGGTTTAGGCTGTGCGTTGATATATTTAAGTCAGTCAGGATTTTTGAATTTTATATATACAGATAGATAGATAGACGATGTATATATCATAGGTATATGATATATACATTCTTCGCTCCAAATGGAAATGGGCAGGCCACATACAAAGAGTTGCGGACGAAAGGTGGTCACATACAGTCACAAACTGGTACCCACGAGGCTCAAAACGTAGAAGAGGCCGACCTTTCAAAAGATGGAGGGACGACATAGGCAGAGCGGCAGGAAAAACATGGACGAGAGTAGCTAAATATAGAAAGAAATGGCTTCTAATGGAGGAGGCTTTTACCGCCCTGGGCGGTCCTTACAATGAAACCCATTATACTAACATAGTTATTTAAGAATAAGAAACATAGTTTAGTAACCTACTAATAATTCTTTTATTTTTTATTTTTTGTTAATTAGGCAATGGCACCGATTCTAAGCACAACCTAATTTTAGAGTATTCGCACCCTCTTCTTACTATTGTAATATGAAAAGGACAGAAGCAGTTTGACATTTCTAAATTTAATTTTTAGATGGTAAAACCCGTGATTTTAGCACGCACTTGCGAACCTACTGTTTAAATTTGTATTGTGCACTAAAATTTAGAGTCTTTAAATGTGAAAGTCATGTTCCGTTCCTTTTTTAGCATTAGTAAAAAGAAAAGGATGCAGATACTCTAAATTTAGTTTAGAGAGAGACTAGAGAATCGGGGCCATTGTATTAGTAATAAGAAAAATATTGTAAGGAGAAAATAAAGCTATTTTTATTTTATTTTTTATTTTAGATACACGTTTCGTGTGTGTTGAATGGTTAGTTTATTTTGTGGAAGATTCTTACCGGTTTCCCCTGCTGGAAGACGTACGTGCTGGGCTCGCGTTTGGTTTTCCCCTTCATCTTGATGTATTGTATGACGTCCTGTCTCAATAACCGACGCAGTACCGTCTCTGAGACCGTGTCTGGCTTGAACGCGTCTACGCCTGCAACAAAATGGCGGTAAAAACGTTGTTTCTACGTGTGGATGATGTTTCGTTTTGTTATAAGGACTTCTTGTGTGGTTACGAAGACGTTTCGTATTCACCATACGAATTCGTATGGATTTGTTACCATACGAAGTCGTATAGCTAAGAGGACATTGTGGATCGTTTGAATTCGTATTAACCATACGAAACTCAATGTCCTCTTAACCATACGAATTCGTATAATTAAGAGGACATTGTGTGTGGTGCGTCGTTTTGTGTAGTTACAAGGATGTTTTGTGATTACGAGGACGTTTTGTGATTAGGAGGATGTTTTGTGATTATGGGGACGTTTTGTGATTACGAGGACGTTTTGTGATTACGAGGATATTTTGTGATTACGAGGACGTTTTGTGATTACGAGGATATTTTGTGATTACGAGGATGTTTTGTGATTTTGGGACGTTTTGTGATTACGAGGACGTTTTGTGATTACGAGGATATTTTGTGATTACGACGATGTTGTGTGTATACGAGGACGTTTTGTGATATCGAGGACGTTTTGTGATTACGAGGACGTTTTGTGATTACGAGGATATTTTGTGATTACGAGGATGTTGTGTGTATACGAGGACGTTTTGTGATTACGAGGATGTTTTGTGATTACGAGGATGTTTCGTGATTACGAGGACGTTTTGTGATTACGAGGATGTTGTGTGTATACGAGGACGTTTTGTGTATAAGAGGATGTTTTGTGATTATGAGGACGTTGCTTGATCTCATTCCACCCTCCTTTTTCTACAACCGCACCGCACGCCACCGCAAACAATTTCACCCTCACCACCTAGGTGCTTGGTGCACTTCGGCCGCCTGTACAAGGCGGTAAGGCTATAAACTCACTGGTGCTAAGAAACTGGAAAGTGGCAAGCGTGAGTTGCGGCGAGATGTGGATGCGTTGGTTTTCGTGACGCTCGGCGAAAGCGGCGAAATCTTGCAGTTTGTTCAGAGGGCGGTTGCGACGACGTTTCGATCTGTTGTCCGCTGTGGAGAGAAAATCAAATATATAAAATAATACATAGTAAGTTGTCTCCCTATTTTTATTATTATTTAAGGTTATTGTTTATAATATGGGAACGGTATGCCGAGTGACTGATGAGGGACTTGTTAGTAACTCATTGAATACGTCTGTTTCGTCGACGATCTCAGCCTGAATCATCTCTTCGATGACGTCTTCGAGAGTGACTGTGATGATGATGGTTTCGTCGTAGGGGTCGCCCTTCACCTTCGTTGTTGATGCTAGTAGTTAACTAAAGATTGACTGGTTGGTGACTGTTTAGTAACCGAAAAGTGACTTATTAGTAACTTACTGAATACTTCAGTTTCGTCGACGATCTCAGTCTGAATCATCTCTTCGATGACGTCTTCGAGAGTGACTAGACCGATGGTCTCGTAGAAGGGGTCGCCTTCGCCTTCGTTGTTGATGCCAGTAGTTAACTAGATAGTGACTGGTTGGTGACTGATGAGTGACTGTTTAGTAACCGAAAAGTGACTTGTTAGTAACTTACTGAATACGTCAGTTTCGTCGACGATCTCAGCCTGAATCATCTCTTCGATGACGTCTTCGAGAGTGACTAGACCGATGGTTTCGTCGTAGGGGTCGCCCTTCACCTTCGTTGTTGATGCTAGTAGTTAACTAGAGAGTGACTGGTTGGTGACTGTTTAGTAACCGAAAAGTGACTTGTTAGTAACTTACTGAATACGTCAGTTTCGTCGACGATCTCAGCCTGGATCATCTCTTCGATGACGTCTTCAAGAGTGACTAGACCGATGGTCTCGTAGAAGGGGTCGCCTTCGCCTTCGTTGTTGATGCGGTGGACGAATGCCATGTGACCTTTGTTACCTGAAATATTAAAAAAAATGTTAAGAAAGAATTTAGGGTTACAGGTTAGGTCAAATCATTTTTACTTTTTGTGTACAATTTTAAAAATTGTCTGGTAGAAGACGTTTTGTGTGGTAAGGAGGTAGTAATAGTGTGCGAATGCAATAAAAAAGAAAAAGTGGACTTTGGATATTTCTATAATATTCTTATTGAATACTTTACGCGAGCGAAGCGAGCCCAAAAATGCTCTTCGGGAGAAAGTTACCTTCTTTGAACTGCTTGAACATGACATCCAAGGTGACGTCTTCGAAGACGAAGTTGCAGGGGTTCTGGTAGTATTGGCACAGGGTGCGCAGAGGGGTGTTGTCGTCAGGGTCCACGAAGGCCAGGTCCTTGATGAAGAGGACTGTCACGATGTTGGTTCGAGCGCTCTCGTATACTGGGATGCGGGAAAAACCTGCAAAAATGACTTTGT
This sequence comes from Maniola hyperantus, assembly GCF_902806685.2. Classification (NCBI taxonomy): domain Eukaryota; kingdom Metazoa; phylum Arthropoda; class Insecta; order Lepidoptera; family Nymphalidae; genus Maniola; species Maniola hyperantus. The sequence goes on from NC_048561.1 coordinate 5,942,586, forward strand.
TATAGTCATGCCTGTCAAGAAAGGGTATATAGGATCACTTCGTTGTCTATCCAGACCATCTTTTAGGGTTCCGTACCAGAAAGACTGACTGACTGATCTATCAACGCACAGCTCAAACTTGCAACGATGACGTAACGAGGCGGCCAACGGGACGGGCCGCGCGTCATCGCTGCGAGAAACTTCGAGAAGCTTCACTGCCCCGCTACCCGCGCCGCGCGTACGCCCCGCGCGCGCCTAGCACACCACCGTCACCGCGCCGGCTTGCCTGCCTGCAGCCGGCTATAAATAGCTGAGCCCGTCCACGGACAGGCAGTCCACTCGTGACTGTCTGGGGCGCTCGGCCTGATCTTAATCGTGGGTCGATACCAGACAGTTCTCGTGGGCACTGGGGGTGCTAGTCATACCTCGGCTTCAGAAGCCAGGCTTGCGTAGCATCACCGTCCGCCACTCCCCCCTCGTCCCCTCGTAGGTGCCTTCCGCGCACTCCCCGCGTACCGCGTAAGCAGCCGACGGCGGCTGACAGCTCGCGCATCAAACCTAGCAGTGTTGCCCGCTGCCAGGGGAAAATCTCCCCGGCTCCCTCAGAGCCGGTGCGGTAGCAGATAAGGATAGAATATGTACGTTAATTGTTAAGGGAATAAAACATAGTTATTGTCCGTGTTACCAATGTTTAATTTCTAATCTCCCCACAAAGTAGGGAAAATCTCGAATATAGGTTCGAACCCTATTTTAATGTAGGTAGTGAAGACGCGCTGAGGCCCAGGCGCCTTCCACTACGTTACATTTGGCGCCCAACCAAAAAACCCATCCGTTTGGGGTTTCGCGACGCGGAAAGCTAGATCGCGCCACGTCCGTAACCCGCATAAAATAAATAGGCACGCACTGAACGTACGCAGTGGTGTCACCGGTATAGGGCGAACCATCTAGAAAGCATAGCACGCTTAAATACCGTAGATTTTTCGTGGCACTACTTAGAAACGGATATAAACCCTCCAAGTGGTCCACTCGCGACTATCTGGGGAGCTCGGCCTGATCGTAATCGAGGGTCGACACCAGGTGGTACCTGTGGACGCTGGAAAAAACCCTGTCAACAAAGTCAGCTAGTGACCACTCAGGAAGCTCGGCCTGATCGTAATCGGGGTGCCGATACTGAGTGGGAACTCGCAGACACTGGAGACACTAGCCGCCCCGAAGGGGACGACTAGCTTCACCGGTTGTTCAGGGTTGGTCATAAGGGTAAATATCTGGCCGGGAGTATTAAAAATAAAGTAACCACGCGAATAGAAAATTGAAACCCGCACACAGGATACCTATTCTTAAAGAAAAAGGATAGACATCCCGTCGAGATAAACAAAAGCGCTCAAAAATTCAGAGGGGAAGAATTAGGGACCGGGAGCGCCCCAAAGGCAAACCGTTAGTAGCGCGTAGGCGCTAATAAATAAAAATAAATAATACAGTCCGCGAATTGGAAACATAGAAGAAACGTAGACAGTAGAATAAACTCTAAAATAGTAGAAATAAGTTAAACAGATAGCTAGGAAGAAGATTTTTTTCTAACAAGATATAGTACTTAGTAAGCCGAGTAAGAAAATACAATAAAACCCAAGATAGTATAAATAAAGTAGATAGTAATTACTAACAAACGAACAAGAACAAAAACATGCCCACAGCTTGGATATACAAACTTAACAAACAAGAACTGACCGAAGAATTAGAAACCAGGAATATCGAAGTCCCAACCACAAGTACAGTAGAGGAACTACGCAAACAGTTGTCACAGATAATCAAGACCGAGGACGAAACATCTCAAGAGAGTAACATGTCGAGCGAAAGCGAAATAAAAGAATTCGACAAAGCAATATCTCGATGGAAAATACAATTTGACACGACAGGGGACGCCGTAGAATTCCTAGAAAGAGTGGAAGAACTGGCCGAGACCCTAGGGGTCAATAAAAACAAAATAGTACAAGTAATACCGAGATGTCTTCACGGAAAAGCATCACAGTGGTACCGAAATAATAAACAACATTGGGAAAACTGGGACGACTTCACAAACGCCTTCAAACTTTACTATTACCCAAGTAATTATGAAAGGAATCTATTAGAAACAATCATCAACAGAAGACAACGAATGCAAGAAAAATTCGTAAACTACCTAACCGAGATACAAACACTGATACGGAGGTACGGGAAATTAACTCCAACCGAACAGTTAGAAAGGATTTATGACAACATGAAACCAAACTACCAATACTACATAAAGAGGAAGGACTTCAATACAATGGCGGAACTAATACAACTGACAGGGGATTACGAGAGAATAAATGTAGACCGATACAGGGACACATATAGAAGATCCGGATACACAAGAAGAGAAAATCGAGCAGGAAATACCAACAATTATACGAAATACCAAGGACCGGAGGAACACAAGACAGAAGAAAAAAAAATCCATGCTAACTACGATCCAGAGACATGCTGCTACAAGTGCGGAAGAAGAAACCACACAAGGCGAGAATGCCAAGCGAAGCAAGTGATCTTCTGCACCCGATGTGGACTGCTAGGAAAACTGACCCGAGATTGTTGCAATGCAAAAGAAAAAGGAAAAACAGAAAATTACACAACAAAAACCAAAGACAAGAAGGACAATAGAATATTCATAGACGTGAAAATATACGGAAAACCTTTCAGAGCATTGATAGACACGGGCTCAACCAACTCATACATCAACAAAGAAATAATGGACACCATCAAAGACAGGGTAAAAGGAACAATAAATAAAACAAACACAATCAAATTGGCAGACGGATCAAAAATAGAAACAAAAGCAGCTCTAAACGTGGAAATAGACATAAAAGGACGACCCATAACACACCAAGTAATCTACCTACCATCGACGACGGTAATGATCATAGGCATGGACCTCCTATCCAGACTAGGACTCGCAATAAACTGGACCGAGACAACATGCGAACAAACAAACATAGAAAAAACAGAAACCAAGGTCGACACAGAGACGAACCTAACAACAAAACAATACAAAGAACTACAAAACGTATTACAAGAAGAATTTGAAAAGGCCGATAAAAGCCCAAAAGGAAACAACTGGATAAAACATAAAATAAAATTAAAACACAAAGAACCCATTAAACAAAAATACTATCCGAGAAATCCGAAAATGCAAGAGAAAATAAACGAACACGTGAACAAAATGTTAGCAGAAGGAATCATAGAAAGATCAGACAGTCCATACAGTTCACCGATAGTCATGGCAAAGAAAGACAACGGCGAATATCGATTTTGTATAGACTTCAGAAAACTGAACGAAATCACGGAAAAAGACGCGTACCCACTACCCCAGATAGATAATACACTTGAGAAATTGAACAAGGGAAAATACTTCTCCAAATTCGACCTAAAGAACGGGTATTGGAACGTCAAACTAGACGACGCGAGCAAACCACTCACAGCATTCACAGTCCCGGGAAAAGGACTATTCCAATTCAAAGTAATGCCTTTTGGACTACACTCGAGCGGCGCAACATTTCAAAGACTACTAGACAGGGTAATAGGCCCAGAACTAGAACCAAACGCATATGTGTACTTAGACGACATAATAGTATGTAGTAAGACGTTCGAAGAGCACATATTACATGTAAAGGAAATATTCCGAAGAATTCGAGAAGCAGGCCTAAGAATTAATAAAGAAAAATGCGAGTTCTGCAAACACCAAGTAGAATATCTGGGTCACATAGTTACAAAAGAAGGACTAAAAATGAACGAGGGAAAAATCCAGGCAATTAAGGAACTAAAAGCCCCTAGTAACACCAAAGACGTCAGACGATTCATCGGAATGACTTCATGGTATAGGAAGTTCATACCGAAATATGCAGAGGTGACAGCACCGTTGGTAAAATTATTAAAGAAAGACACAAAGTTCGACTGGGGAGAAGAACAGCAAAAACAATTCGAGAGAATAAAAACCTTATTAATGGAAGACCCAATACTGACACGAGCAGACTTCTCCAAACCATTCATACTACAGACAGACGCGAGCGACACAGGCCTGGGAGCAGTACTTATGCAAGAAAACGAAGGAGAACATAAGATAGTAATGTACGCGAGCCGAACATTACAACCACCGGAAACCAGATATACAACTACAGAAAAGGAATGCCTCGCAGTTATATGGGGAATAAGGAAAATGAGACCGTTCCTAGAAGGATACCACTTCACGGTGATAACAGATCACCAAGCTCTTAGGTGGTTAAACACCCTGAAAAATCCATCAGGCAGGTTAGCAAGATGGGCATTGGAGCTACAACAGTATAACTTTGATATAGTGTACAGACCGGGGAAACAAAACGTAATAGCCGACGAACTGTCAAGGAACCCAGTTTGTGCAACAACGATCGAAGACAGAGACTGGTACACACAAAAATTCAGCAAAATAAAGAACAATCCCGAAACAGACCAAGACTACCGGATCGAAGAAGGAAAACTCTACAGGAGAATAAGCAACCCAAAATATGGGGGAAAATTAGACCCAGCGACAGAATGGAAGCTATGCGTAAAAAACACAGATAAACACAGAGTCCTAGCACAAAATCACGATGAGCCAAATGCAGGACACCTAGGAATATACAAGACATTTAATAAGGTAGCACAACGATACTACTGGCCAGGATCGTTCAGAGACGTAGCCACATACATAAACAAATGCCAGATCTGTCAAAAACATAAAACCTCACAGGAAAAAAAACCAGGACTAATGCACATCAAGAACGCAGGAGAACCCTGGGAAGTAGTAACGACTGACCTCATAGGACCACTGCCCAGATCCACCAAAGGATTCCAGTGGATAATAGTCTTCCATGACAAATTCACAAAATGGTCGGAAATAAAACCATTACGGACCGCAACATCGAAAACAGTTGCAAATGCACTAAAAGAATGCATCCTCATGAGACACGGCGGAATCAAAACACTGTTGAGTGACAACGCGAAAATATTTACAAGCAAACACTTTAAAGAGACACTAGCGAAATACGGCATAGAACAGAGACTAACGGCACCATACACACCTCAATGCAACCCAACAGAACGAGTAAACAAAACACTAGAGACAATGATAGCTGCGTATATAGAGAAAAACCATAAAAAATGGGACGAACACTTGACTGAATTTAATTTCGCATTGAATACATCAGTACAAGAGGCAACAAAATACACACCAGCGTTCTTACTGTTCGGAAGGGAACTGAGAAATATCCATGACGAGAACGAATTACCAACACCAGCACTAAAAGAAAGGGAAAATTTAGCAGAAATCTATAAAATAGTCAAAAATAATCAAAACCGAGCTTCCTTTCAGCAAAAATATTATTACGACAGAAACAGGCAAAACTGGAAACCGAGTGTAGGAGAACTCGTGCTTAAGAGGGAATTTCCGTTATCAAACGCCAGCAAACAATTCTGCGCGAAACTAGCCCCGAAATTCGCAGGCCCATATAAAGTAGTACAGCAAAAATCACCAGTAATATTTCTAATTAAAGCACTAGAAGGAAACAAAATATGTACGGCACACGTCAAAGACTTAAAGAGGTACTACATGTAACAACGAAAAAAAAATTACCAGGGTACAATAAATAACGCAACTTCTGTCGGTAATATATCCATGGCACAACATTAGACGCGAAAACGCAATCTACACTAGCGGCACGCTATGATGGCCGGTTTGACACATTACAATAGTGATGTGGAATGTCAATTTATTCTCGAACAAAAAACAATTAAGTTTTGTTTTTGTACCTGATTAAATAGGTTTAATAAAACAAAAATGTATATGTTTATTTAATTTATTTGAACGAACTGAATATTTGAACGAAAATGAATATACATACTTTATATGCACACAAGAAACATATGAATACAAAAGATACCGAAAAAGGTGCCACAAAAGGCCATAATTAATCAGATTCGTCCATACTACTATTTTCACTGTCGTCACTGCTATCATCACATACATTAATAATTATATGTTCGTTTTCTATAATATTATCTATTTTCACATCTCTTTCATAATCTTCCCTTATTAATTTAACAGTTCTATTCACAACCTTTTCCCAGTCTCCTTTAGTCACATGTTCACAAGCTTCTTCTAATAATTTTAGCATTTTTTTTGTGGTAAATGGGGGTTCTGTATTGTGTCTTGCAGCATATCCCTTAATTTGAGCCCACACCAACTCAATCGCATTATACTCACAATGGTAAGGCGGTAACCGTATAACTCTGTGCCCATGTTCTAATGCTATTTCGTCAATGACGTATCGGATCTTGGTTGGTTTGTTTTCTTTTAAAAGACGTACTAATTCCGCTTTTAACATATTCATGTTTGCATCTACGCCATTTTTACGAAGCCATGCGACGATATCAGCTTTCTTTTGGGATTGGGCAGGTGGCTTGTCAATTTGCATCGAGTGGTATGGGGCGTTGTCCATAATTATAATAGATGGTTCAGGGAGGCTAGTTACGTAAGGGCGGCTACCTGGAGCGGGGGTTGAAGGCAGAAGTCCTTTTTGGTTACGAAAATGATTTAATTAGGACATTCGTGTCGACGTTGGGACACGAAGGCCTTTACTTAACTATATCTTATCTAAATTACAAGTACTACTTATGCTAGATTAATGCTACCTTAAAACTAACTCTGTCGATTTTATATCGATTTCCCCTCTACCGTTCTGTGGTCGGTTAGCACCAGAGATCACGTACAGAGGTGGCTGCAGACCTTGATGACTCTATGTGCCGGAACGTGATGAGTTGGCATATTTCCACACGTAGCTGGGCTGCTAGACGACATGTTAGCTCCCCCGGCGATGCCTGGGTTTTATATAGATAGGTAAGGATAGCTGTATCCGTAACACCTCCACCCTCAGTGCGGCGACCATTGTAGTAATTTTAACGGAAATGTCGCCGGAACGTCCTCGGAGGTTTCCACCCTCAGTCTGGAGGGCTGCTGCTGGACTTCGTTCGTGAAGATGAAGCATCTGTAATGGGCTGGTCGAATCGTACCGTTGAAAGTGAAGCCGAATATTGCGGCATACTGGTAGTATTGAAGTAGTTCTTAATTCATGGATAATGGTTGAGCTGCTTTCTCTGAGCCTCCTTAGACAGACTATTGCAAGAAGTTCTTTTTTATTCGTTGGATATTTAGTTTCACTATCATTCAAAGTTCTGGAAGAGTAGGCAATAGGCATATCGGCGCCAAGAGGGCCTTGCGTAAGCGTTGCACTTAAAGTGGTTTCTGATGCGTATGTGGTTAAATTTAATTCTTTTCCAGAATCTGTATATGCTAGGATAGGCATATTTTTAACAAGAATTTGACACTGTCTGAAACAATTGACGAATTCTGAATCAAAATTTAATTTCGCTCCTTTCTTCAAGCACAATGTTAAAGGCTTGGTTACACTTGCGAAGTCGGGTATGAATCTTTTGTAAAAGCCAAGGATGCCTAAAAATTCCTTAATCTGCTGGCGATTTTTAGGTAATGGGTAATTTAAAATATGTAAAACATAATGTGGGTTTGGTTTTATACCGTCTGGAGAATACATGTGACAGAATGGCGTTTCGCGTTTGAAAAATTCAGATTTATCTAACTGGATTACTAAATTGAAGTTTCTAAGTCGTTCGAACGAATCTCGCAAATTGAGTATGTGTTCCTGCAAGGATGTTGAAAAAATTACAATTTTGTCAAAAAGGGTTGTACAATTTGGTAGGCCTTGAAGGACACTGTCCATAAGATCTTCGGAAATTGTATATGAATTTTGTATGTCTAAAGTCGTAAAGTACAAAGACCTCCCGATTTTATCCAGAAAGTTGGTAAAATCACTCGGATTCTTTTTATCTAATTTATTAAGTTGTCGGAAATCGACAGTTAAATTACCTATATTAGAAAGAAATACATCTGGAAATTCTTTACAAAGGTTAATTAAATTCATTGTCTCCTCTGCATTTAACTGTTCTATGGGCAAACGTGATATTATGAAATCGTAATTCTGCCTATCGTCAGCAACGGTGTCAATTTCATTTTCACACCGGGTCGGCACGTATTGTTGGGAATTATAATATTGGTCCGATATATTATTATACACAGGAATTTTACGTTTCGGAGTTTCCAGTGTACTGTGTAGATTTAAGTCCACCTGTGGGCAAATTTTTGAATCAGGGTGAGGTTGGCATGGGATATAAGTGCTTAAAGGGTATTGAGGTTCTGAAGGAATGTGTTTTTGGGACATTGAGTATTTTCGTGATCTAGAAGGGAAATTCGTACCACTATAATAATTTCGCTGTGAATAAAAATAATAAGGTCTACGAGTATGCTTATGATAATTTTGAAAAAATTTAGTTCTGTTCTGTAGATGTATTATATTTAATTCTTCTTTGGCAAATTCAAGAGCAGTTTGCAGCGTGGGGGGTCTCATACACCTTACTCTTGACCCTAAAGGTTCTCTTAAACCTTTTAAGAACGTTTTAAGGGCTAACTTTTGATAGAGTGTTATTTTTACTTCGACAGTAGTTTTGACAGTTTTGTGTAGCTCTACATACGTAATAAGTGTGCAGAGTAAATTTTGAACTTTTTCGTAAAATATTTGTACTGTATCTGGACCCTGAATTAAATATGATAAGTCTGTTAGTAAGGTTATTTCATCCCGGTAATCGGAAAAACTGTTAACTAATGTATCTTTAATTTTATTCCAATCATCGGAAATTCCGTAGGCTGATATAGTTCTTGCTGCAGATCCGGTAATTTTATTAAGAATTCCGCTAATCAAGGAAAGGTTTGAAAGCTCATACTCTTGACCTGGATTTAAAAATGAGCGCACTAATTGGTCGGCTAAATTAATAAATCTCGTTAAAGTATAAGAATTTCCATCAAAATTCGGTAAAAACTTAAGTGACTTATTTATTCTATCTAACAAATCTACTTGGCTAAGTTCCGTCATTTTTTAAATATTCTAAACTGTCCTACCTAAAGGTATCAAATAATTAAATTACCAAAACTCAATAAAATGAAAGTATCTACTACGCGGGTGAAAATCGTAATAAAAAATCGTATTAGTTATAAAATTATAGTACCCTGCGCAAAAGTTAATATAACAACCAATAAAAAGGATTTCATGTACTTACAAAACCAAAGTCGCTGGCGAGCTTCGATCCATCGATTTCCAGTATGACTCGAAGTCTTCAGCGACAGCTCCTATGACAGCTGCTCCTCGTAGGTTCTGTAGTCCTGACAAGGAAGTTGACGGCGTTGACCCGACTTTTTAGGGGATGCACCACGACGACCTTGAATATCCAGGACTATCCTACCGACTGCGCCAGTTACGTAAGGGCGGCTACCTGGAGCGGGGGTTGAAGGCAGAAGTCCTTTTTGGTTACGAAAATGATTTAATTAGGACATTCGTGTCGACGTTGGGACACGAAGGCCTTTACTTAACTATATCTTATCTAAATTACAAGTACTACTTATGCTAGATTAATGCTACCTTAAAACTAACTCTGTCGATTTTATATCGATTTCCCCTCTACCGTTCTGTGGTCGGTTAGCACCAGAGATCACGTACAGAGGTGGCTGCAGACCTTGATGACTCTATGTGCCGGAACGTGATGAGTTGGCATATTTCCACACGTAGCTGGGCTGCTAGACGACATGTTAGCTCCCCCGGCGATGCCTGGGTTTTATATAGATAGGTAAGGATAGCTGTATCCGTAACAGGCTACACAACATTGAGGTAAACCATTCAGTAAACTTTTCTCCATTCATGTCTTCATGATAGTCTCCAGTGGTTTTTGACGCAAAAGCCATGAGAGAACCTTCGACAAACCCGTTGATGGTTCCGGCGTGACAAATTATAAGTCGCGATCCTTTTCCTACAGGAACTTTGGAAGTAGATGCTGCTGTGTCATCGTTCCAAGAACGGCCTACAGTATGGTTAGCATTAAGCCATGTTTCATCCAAGAACACAACATTTTGCCAATTTTTGATTTCTTTCACTTGCCGTAAAAAAGTATACCTTGCCATCGCTATATCAAATCTTTCCATCAATATTTTGCGTTTGTTACATTTTTTGTATCGAAATCCAATGGTCTTCAAAATCTTCGTTAAAGAACTTTCCCCACCGAAGAATAATCCAGCTTCCTTCAGTGAATGCACCAACTTTTTTCTTGTTGGATACTCCTTCTGTAAATAGTAGCCGTAAACATGTCTTCGGATAGCATCGGCATCAAAGCTATCGATGCCTACGACTGGTTTTGCTCGTTTTCTCTTTTTTGGTGTGTGAAGTTTATTTTCTTCTGTGCCAGTCTCGCCATATTTTTTTTTAGTTATCCGTCTAACAGTTCGTTGTCCAATATTAAGCGCATCAGCTACGCGTTCAACCACTGACGTTATAGGTAAAATTGGCCCTCCATTTTGAGCTTCACGATCGAAATAGTTACGAAGGCGTATTAGGAACTCACGTGTCTGACTATTTAGAACAGTTCTCTGCGTACGTTCGGTCATATCGACGAAATCCACAACAAAGGGCTTGAACAGAGTCCAAATTAACGAGCAAGGGTCAACAGTAATGCAGTATCAATATTTGAAATCCAAAGCCAGGTCAAAACTATATCACAATCGCATTGCACTGACAGTTTATACTTTTCGAAGCAACGTCAATTCGAAACTGCTTTGTTTTGCATTGAGCATTGACGCGAGTTTGCCGGAGGTAGTAGTTGTGCTAGCCAGCGATCCTATGTGACGATCGTATTAGATTCCATTTTTAAAAATTTATTGATATTTTTTTGCGATTTCAGAGGTTTGTCCACATAGTGAAAATTGTTCATATTCACAAGTACATTCACCCCTTAAATGGTGCAAACTGATTTTTCTACACTTGTATACATTTAAGAAATCAATTTAATAAATAAATTTTGAGTCCTAAACCTAAAACTACATTCGATAAAATTTATGAATCTCTGCACATCACTATCGTCAATAAAGTAATACAATTATTTCCTTCAAAGTCGTTATCAATTAATACGGAACTTCATGAGCGGACAAACGTCAAACCGGCCATCATAGCGTGCCGCTAGTTTAGTCGTAACATATCCATGGCACCATAAATAATACCGCTTCTATCGGTAGTATATCCACGGCATCATACAAGCAAAAACACAATCTAGAAGTATTAGATCTATGGCATTATGAAGAATACAACTTCTAGGGGTAATGAGTCGATGGCAAATACACAAAAAAAAAAAAAAGTTAATATCTAGTAGTAGAAAATCTAGGACGGCATACAGAGTAAATAGAAACGTCACATAAAATAAATATTTTTTTCTTAACCTACCCACAAGAGAAAAAAAAAAAAAAAAAAATAAGGAACCACAATCTGGTAAGGAAAATTCTAGAACCACATAGAAGTGTCAAACAGAATTTTATTCTTTTTGGGACCTACCCACGAGGAAAGGAGGTAACAAGAAAAGTGAAACGAATTATCAGTCACGCATACGTGGTCATCCGTGTTCGTGTCGGAGCCGTGAATCATGGCGCAAATACTGAAGAACGAAGTAGTAATCGGGACCTGGAAAGGGAAAAGAGTGGGATATAACCCAGGGGTGAAGGTGGAGGGACCCGGCTCCCAAATCATCCGGTTATACCCACGGGGTACAGAAAGGCGAGGTGGAGACAGCCCCGCGCCGGGACCATCCGACCGCGGCGACTGCCTGGAGATAGACTATCACACAGAAAATGGAGAGTACCAGGCGTTCGTCGCCGAGGTGGAGGACGCCGAGGCAAGCAAAAAAAAAAAAAAAAAAACGTAAAAAGAGGCGCCGAGGACGGAAACGCATGGGGAACACTGGAGGGGCCTGGTCCGCCTCCCGCAGTACAAAGGAAAACTAAATTGGTAAGGTAACAAAAATAACGAAAGAAAGGGGGAACAACGAGAACAGACCAAAAAGAAAACAATAGGATACGGGGATAGGGTAAAAACGGATTACAAACAGAGAGATAACCAAGTGATTTTTACAGGTAAAAATCTCCAGAGGTGGACGGGGGATGCAACGATGACGTAACGAGGCGGCCAACGGGACGGGCCGCGCGTCATCGCTGCGAGAAACTTCGAGAAGCTTCACTGCCCCGCTACCCGCGCCGCGCGTACGCCCCGCGCGCGCCTAGCACACCACCGTCACCGCGCCGGCTTGCCTGCCTGCAGCCGGCTATAAATAGCTGAGCCCGTCCACGGACAGGCAGTCCACTCGTGACTGTCTGGGGCGCTCGGCCTGATCTTAATCGTGGGTCGATACCAGACAGTTCTCGTGGGCACTGGGGGTGCTAGTCATACCTCGGCTTCAGAAGCCAGGCTTGCGTAGCATCACCGTCCGCCACTCCCCCCTCGTCCCCTCGTAGGTGCCTTCCGCGCACTCCCCGCGTACCGCGTAAGCAGCCGACGGCGGCTGACAGCTCGCGCATCAAACCTAGCAGTGTTGCCCGCTGCCAGGGGAAAATCTCCCCGGCTCCCTCAGAGCCGGTGCGGTAGCAGATAAGGATAGAATATGTACGTTAATTGTTAAGGGAATAAAACATAGTTATTGTCCGTGTTACCAATGTTTAATTTCTAATCTCCCCACAAAGTAGGGAAAATCTCGAATATAGGTTCGAACCCTATTTTAATGTAGGTAGTGAAGACGCGCTGAGGCCCAGGCGCCTTCCACTACGTTACAAACTACTGGACGTATCGGGCTCAAATTTGGCATGCAGATAGCTGTTATGACGTAGACATCTCCGACAACTCCTAAGGGGGTGAAATAGGGGTTTGAAATTTGTGTAGTCCACGCGGACGAAGTCGCGAGCATAAGCTAGAAATGTGTGGAACCCTAAAAGAGCGAGACTCAACTCGCACTTGGCCGGTTTGAACGAAGTGTGTTCCGTTTGTTTTTGTTCCGATTACCAACGCATCCGATTGAAGTGTCATTCATGCCCAAAGAAAATAACTAAATGAAACTAAATGATAAAAAGAAGGCTGATAATGTGATCACGAGGTTAAGTTACTTTTTATTACATTAAAAAATATAAGAAATTAATGAGTTTTGTTTTATTTACCAACAACATTTAAAAAAAATTGGACGTCGATGGACGGACGATATAAAGAAGCTGGCGGGAAGTGGCTGGATGAGGAAGGCTGAAGACCAGGGGTGGTGGCGAAGGAAAGGCCTATGTCCAACAGTGGACGTCCACAGGTTGATGATGATAATGATGATTTAAAAAAATTATATTTGCAAAACAGTTATAAATTTCGCGAATGCGAATGCGAATATGCAAAAACATGCGAATATCCGCGAATGCAAATGCGAATATTCGTTTCAATCACTAGTTGGAAAGCTACCAAGGCCGCAGGCGCGTCGTGGAAACTATTTTTAACCGACTTCAAAAAAAGGAGGAGGTTCTCAATTCGTCGGAATCTTTTTTTTTTTTTTTTTTTTTTTTATTTTTTTTTTTATTTTTTATGTATGTTCCCCGATTACTCGAAAACGCCTGGACCGATTTTGAAAATTCTTTTTTTGTTTGAAAGGGTATACTTCAAAGTTGGTCCCATTTCAATTTGGTGAAGATCTGATGAACATCTTCGAAGATAGATACTGGAACTCCTCAACGAATAAGAGTAAATTGCTCGCGATCAGTGTAATAGCTTAGTAAACAGTAGATTTTTAACCAGTCATAGCATAATTCCATGGAGCCACTAAAAATTGTGAAATAAAAAATTTTTACAAAAAAAATAAAAACCGACTTCGTTACACAAACACTAAAAATTGAAAAATAATTTAATTTATTACCGAATATATGTATACAAGAGTTAATATAGTTCCATAATAATATTTTTTGGGGTCGGTGCCAATGAGGTGCCATTGTGGAGTCCCATAAAAATATGAAGTCTAGACGATTCGCGCAGCTAAAGCTAATTGGCACCGGCACCAAAAAGTATTATAATGGAACTATATTAACTCTTGTATACATATATTCGGTAATAAATTAAATTATTTTTCAATTTTTAGTGTTTGTGTAACGAAGTCGGTTTTTATTTTTTTTGTAAAAATTTTTTTGTGATTTATTATTTTTTAGTGTATGCCATTGATATACAAAGACTTAAGAGTAAAGATATACCAAACCAAAAGTTTAACTGCATATTTTGCACGCCATACATAAATCATTTATTTTTTACTAGATGATGCCCGCGACTTCATTCACGTGGATTTACTTGGGTTTTTTAAGTCCTGTGGGAACTCTTTGGTTTTTCGGGATCAAAAGTAGCCTATGTCCTTCATGCAAGCTATCTCTGTATTAAAAGAGATTGCCCATTTTCTTAGGAGCTTTGGGCCCCCCCTAATATCATTGTTGTGTCACCATGGTTTTAATTTTATTTTGTAGACAAATAATTAACTCTTTATATTCTGCAAACGATTTCTATTTATTCACCCTGGTTATAAAGAAATCTTATTTTTTATATTGCTGATATTGAGGTTATATTTAATTAATACTTCTTCAAAATAAATGCATGTTTACGATTCTAACTGTAATTGTGGATATTTTCAATAATAGAGTGAAAAAAAGTCGTTATAAAACATAATCGTAAAAAAATAACACATTTAAAAAAAAAAAATTTAAGTTTTGACACGACGCCACAAAAGAGGGCCCGTTTACGGGCGATCTCCTTTCGTCTCGGTTGAACGGATGGGCCGTGAAACGCTACCAGACAGACAGACAGACAGACAGACAGACAGACAGACAGACAGACAGACAGACAGACATACAGATAGAACCACAAATTCACGCTTTTCTGATTTATTCCTTTATTTGTGCTATCAGACCTATCTACCTGCCAAATTTCATGATTCTAGGTCAACGGGAAGTACCCTATAAGTGTTTTTTTTAAATAGAGATAGCGAGCAAACGAGCAGGCGGGTCACCTGATGTTAAGTGATTACCGCCGCCCATGAACATTTGCAGCACCAGAGGAACCGCCGATGCGTTGCCGGCCTTTCAGGAATTTGTTGGTCCGCCTCTTGAATAACACCATGTTGTAATCTAGTGGTAGGTTTTATTGACAGACACGACGGACAACAAAGTGATCCTATACGGGTTCCTTTTTTCCTTTTGAGGTACGGAACCCTCAAAACTCGACACATTACACCAAAATGTTACTAGTCAAGCTTAATATTTCATCAACGGGTTATATATCGAAATAGTTTACGTTGCAGCGACGTTGGAAGAGCTCCAGATCCCGAAATTAGTTTTCTATAACGGGCTTTGTTTGACTAATGTCATTTTTAGGGTTCCGTAGTAACCAAGAAACCCTTATAGTTTCGCCATGTCCGTCAAGTCCGTCCGTCAACAGCTCAAGGCGCCGTCCTATTGTCGTGATGCGTGCGTCCGACGAAAATGATCGCGCGTCCCGTGCGTTCAAACAAAATGTGTTCTACTGAATGTCCTATTGAAGATCGGGCGATCATGCGATGCGTTCAGGCGGCGTCCTAATTGGGAGCGATCGTACGATGGCGCGATGCGTTTTTCATCTCACGATCAAAGTGGTCGTGCGATGACCTAACAGGTGTCCTAATAGATCGCGCGATGTCCATCGTGTGATGCCGTCGTTTTAATAGTCCTCACTCTGTTTATTCCAAACAACAGGATGTAAACGTACTTGGTTAATTAAATCTTCTTCGAATGTCATCTTGTATGTAACAGAATATCCAAACGCTTTACACAAACAATGAAAACACAAAATGGCCTCCGGCCGCAAGCGAGCGAGGCCCGATTGCTGTGTGTCACTCCAAGTGTTGGCCCTTGTCCCTCTCGTCCCGCGCCCCTCGCGCGTCGACGCATCGCGTAGTAACCGATTAGGCCCAACACAACAGGGTGGTTCTAAGATGGGTGCCAGGGCACGCTGGAACAGTAGGCAACGAAAATGCGGACATTCTGGCAAAATCAGGCGCAAAGGCACGTCAGATAGGCCCAGAGCCTGTCTGCGGTATACCTAAAAGCCTGGTTCAACTCACCCTTCTAACCTATTGCTATTATGACACACTCAACCGCTGGAGAAACTTGCCAGGGTTAAACCACTCGAAAGCGCTGGTTAAATCCTTCAGCAAGAAGGTAGCATCTGAGGTGCTGTCGCTTAACAGAAGTAACATGTGCATCCTGGTGCGAGCTTTAACGGGTCACTGTGGCCTGAAAAGGCACATGTATAACCTTAAGCTCCAGGGCTCGGACACCTGCAGGCTGTGCCACGAGTCTCCCGAGACTCCGATGCACATTATCTGCTTCTGCCCTGCTCTGATGCACAAACGTAGCGTCCACCTAGGGAGACACATCATTTATCCGGAGGATGTTACTTCAATTCCAGTCAAGAAGGTGCTGCTGTATCTGGCGGCCACAGGATTTGATAAGGAAGTGTGAAGTGGAGGCAAACACAATAGATCGGAGACGGTCGCAGTGATTCAGGGATAGCAAGGACCTGTATAGCCCCAAAGAAGAAAGAAGAAGAAGAACCGATTAGGACACTCAAAAGAGATCTGTTGCTTTGATTACATGATCGCACGATCAAACGCATCGTACGATCGTTATTAAAGCATTCATGTGCTCGTACGATTACTTGCGAGGTTCAAATAGGACACTCTGATGAAATCTGTATGTTTGAACTCATCGCACGACGAGACCGCATCGTGTCATCGTGCGATCTTCGCCAACGCCACTGTATTTCATCGCGCGATGATGCGATACGATTTCATCGTGCGAGCGCAAATATTCAATAATCTACCAACGGCCATGAAAGAAATGACACTTCCTAAATTTAAACGGAAGCTACACGAATGGTTATTATTTCATTGTTTTTACTCGGTTAATGACTTCTTAAATTTCAAAGAATGATTATTTGGCGGATAAAGTGTTTGTTGTTAACAATTACTAATCTAAGTACTATAACTAATAATAATTTTAATGATAGCATGTTGACATACTTTTTTCCACTTTTGATGTCTGTTTACACAATATTTTATTAATTTTAATGATTGACATTTTGTAATCGCAATATTTTATTTTGTTTCGTACTCAATATTCTCCTTTATAAAAAAAAAAAAAAAAAAAGATTCCGACGAATTGAGAACCTCCTCCTTTTTTTGAAGTCGGTTAAAAATACTAATTATTGATGACTTATTTAAATTAGGTATATATTATTGACATTTATTGTACCTACTTAATAACATTGCACGCCATACTTGGTAATACACTGTTTCCAAAAAAATATTGTAACACCACTTCACGTGTATTTTTTGCAATAAAAAATTATGAATTATGATGACAATAGGACGGCGCCAAAGCCTCACCGGATTTGACGATCTCCGACATTGTCTCGAAGTCGAGCACGGACGAGATGGGCAGCATGAACACGTCCTCCAGCTTGGTCATGACGTCGGAGACGGTCTTCTTGCGCATCTCCAGGGCTCCGGAGATGATGTTCACCTCGTCTTTGTCCAGGTCGTTCACGCCTGTCGTGACCTGCAACAAACAATACTACAAATAATAGTACATTACTGTCCACGCCCGAAATAAATCAACAGGGTGTTTGACAGCATGTAAAATAAATCAACAGGGTGTTTGACAGCATGTAAAATAAATCAACAGGGTGTTTGACAGCATGTAAAATAAATCAACAGTGTGTTTGACAGCATGTAAAATAAATCAACAGGGTGTTTGACAGCATGTAAAATAAATCAACAGGGTGTTTGACAGCATGTAAAATAAATCAGCAGGGTGTTTGACAGCATGTAAAATAAATCAGCAGGGTGTTTGACAGCATGTAAAATAAATCAACAGGGTGTTTGACAGCATGTAAAATAAATCAACAGGGTGTTTGACAGCATGTAAAATAAATCAATAGGGTGTTTGACAGCATGTAAAATACCTATCTGGATCCTGTGGCCCTACCGCGGTTGTTTGACAGCTACAATGTCACGATCGCAATCATCTCTGATTGGTTAATGCTCGCTCACTATTGGCTACAATGCATTGTTGCAACAAGAATCGCACAAATTCAGCTGATCACAACAATTGAGATTGTAATAATGATTGATGCAGGTTTTAGACAATCGCCCAGCTGGTGGATGATATTGAATATGAATTTTGGAAACGGATATGTGCTCTGTAGTGAGCCGGTCGGCCGGCCGGTGATCATGATGAATATTAATGTACAGTACGCGGCAGTAAGTAATGTACATTGGTCTTTAGAATGACATTTTGGCTTTATAGAGCGTTGTCTTTGTCACTCATACCTATATGACGTTTTGTCGGTCTCAACAACAGAGACAACGCTCTACAAATCTGCTATCTCCTTCTAAAGGTCGATGTACATTACTTTCGGCCGCGTACTGTAGAAGTATGGTTAGTGATGATGATGATGATTAGTGATGATGATGATGATGATAATGATGATGATGATGATGATGATGATGATGATGATGATGATGATGATGATGATGATGATGATGATGATGGTTAGTAGTCAAGTACAAAGTAACGTTTTGGCATGGAACTATTAGCGAAGTTAGACTGTTGGCGTAAATATATTTAGCTAACGACACGACACAGGTGCTGCAACTTGTCTTGTTTGGACTACAAATTATCATGGTGACGATAAAGACATACATCTCTATATATATAAAAATGAATCGCTGAATGTGTTGCTGATCGCAAATCTCGAGAACAGCTGAACCGATTTCACTAATTCCTTTTTCATAATATTCCTCGAAGTACGAGGATGGTTCTTACGGAGAGAATTTTTTTTAAAAATCCTGAAAAAGAATCGACTGTTCGGCGGTACGAAGTTCGCCGGGGCAGCTAGTCTAGTCTAAATATATAAAAGGAAAAGGTGACTGACTGACTGACTGATCTATCAACGCACAGCTCAAACTACTGGACGGATCGGGCTGAAATTTGGCATGCAGATAGCTATTATGTCGTAGACATCCGCTAAGAAGGGATTTTTGAAAATTCAACCCCTACGGGAGTAAAATAGGGGTTTGAAATTTGTGTAGTCCACGCGGACGAAGTCGCAGCATAAGCTAGTCATCTTACAAATCCACAACCGACCACAAAAGTGTTATTAATTATCAACTAGCTGATGCCCGCGACTTCGTCCGCGTGGATTTAAGTTTTTCAAAATCCCGTGGGAACTCTTTGATTTTCCGGGATAAAAAGAAGCCTATGTCCTTCCCCGGGATGCAAGCTATAATTGTACCGAATTTCGTCAAAATCGGTTGAACGGATGGGCCGTGAAAGGCTAGCAGACACACAGACAGACAGGCAGACACGACACGCTTTCGCATTTATAATATTAGCATGGATTTTGAATAAATTATTTGACTTTGACGGACAAAGCTTCTCCCTTCTCACTCCGAGAGGAGACCGGCGGGGTGATTACGTAAAACGTTGCACTAGCGACAGCAACGCGACAGCAGTAGCAATGCGACAGTTCATTTGCTGTCTCTCTTCTTCCTCTTCTTATTTTGGTTTGTGGCTATTGCTGTCTCTCTCTAGCCGCTGTTACGTGTGACGTTTGACAGCAATGATCGCGAGATTTACGTCTGTCGCGAGATACGTAATCACCCCGCCGTGCTTTGTAGTGAGCTGGTGATAGGTTGATGATGATGATGATGATGATGATACATACCTTGACCAGCTCCTTGAGCCGCTCCCTGTTGTAGACGTTACCGATCTCCTCTCCGAGGAAGTAATCCAGCAATTTACTGACTGGGAAAGCCAGCGGGGCTGTCAGAGCCATGACTGCCTGAAAAACACTAGTATTATGTATTTTTTCCAAAAATAACAATCCTAATCCTAATACTAGAAGCTGTGATAGCCTAGTGGTTAGGACGTCCGCCTTCTAATCGAAGGTCGGGGGTTCGATCCCGGGAACGCACCTCTAACTTTTCGGAGTTATGTGCGTTTTAATTAATTAAATATCACTTGCTTTAACGGTGAAGGAAAACATCGTGAGGAAACCTGCATGCCTGAGAGTTCTCCATAATGTTCTCAAAGGTGTGTGAAGTCTACCAATCGTGAATGTGAACGTGGGATTGTCTCACCTTGGTGATCATGATACTCTTGGCGCCCACCATCAGTCCGTGTCGCGAGCAAATCGCCTGAGGCGTTATCTCGCCCAGCAGCACGATCGCTAGAGTCGAGAATATCACCGCGAACAAGCCAGAAGTTAGCTCGTCCAGTAATATTGTGAACGTGGAATTCACCGCCACATTGCCTACAACAAAAATTAGCAATTATAATCCCACAGTTGGGCTTAGACCTTCTCACATACTGAAAAGGGTGAATCACTTTATTTGAGCCCAACAATAAAACCCTTCATAAAAATTTAATCCTAAATTCTCAGTCTTCAATCAAATACTCATATGCATATACTTTGGCATAGCGACGCGCAATTTATAGAATAGATAATTATTACCTAACAAAATACTGCACAGCAAATAGTTCCCATGGTCCCCAAGATCTTCCAGTGTTCAATTCCTTGACGAAGTCGTGAAAATAAGCTAGTTTAGTATATGGAATAGATAATTACCTAACAAAATACTGCACAGCAAATAGTTCCCATGGTCCCCAACATCTTCCAGTGTTGAGTTACTTGACGAAGTTGCGAAAATAAGCTATAGTATACTATGTAAAATAGTTAGTTACCTAACAAAATACTGCACAGCAAATAGTTCCCATGGTCACTTACGGGCATGATAGCTTTCGCATAGTTCCTTTCCTGCTCCGTGCCAGTATTACCTATGATCTTCAACTCTGTTCTATCCAGCGACATTAACCCAAAGTTTAACCCAGAAAACAGTGCCGAAAACATTAAACAAGTAAGGATCAATGATATAGAGAGACCCGTAGAGGTAGTAACTTGTTATGTGTAGCCAACATTTTCCAGTGTTCAGTTCAAGCTGCGAGAATAAGCTAGCATAGTATATAGAAAAGATAATTACTACCAAACAAATTACTGCACAGCGAATAGTTCCCATGGCCCCCAACATCTTCCAGTGTTCAGTACCTTGAAGTCGCGGAATAAGCTAGTATAGTATATAGAATAGATAATTACCTAGCAAAATACTGCACAGCAGGTAGTTCCCATGGTCCCTGACAGGCATGATCGCCTTCGCATAGTTCCTCTCCTGCTCCGTGCCAGTATTAGCTATGATCTTCAACTCTGTTCTATCCAGCGACATTAACCCAAGGTTCAACCCAGAAAACAGTGCCGAAAACATTAAACAAGTAAGGATCAAGGATATAGAGACCCATAAGGGTAGTAACTTGTTATGGGTAGCCAACATTTTCCAGGGTTCGATCCCTTGGTGGAGGTACTTCTCTTCGTCGTGCTCTGGGTTCTGTATGCCCGGCCTCAGGTTTTTGGCGCATATGTATAGCTTGGAATCTATTAAGGGCGACGGTGCTCTTATTTCGAACAGCGCTGATGTTGGCGACACGGAACCTTCTGCAGCCTGGAAGAGACGACGGTATGACAGCAAATGTTTCTATACCCTATCCGCAGAAAGAGCTTAGTATAGCGCTCTCTCTTAGGTAATCTGTATATATAAAATTCAAAGTCCTGACTGACTGACTAACTGGCTGACTTATATAACAACGCACAGCCTAAACCGCTAGTCCTAGAGACATGAAATTTGGAGGGTGTGTTCTTTGTAAGGTGTCCACTAAGAAAGGATTTTTCGAAATTCCACCCCTAAGTGGGTTAAATAGGGGTTGGAAGTTTATATGAAAGTCCTTTGTATTTGAAGTTACAGACGTGAAAATCGGGATAAAGATTACTAGTCCCAAACAAATGATAGAGGCAAACATCTCAGTACGACCATTTTGAGTGACCAACCAATCACAAACGAAACTATGTTTTCTAATTGAATTTCGAATGTTTTTTTAAAACAATTTCGAATAGTTATTGAAAACATGTTTGTGATTGGTTGGTGCCTCAAAATGGTAACGGCCACTGAGATTTTTACCTCTATCATTTGTATAGGAGTACGTAACAGAGCCTTTTATAAAATAGCCTTATTTTTCTTTTTTTACGTAACAGAGAGAGCGCTATACTAAGTTCTTTCCGCGGATAGGGTATAGAAACGTAAACGGAGCTATAGTTCGTGACATGTCGAGATAGCAATCGGGGTATGAGGCGGGGGGGAAGCCCCGCACATCCGCACGTCTCTCGCGCTTGCCCGCACCGGTTTTACGGTGGAGATGTGCGGGGTGTCTCCACCCCGATTCCCATCTCGACTATATCAAACTTAAATTATACATTTAAGTTTGATACATGTGACTTGGTAGCCCACCACATTATTTGATTATTTTTATTTTATTCGTTTTTTGCAATCAACAGCGATATATACAATATAATTTTACATAATAACAGACTGAAAATAAGGCCAAATAGGATTACAATTTTTTACAGATTACTTAAATAGATATTAATTATAAATTTATAACAGTACGTTTGATAATTTAAACAAGCTTTACAATAATATAATGTGAAATAATATGAAAATATAAAAGTCAATTAACTAGTAAAAATACCTAGTAGGTGATTCACAACATATGAATGTGTGTGTGTATGTGTGAGTGGATTAATGAAAAGGTGTTACGACCCTAAGCAATGAAGGGAGAGAGAGAGCAAATAGTAGAGAAAGAGAAATACATACCAAGTACTCTCCTTTGAGTAGGAACTTGCAGGGCTGTCCAAAAGGCATCATGTCGTGGGTGAAAGCGATGACCGTATGCGGTGTCAGCCCTTGACCGAACAACCTGTAGAGAGTCCGTTTTTTGGGTTCCGTACCAAAAAAGGAACCCTTACGGCGGTTACGCACTCATCCGATCCGAGTCCGTGACAATACGTTCCTTTTTATTTTTTATGTTAGCTTATGACATATGTCGTAGATATTTTTTATATCCGTATTTTCACGGAATCGGATCGGATGACATATGTCGTAGATATTTTTTATATCCGTATTTTCACGGAATCGGATCGAATGAGTGCGTGATCGCTGTTATAGGATCACTTTGTCGTCTGTCTGTCGTGTCTGTCAAAAAAACCTAAAACCCGTTGACCTAAAATCATGACCTAGAATCATAGACCGCTAAATTATCCCCTAGTGTTATAAATTCCACTAAGTTGCGGGAAAAAGCTAATCTTCTTAAATATATGAAAAGAAAAGCTGACTGACTGACTGATGACTGATCTATCAACGCACAGCTTAAACTACTGGACGGATCGGGCTGAAATTTGGTATGCAGATAGCTATTATGACATAGGCATCCGCTAAGAAAGGATTTTTGAAAATTCAACCTCTAAGGGCTTGAAATAGGAGTTTGAAATTTGTGTAGTCCACGCGGACGAAGTCGCGAGCATAAGCTAGTTATCAACAAAAACATACCTGAGTACGAATTTAGTATCAGACAAAACGCTGGGTATTCCATTTTCAATAATCGGTTCCTTATTAGAATCCTCTACCCTCAAACCGTCTATCATGACTGGGTAACCATCCCCCCTTACTATTGGGTACTCCCCTAGATCACCTATGTCACCCATTTGTGCATTGGCTACCGCTAGTTTCTTATTATCACTTGATTTCTCACTATCTTTTGTTTGTTTGCCATTTATATCTTTTATTATTTCACGTTTAAATCTATATTGAGTGTTATCTTTAGAGATACCATCATAGTTTTGTGTCACATCACTTGATTTCTTACTATCTTTTATTTCTTGGCCATTTATATCTTTTATTATTTCACGTTTAAATCTATATCGAGTGTTATTTTTAGCGATATCATGATAGTTTTGTATCACATCACTGAAATTCTTGTTATCTATCGTGTTTACATGTTTAATTATTTCACGTTTCTTTCTATCAAACGTTTCAATTTCGATTTGTTGTAAATTATTTTTATTAGTATCGTAATTTATAACTTTTGCATTATTTATATCACTAATAGATCTTTGTATGTTATTTTCATTATCTTTCCCTGGTTCAGCATTAAAATCATTGAATATTTCACTGTGTAATTGGTTAAAATTATCATTTTCAATTATTTCCTTTGTATTTCTATTCGGTATCTGATTTGCAAAATCATTATAATTTAAAACTTCTGCATTGTTTATATCAACTTGATTTTCTCCCTTATGTTTATCATAGTTTCTTGCTCTAGCATTAAAATTCATTATTTCACTTATTTCTTCTTTAAAATTATCAGTGTTTGTTATTTCTTGTGTATTTCTATCCAAAAATTCTATTTCATTAGCAAAATTATTGTAATTTTTTACTTCTGCATTATTTACATCACTAATATGATTAAGTGGTACATATTTCTTATTAATATACACTTCTATATCATTTTCTTCATCTCTAGTTGGTCTAGGTAGATTGGGTAGATAATTGACATCGATGTCGTGGGAAAGATCGGCCCATTGTGTACTGGCCTCTTGGAGATCATTCTGTGTTTGCTGCTGTTGGATTTCATTCTCTAATCTGAGAACAAAGAATTGTAAACATTGGAAATTTGAGTTGTAAACAAAAGACGCAAAAACGCACTGCGCGACACGGCACGTCAAATATAAATATAGTTTACTAGATGATGCCCGCGACTTCGTCCGCGTGGATTTAGGTTTTTGGAAATCCCACGGGAACTCTTTGATTTTCCGGGATCAAAAGTAGCCTATGTCCTTCCCCGGGATGCAAGCTATCTCTTCACCAAAATTCATCAAAATCGGTTAAACGGATGAGCCGTGAAAAGCTAGCAGACAGACAGACAGACAGACACACTTTCGCATTTATAATATATTAGTATGGAGCAAAGCGCACTTGAGCGACGATGCGGGGACGCGGCGCGGCAAAAATAGTTTTTATGAATTTGTAAGGAGCAAGGCGCAGCGTGTGCGTTTGGACCTTATGTTCTCTTGCGCACATTGCTACTGATTTTGAAACTTATATACTAAGTATATTTATTTACTACTTACTATAATATACAGGGTGTAATCAGAACTCATTTTGTAGTTTTAGTGATTTAGTATTTTTTAAACCCGCAATGTATAGCGTGCAAAACTCGGGTCAATGCCCCGCTTACGACGCGGCGAGTGTCCTACCAACGTAACTTTCGTAGACCTCTGGCGTCAGTCAGATGTTTTATTTGCAATATATCGTAAACTTTAACTAAATAATAGGATTTCTTTTTTTGCGTTTTTTATGCTATCATATCAGTAATCACCTTCGTTTCAGTCTTCGTTTTTGCCAGTGTTCTGTTTACACCCGGTATATATTTGAAACATATTCGACGGTTAACGTAACGTTACCTAACGTAGATCAGGAAATAGCAACTCAGTATTTTTCAGAATGATAAAAATACAGCATCTTACGAGTAGCTAGTAAAAAAGTCTATAGTGATTACGGAACAAAAAGCTTTTAAGCCAGCGGTTTTATTGTCTACGCCTATAAAATACATTGCCAGACATCTGGTGAGACGTTAGGAATATTACGCAAGCGCGTGTATAAGCATGATTGAATTATTCCATTCACGAATCGAAAGTGTGTAGGTAGGCAAAGTACACAAATCTTACAAGAGGTACCTACCTACTGTCTCGTATTTTAATTTTTTTTCCTTACTTTTAGGGTTCCGTATCTCAAAAGGAAAAACGGAACGCTTGTAGGATCACTTTGTTGTCTGTCTGTCTGTCAAGAAACCTATAGGGCACTTCCCGTTGACCTAGAATCATGAAATTTGGTAGGAAGGTAGGTCTTATGGCAGACATGAGGGGGAAAAATCTGAAAACCGTGAATTTGTGGTTCCATCACACAAAAAAAAAATTGTGGTCATGAGCTAATAATTAGTATTTTCAATTTTCGAAGTTAGATAACTATATCAAGAGGGGGTATCATATGAAAGGGTTTCACCTGTGCATTCTAAACAGATATTTATTTATTTTTATGCATAATAGTTTTTGATTTACAGTGCAAAATGTCGAAAAAATACGACTGTAGGTCAGAGTTTTTTGCTCTCTGCAACTATGTGCCCTGCCCACTGCCACTTCAGCTACGCAACCTTCTGAGCTATGTCGGTTACTTTGGTTCTCCTACGGATCTCCCCATTTCTGATTTGATCACGAAGAGAAACTACAAGCATCCCATCGCCCGCTGAGTGACTCAGAGCTTTCATATGAGGCCCATAGTTAGCGACCATGTCTTCCTTAGGCATCGTTTTTTATAAATTCAGATATAAGTTAGCCTTTGACTGCAATCTCACCTGATGGTAAGTGATGATGCAGTTTAAGATGATAGCGGGCTAACCTGGAAGGGGTATGGCAGTTTTTATTAAACCCATACCGCTTTGGTTTCTACACGGCATCGTACCGGAACGCTAAATCGCTTGGCGGCACGGCTTTGCCAGTAGGGTGGTAACTAGCCACGGCTGAACCCTCCCACCAGACCAGACCAGAAATTTAGAAATTATAAAATTCCAAACCATTGCCAGGAATCGAACCCGGGACCTCCCACTAATAAGACCACAGTGTTCACCACTGCGCCAAGGTGGTCGTCAATAAAATACTATGATAGTTATTTATCCGTGTTGAAATATTCCCTCCAGTCTACGGTATTCTGGCTAAGGGCCAGTAATATTTTAAGCTGGCATAACAAACCCATACTAATATTATAAATGTGAAAGTGCGTCTGTCTGTCTGCTAGCTTGTCACGGCCTATCCGTTCAACCAATTTTGACGAAATTTGGTACATCAATACCTTGCATCCCGGGGAAGGACATAGGCTACTTTTTATCCCGAAAAATCAAAATCCCACGGGATTTTTAAAAACCTTAAACCACGCGGACGAAGTCGCGGGCATCACCTAGTATTATATATGCGAAAGTGTGTCTGTCTGTCTGCTAGCTTTGATGAAATTTGCCAATTTTGATGAAATCTGATACAGAGTTAGCTTACGTCCCGGGGAAGGACAGGAAGAAGGCTACTTTTAATCGCGGAAAATCAAAGAGTTCCCACGGGATTTTTTAAAACCTAAATCCACGCGGACGTAGTCGCGGGCATCAGCTAATTAGGTACATATAATATTACGATATTATGAGCTTAGATAGAGGCCGTTAATTTATCAGGATAGACTTGGACGAGACAGTTTTGTAGGGGTCCGTACCCGAAGGGTGCAAACGGGTGGGACGCTATTCGTCCGTCCGTGTGTCTGTCAGACCTATAGGTTCTATAGCATATATGCTATAAAACTATTACTACTAATAACATTACTACCCGCCAAATTTCATGATTCTAGGTTGACGCAAAATACTCTATAGGTTTTCGTGACAGACACGACAGACAGACAGACAGATAGACATATAACAAAGTGATACTATAAGGGTTCCTTTTTTCTTTTTGAGGTACGGAATCCTAAAAGTGTTATTTCTTGTACGCTGGTACGAAACAGGAGTCAGGCTTGCTCTTGGCCGATTTTTTGTATGTACATCGAGTTATTGTGTACTGTTGACTTATGGTAAAGAACAGGTATCCTTTTGAGTAAGGAACCATCCTAATCCTAATCTTAATCCATACTAATATTATAAATGCGAAAGTGTGTCTGTCTGTCTGCTAGCCTTTCACGGCCCAACCGTTCAACCGATTTTGACGAAATTTGGTACAGAGATAGCTTGCATCCCGGGGAAGGACATTGGCTACTTTTTATCCTAGAAAATCAAAGAGTTCCCACAGGATTTAAAAAAACCGAAATCCACGCGGACGAAGTCGCGGGCATCCTCTAGTAATATTAAAAATGTGAAAGTGTGGATGTTTGTTACTCAATCACGCAAAAACGGCTGAACGGATTTGGTCGAAATTTAGAATGGAGATAGATTATACAATGGATTAACACATAGGCTACTTTTTATGCCGGAAGATCAAAGAGTTCCCACGGGATATTGATAAAATGTCAATCCACGAGGTTCCATCAGCTAGTAATTAAATAAAAATGTTATTTAAACACCAGAAGGTTTGTTTATTTACTTGGTCAAGGCTATAAACAGCGAGAATGTGATAAGTGATAAGTTGATTGTGCTTCAGTGTTATCTACAGGTCATAGTTAATGCATGAGCTTAGATAACAAACAACAAACAATACTATCTAACTATTATATATATATATATATATATATATCTAAATATATAACAGGAAAATTTGACTGACTGACTGATCTATCAACGCACAGCTCAAACTACTGGACGGATTGGGCTGAAATTTGGCATGCAGATAGCTATTATGACGTAGGCATCCGCTAAGAAAGGATTTTTGAAAACTGAACCCCTAAGGGGTGAATAGGGGGTTGAAATTTGTGTAGCCCACGCGGACGAAGTCGTGAGCATAAGCTAGTAAATATATAAAAGAAAAAGGCGACTGACTGACTGATCTATCAACGCACAGCTCAAACTACTGGACGGATCGGGCTGAAATTTGCAGATAGCTATTATGACGTAGGCATTCGCTAAGAAAGGATTTTTGAAGATTCAACTCCTAAGGGGTGAATAGGGGTTTGAAATTTGTGTAGTCCGTGGGAACGAATTTGTGAGCATAAGATACTAAGTAATCACTAGACATATTATAAATGCGAAAGTGTGTTTGTTTGTTGCTTTGTCCTTCAATCACGTCACAATGGAACAACGGATTGACGTGATTTTTAGCATAGGTATAGTTGAAGACTTGGAAAGTGATATAGGCTAGTTTTTACCCTGGAAAGTCAAAGAGTTCCCACGGGATTTTTAAATCCACGCGGACGAAGTCGTGGGCATCAGCTAGTAGGAAATATTCAAAAGATATCCTGTGTCTTATGTTTTCACTTTTATCTGATATGTTTTTGATATTTTATACCAACACAAAATGACAGGAAACAGCCATTTCTTATTTTATGTTTAGCACAAAGAGATGACTCCATATTTGACCATAGTTAAGTTAGATATTAGAATACTTTATTGATACAGGGCAGATATTAAAAAAATCCTAACAAGGTAAAGACAACTATACAATTACGATTACCTATTCATCGATTCATCATTTAACAATAATTCGATAATTATCGAACCATTTATGTAAGTGAATACAGCGTAAATAAATATGCATAGAATAACTTACTTGTTATTCACATTTTCAGCTGCCTGAGCATCGGCTTTTGGCTCCAAAAATATATCACCGCCTTGGTGAACCCATGCACCACCAAACGGACTGTGTTCTTTCTGATTATGGCGTAAACAGAAGTAGATTCTTCCAACAGCATTCGGAACCATCACACCAACTCGCGTATACAACTGCGTAGTTTCCACCTCATTTATTTCGTAATCAGAATAAATGTTATCACAACTGCTACCCCTAGCACCTTCTATAGACGTTAATTTCCAAGAATAGTGCCCTAAAAACTCACTACCCTTCACTAATAACGAATATTTACACCTAACATTTACACACGATTTCGCTTCCACTTCCAAAGACACTATCCATGGTTCCACAGTAAAATTCTTCGTTGCACGCACTTGAAATATTAAATACAATAATATCCCACAAGTCCGCAACGCACAAGCCACTGAAGCCATTTTTAAAACACAATGCGGTGGAAAGAAAACAAGAAATCCTGTGAATTATAAAGATAGCGACATGTTTTTCTCGCTTGACAGTCCGGCGGCAATAAATAAAATAAAATTATTGTTGCCGGAACTGCAGTAGTTTGGAATTCAAAATGCTGTCACATCCGGTTTGGACTGCATAGACTTACGACTTGTAGTATCGCGCGAATAAAAATATCTTATAGCTAGTATTCTACTTGATTCTACTAATAATTAATAATATAAGATTTTAAAGCTTCGACAGACGTGACTTTACACGTGATTATAATTGATCTAAAACATAACCAACTTGCGTCCTGTTAAAATAGATCGATTATCGAATAGTCCTTACAATAATATTATCTTTAATTAAGTAGTTATAATAAGCCATATCAATAACTCAGTTCCAAAGTGTTCCTCACGCACCAACAGCAAACTGTTGTAAGTCTGCTTTGACCACGTTTTGCCCTGTCTACAGATAATAAATAATTATAATTTTGACAATAACAGCTGGTTTTGACATTTTATTTTTCTTCTATCTGTGATTTGTGACATTGACAGTAATGATGGACCAATGATGGGCTAATTTTGAAATTTTGAAAAACATCTGTGGCCATTTGGCAAAAGTCAAAAATCAGTGTGTTGGCTCGATTTTAGGATTTTTAGGCAAATATATTCATTTTTATCACGTAATTACTCTATTATAATGCGACCTAAATTATCTAAGTAGCCATGAAATTAGTTAAAATATATTAATCAAGTGTACATACGTATATTGGAATCGTTTTTCTTTTCGAGTGTACTATAGTATTGGAGGCACGGGCCGTCATGATATTGCATTGTTAGGCCAAATTTTGTATGGAAATTGTGAAAATGGAGCTCAGGGAAGCTGGTGATGGGGCAGCGGCTGGCGAATATGATCGCGGACCCAAGAAATACAGCTGGGCGGAGGTCCGGCAGGCTGTACATGATTTACGTAAAGAGTTATCGTCTTTGTCGACGATGGTGCCTATGGCTATATCGTTCAGGAGACTCGGCAATGGAAAAACGAGGGTCTACTTCTTGAGGACTCCTCAGAACGGATGGGAAATCACACTTCTTTATACTGACGTTACGCCCTCGCAACAACCTAGCAATGCAAGGTAAAGAGTACAATAATACTTTTTTGGATTTTTTGATTCAAATACTTAAATACTTGTACTTATGCTTTTTGATACTTAGCCAATTGAGCTACGGGCTAAGAAGGGCCATCTTAACAATAAGAAGCATTAAAAAACTCAGTAGTTACTCTCATAAGAAAAAATCTTAAAAATCATTGCAAAAAAATAGTTTGTTAAAAATAGTTTTCTTATTTAAAGTTTATTGAATTCACCAAAAAATAAAAAATAAAACAATTAAGTGTGTATTTATACTAGAAATCTGATAATTTAAATGAATAACATTATTTATTGCTACCTAACCGAAAATTACAAACTAGATGATGTCAGTGACTTCATCCATGTAAATTTAGGTTTTAAAATCCTGTGGGAAGTTGTGTGGTTATTGATCTATACTAATATTATGAAGAGGTAAAGTTTGTAAGTTTGTCAGATAGACAACAAAGTGATCCTATAAGGGTTTTGTTTTTCCTTTTGAGGTACGGAACCCTAAAAAATTTTAATAAGCTACCTGGGGCGAAGCTGGGGCGGATCGCTAGTAAAGGGTAAAAACTACATATCTATGCTAAAGATCATTATAGATCCGTTGCTTTATTGTGGCATCATTTAAGAGCAAATTAATACACTTTCACATTCCATATATTATTGAGTAGTAGAATGTAAAACTGCATCTTTTTTTAAATTTATTCATTCAAATACAAGTCGCCCATTTGGACTTATGGCATACAGCTGTGGGGCTGTACCAAAAAACGTAACATCCAAATCATCCAACGGTTCCAAAACAAAGTACTCAGGAATATTGTAAACGCACCCTGGTACATCAGAAATGATGATATTCATAGGGACCTTCAAATTGAATACGTCCATAAAGTTATCACCAAATCTGCCAAAGCCCACGACTATAGGCTTCACCACCACGTTAACGTTGAAGCAATCCAGCTGCTTGACGTAACGGAGACAGTGAGAAGACTAAAAAGGACCAAACCTTTTGAGTTAGTGTATAGTGATTAGTGATAGTGTACATAGTGTAAGTGCTGAAAGAACACGTGAACAAAGTGTCATATCTCAAATCAAGAAAGACTAAGATGCGTCAGTCGACAATTTCTTAGTATATAAGATAATTTATAAGTTTAGGTTAAAGTAAAAATACTTATTAGTCATACATTAGGCTAGATCGTAATATAATTGAGTAGCTAATTGGCACTCAACAATAAGGAAAAAAAAAAAAAATACAAGTTAGCCCTTGACTGCAATCTCACCTGGTGGTAAGTGATGATGCAGTCTAAGATGGAAGCTGGCTAACCTGGGAGGGGTATGGCAGTTTTTTATTAGGACTGACATAGGGTATTCAGATTTTATTTCGCAAGATCAAAGATTTCTAGGATATCAGTTAGTATATGATATTTTACATATTTTTTTACAGATTAGATTGGAAACCTCTTATCGAATCGAACGTAGCCCTGGGTGTGTCATCAGGCAAGTGGTCCAGAGAGGAGCAGCTGCTATGGGAGCGCCAACGGGTGGCCGCGTGGGGCATAGCCTCCTATGAGCTGCACCCCAAAACGGGGCGCGTGCTGTTCCCATGCGCCTCTTCACTGTTCATTGCTGAGGAGGGGCCTAATCAAGTAAGTATCTCTCTCCCTCTCTCTCTATCTCTCTCTCTCTCTCTCTCTCTCTCTCTCTCTCTCTCTCTCTCTCTCTCTCTCTCTCTCTCTCTCTCTCTCTCTCTCTCTCTCCTCTCTCTCTCTCTCTCTCTCTCTCTCTCTCTCTCTCTTACACATACAACACTCCACATCGTGGTAATCTCATGAGCCAGAGTGTAATGGTAATTTCGATACTTATTCCTACACAGAATTATCTAAAAATATGATTTTTACCTATATAAAATTATGAAATTTTATGGACGTGGTCTTTGAGACAAGGTTTTTTATTGAGTTACGGTATGTAATGTAATTTGTTTGGCTAACCTAACCAAGTATGTCTGCTGTAACCCTGTCGAGGGTAATGATCTTCTAGTGGCTTCTAGTGGTTTATAGCTGAGAAGAGACCATAAAAAATCATGAGAATGATGGCTACTTGAGACAATATCTTTTTCTTATACCTTAAAAGGAAAAACGGAACCCTTATAGGATCACTTTGTTGTCTGTCTGTCTGTGAAGAAACCTACAGGGTACTTCCTGTTGACCTAGAATCATGAAATTTGGCAGGTAGGTAGGTCTTATAGCAGACATTCGGGGAAAAATTTGAAAACAGTGAATTTGTGGTTACTTCACACAAAAAAATTAAATTGTGGTCATGAACTAATAATTAGTGTATTCAATTTTCAAAGTAAGATAACTATATCAAGTGGGGTATCATATGAAAGGACCTCACCTGTGCATTCTAGAACAGATTTTCGTTTATTTTTATGCATCATAGTTTTTGAATTATCGTGCAAAATGTCGAAAAAATACGACTGTAGTACGGAACCCTCATTGCGCGAGCCTGACTCGCACTTGGCCGGTTTTTTATTTATTGAGTTACTAGATGATGCCCGCGACTTCGTCCGCGTGGATTTAGGTTTTTGAAAATCCCGTGGGAACTCTTTAATTTTCCGGGATAAAAAGTAGCCTATGTCCTTCCCCGGGATGCAAGCTATCTCTGTACCAAATTCGACAAAATCGGTTGAACGGTTGAGCCGTGAAAAGCTAG
Organism: Maniola hyperantus; assembly: GCF_902806685.2. Taxonomy (NCBI): domain Eukaryota; kingdom Metazoa; phylum Arthropoda; class Insecta; order Lepidoptera; family Nymphalidae; genus Maniola; species Maniola hyperantus. The sequence goes on from NC_048561.1 coordinate 5,976,162, forward strand.
CAGACAGACAGACAGACAGACACACTTTCGCATTTATAATATAATTTATAATATTAGTATGGATTGTACTTAACATACTTTTGTTTGAGTTATTGTAATTATTAAAGTCAATGTATTTTTGTACCAGTCGCCTCCTCTAGTACCCCGCTCGCTCAGCACCGGCTGGGGTGCTCCGCTGACGCCCGCGATGTGTCCCTCCCTGCCATCTTTAGTGGCGCACGCAGCACGAGGAGACATCTGGCTCGCGGGGGATACCTTGCGCAGGCCGGCGAGACTCACCTATGCTTGCAAAGGGCGCGATGAGAAGTGAGTACGGTTCAGCATAGCCTGGAGGCCTCCCTTTTTAGGGTCCCGTAGTAAACAAGGAACCCTTATAGTTTCGCCATGTCCGTCCGTCTGTCCGTCCGTCCTCGGTTAATTACTCGACTATTAGTGCTAGAAATCTGTAATTTGGCATGGGTATAAATATTAATCACGCCAACAAAATGGTGAAATAATATAAATAATAATATCTATCCCGGCTGTACTCACTTGTTTAGTCGACGTTAGCCCGACTAGTTTCGAACCCATCCGGGGTCCTTTTTCAAGGGAGTCAGTTCGCGCACGCGCCGCGGTTTTGACTCAAAAAAGGACCCCGGATGGGTTCGAAACTAGTCGGGCTAACGTCGACTAAATACGTGAGTAAAGCCGGGACAGATATTATTTATAATGGAAATCACTCACGGTAGTTTAAACTGTAATTTTTCCAGGTTAGCAGACGACCCTCGTCAAGCGGGAGTGCCGTGCTACGTCACGCAGGAGGAGTTCTCGCGGTACACCGGCATCTGGTGGCAGCCCAAATGCGATGGTGAAATTATAACTTATTTATGATGCAAGTGCGCAAAGTTAGCAATTATAGTTGAAGGGTATAAATGAAATGCAGGCGGGGTTTTTAAATTCCACAGAGAGCTTAATTTTTCTTGAAAAATTATTTACTCAAAGTATATACTACTAGAGGATGCCCGCGACTTCGTCCGCGTGGATTTAGGTTTTTAAAATCCCGTGGGAACTCTTTGATTTTCCGGGATAAAAAGTAGCCTATGTCCTTCCCCGGGATGCAAGCTATCGCCGTACCAAGTTTCTGCTGTGCTGGGCTGTGAAAGGGTAGCAGACAGACAGATAGACAGACAGACAGACACACTTTCGCATTCATAATATTAGTATGGATTGTACGCTATTTGTTGGATTTGTAAAATGGTGATAATTAATTACGTAAATTTAAAACTAAAGCTACGTGGGTAATGTTACCTTATTATCACACTAAAGTTGAGATCTATAGACCGCACTTTGACTGTGCTCAGACTTAAGATTGAGTTAAAACGAGACAGATTTATGTGAGGGATATACATCTGTCTCGTTTCAACTCTGTCTCAAGTCTAAGCAAATTCAGAGTGCGCTCTATAGATTTCACCCTTAGTGTAATAAGGTAACATTACAGCACTTGTGTGATAATATAATATTACCGCCCTGTAGGTAACTGACTGTAATGATTGCAGATGACGTATTCCGGATAGTGTACGAGGAAGTGGACGAGAGCGACGTGAAGATATTCAGCTTCCCCTCCTCGCAGAGCTCCAGCGGGGAAGTGGAGGAGTTCAGGTAACTCATACATTTTATTGCAGACTAGCTTATGCCTGCGACTTCGTCTGCGTGGAGTAAACAAATTTTAAACCCCTATTTCACACCCTTAAACTTGATCTTTAACAATGAGATTTTAACATATGAGATTAATAAAATATGTCATACTGCTAATTGCAAAAATATTAACTACAAAACTTCAAACTTCTAACTTCAAAACTGACATACTTTCATACAAACTTCAAATCGCTATTTTACCCCTTTAGGGGTTGAATTTTGAAAAATCCTTTCTTAGCGGATGCCTACGTCACAATAGCTATCTGCATGCCGAATTTCAGCGCGATCCGTCCAGTCCACCTTTTCCTTTTATATATATAGAGAATAGCTTATGATCGCGACTTACACTGTACAAATTTTAAAGTCCTATTTCACCCCCTCAGGGGTTGAATTTTCAAAAATCCTTTCTTAGCGGATGCCTATGTCATAATAGCTATCTGCATGCCAAATTTCAGCCCGATCCGTCCAGTAGTTTGAGCTGTGCGTTGATAGATCAGTCAGTCACCTTTTCCTTTTATATATTTAGCTTTGCGCCTGGCTTTGATCTAATTGATAAAAAAGTCCTATCAGAATTACCCAAAAAAGGTATTGTGTTCCTCACCATTTTGTTTAATGGCATCATTCGTGTTGGCTACTTCCCAGCACTATGGAAGGTCTCACAAATTATAATGATAGCAAAGCCTGGTAAACCTGTCCATGAAGTAACCTCATACAGGCCAATCAGTTTATTACCTGTGACATCAAAAATTTGTGAAAAAGTTGTGTTGCAGAGACTTATGAAGGAACTGTGCTCAAGATGTATCATTCCAGACCATCAATTTGGCTTCCGGCAGCATCATGGAACTGTCGAACAGGTACACAGGGTATGCAGAACAATTAGAGATGCACTTGAACATAAAGAATACTGCTCTTCTGCATTCCTTGACGTGCAGCAAGCATTTGATAAAGTGTGGCATACAGGACTATTGTTCAAAATTAAATCGCTACTACCTCATACATTCTTCGGATTATTGAAATCTTACCTGACTGATAGGATATTTCAAGTCAAGGAAGCCGAATACACCTCTTCGTTTCACCCAATTACAGCTGGTGTGCCACAGGGCTCAGTGCTAGGTATAGATACTTTACACCATCTATACGAGTGACCTACCTCGAATTGACGATGTTAATGTGGCTACATTCGCAGATGATACCGCTGTACTTGCTCGCAGTGAAAATCCTGACGAAGCTTCGGCTATTCTACAACGTGGTCTAAACGAGATTGACAAATGGCTGTCGAAATGGAGAATAAAAGCTAGCGGTACAAAGTCAGTCCATATAACATTTACTCTTCGTCGAGGAAACTGTCCTCCAGTCTCACTGCGGAACAATCAGCTTCCGCAATGTGACAGTGTTAGATACTTGGGCATGCACCTAGACAGAAGGCTCACCTGGAAAAAACATGTTCAAGCCAAGAGGGATGAGATCTATCACCGATATAGAGGACTGTACTGGATGCTCTCAAGGAACTCCAGACTTTCCCTAGACAACAAGCTCCTGATATACAAGACAATAATAAAGCCGATATGGTCATACGGCATTGAGCTCTGGGGATCAGCATGTGACTCCAATATTCAAATTGTACAAAGAGCTCAAAATTACATTTTGAAACAACTATCCAACGCGCCATGGTTCTTGCAGATATCGGAACTCCATGAGCACTTAAATATCAACACAGTAAAGGAAGAGATTAGAAGCTATAGTTGCAACTACAAAACAAGACTTACTAACCATCCAAATCGTCTGGCAGTGCAGTTGACAATGCCGCAGGCGATTCGTCGACTAAAGAGAAAGCATATACTGGATAATTAGCTGAGACCCATGGAGTTTTCCCGCTGGGGAAGTTGTCTCCAATCACGCCAACCTGTCCTCCAACCAATCTGCTCATAGTCCATCGACTGATCGCATGATAAGGCACAACAACAAAAAAAAAAATATATATATATATATTTAGCTTAATTTAAAAACTGTTCATTTTTGTTTATCAGGTTTCCTCGAGCAGGGACCCCCAACGCGAAATCAATACTCAAAATGGTGACCTTTCGACTACAGAAGGCGACCCCCACCACCGTCTTAGACTATTACCAGGAAGGGAACTCAGAACGAATAGGTACGTGACACTCGTATTTTAATGTAGTCTAGCTTATGCCCGCGACTTCGTCTGCGTGGACTACCCAAATTTTAAACCCCTATTTTACACCCTTAGGTTTGATCTTTAACTATGAGATTTTAACATGAGCTTAATAAAATATGTCATACTGCTAAATTGCAAAAATACAAAACTTCTTTATAGACACTTCAAAACTGACAGACTTTCATACAAACTTCAAACCCCTATTTTACCCCTTTAGGGGTTGCATTTTGAAGAATCCTTTTTAGCGGACGCCTACGTTATAATAGCTATCTGCATGCCGAATTTCAGCGTGATCCGTCCAGTAGTTTGAGCTGTGCATTGATAGATCAATCAGTCAGTCAGTCAGTCTCTTTTCTTTCCTTTTATATATTATATAGATAACGGGTACATACCACGATTAATTTGGCGTTTTTATTTGTTGATATTTCAACCCAATTTGATTCCTCTTGTCTTGACAGATAGACATACATACAGATAACAAAGTAATCATATAAGGGGCCCTTTTTTCCTTTTGTGGTACGCAACCCTAAAAAAAACTAATCATAGCAACTCAAAATGAATCTCAGTTTCAGACTCGAGTTATGATTCAATGGAGGTAACGGATATCCGGTGGTATGACCTTCGGCAGTCGCTGAAGGAGACCTTCCCCTGGCTGGAGTACTTGGCCAGGGTAGGGTGGACGCCGTGCAATCAATAGTGAGTTTGTTTTGTCCCTCGTAGCTTCTAAATTTTAAAAATACACAAGAAAAAATGTGTTCTAGAAAAATAATAGATACAGTTACAAAAGGTAAAAAGAGGGAAGTGTAGATTGAAGGTAAAAAGGTAGATAACAGTTGAGTGTGAAAGAGTAGAAAGGAAGATAGTAAATAAAATCAGTATCAGCAGTGATTCAGTGGAAGTGACGTATATCCGGTGGTATGACCTTCGGCAGTCGCTGAAGGAGACTGGAAGTACTCCAGCCAAGGCCAGGGTGGGGTGGACGCCGTGCAATCAATAGTGAGTTTGTTTTGTCCCTCGTAGCTTCTAAACTTTTCTTTGAATGGTAACATCGATATGCTAAAAAATACACAAGAAAAAATATACTATAAAAAAGATAGGTACAGCTGTTAGAGAAGTAAGAAAGAGGGTTAAAAGTAGATTGAAGGTAAAAAGGTAGATAAAAGTTTATTGTGAAAGGGTTCTGCAAATCCACACTCAACTTTTGTCTATGCAAGCTAAGATACACTTAGAGAAGGCAGAAGGGTAGAAAGGTAGATAAAAGTGAGAATGCGTGTGAAAGGGTAGAAAAATATCATAATTGTAGATTAAAAATGTGAAGAAACATTAGCAAAACTAAAAATAAATTATTTTAATTTTAAGTTCATTGTATGCTGTAACTGCCTCTAAATGCATTTTTGATAAAATATTAAATCTTGTGACGTGTAATTTATTGCTAATAAAAAAAAAACAAAATTATGTATTAAGAACATCGTTATTTTTAGTATTTGTTTGAAAGTGTTTTTTTTTCAGCGTATGGGTACAGTTACTTGACAGAAAACAGCAACGATTAGAACTTGCGCTAGTGCCAGTGAGCGAGTTCAGTGCTCGCGCGAGCTACGAGAACGCGCCCGCGGATATGAGCCCGGGGGAAATCAATGAGCCTATTCTACATAATAATACTCAGGTATGTTTTTTTGTAGCATACAGTTACTGGACAGAAAATAACAGCGGTTAAAACTCGGCTAGTGCCAGTGAGCGTGTTCATTCTACCTTTTTACTTACTATCTTTTTGCCTTCATTCCTATACTATATACCTTTTCACCTTCATTTTACCTTTTGCTCGCGCGAACGACAAGAACGCACCTACGGATATGAGGCTTGGAGAAATTAATGACCCTATCTTGCCCAATGATACTCAGAGTTGTCATAAAATAGTTTGTCTGTTTTTGCTGTTATACAGCATAAAGATGGATGGTTGTATGAAAGTTTCGGAGTTTTATGCCTGACTTACATACTACTTACATCTTCGGCAAGAATAGCTGACCCGCTCCAACACTCCGGCGGAATATCTGTTTTCTTCGTAAAATCTTTTTTATAACAACTAAAATTTAGCTTTATATACGGTCACATAAGTTTGAAATTGTATGATGTATGCTGTACGTTGGCATGTCGTTCAATTTCTCCTTTTATTTATATAGAAGACATGTACAGATTTAAACTTCACCCGAGCATAGTTAAGCTAACTTTTGTTATTTTACAGCAAATTCAAGTCTTAGTACAAGAATCAGCGCCCGAAGCTTGGGTGAACGTACACGATATCCTGCATTTTCTACCTTCCTCCCCTGGCACCGTCAAATTCATATGGGCATCGGAGGAGACGGGCCACCTTCATCTGTACCTTATTACATGCGCCGTGCCCGGAAAGAGAGCCGAATGTGAGTTCTATCCTTTTACCTTCATTTTATCATATTTTAACCTTTATTATATAGTTTCATCATCATCATCAACCTATCGCCGGCTCACTACTGTGCAGGGGTTCTCCTCACAAAATAAGAACGGTCTAAGTTTTTCATTGCCCCTAATTCTTGCATTTTACCTTATTTCTACTCTCGTCTTTTTTAGACTTGCCTTTACATAAGATTAAAAGTATATTAAAAGCATGCTCCTGAAAAAAGCATATTACACAATTGAAGAATATGTAAATGATAAAAGAGCGTGGGTTTGACCTGCAGCTCGCTCCAGCAATGCGCGGGACTGCAATCACTTTTATATATGGCATAATATCGTATATCAAATCTTTGATAAGAGCAACCGCCGAGTTTCTTGCTGGTTCTTCTCGGTAGGAAAGGCATTCCGAACCAGTGGTAGATGCATTTGACGATTCAAAAGTACTCTTAAAAGTTTTTTTTTTTGCTTGAATATTTCTATTCTAAAAAAAAGTATTTCTATTCTATTCTATTGTTGTCCACAGCGGTAATAGAGATGATAACAGAAGACGAGTCACACGCGATAGGCCCCAATATAATAAGTAAAGAAGCGATCACTACTGGAGAATGGGAGGTCATGGGAAGGAAGATTTGGGTAAGTGAATAAAAATGTCTGAAGTAGTAATACACAAATTCAGGTTGAAATGCATGAGATCTAATATTTATCAATATACCGTATTTTGCGGACAGCAGAACGTCGTGTAATATTATTACTCGGTTACTGTGATAGAGACTAACTAAAACTAAAGACCTAGTGGCAAAGACGTCCGCCTCGTATTCCGGGGTCGGGGGTTCGATCTCGGGCACGCACCTCTAACTTTTCGGAGTGTTTTTATGCAATTAAATATAACTTGGTTTAAAGGTTAGGGAAAACATCGTGAGGAAACCTGCATGCCGTAGAGTTCTCCATAATGTTCTCAAAGGTGTGTTAAATCTGCCAATCCGTACTTGGTCAGCGTGGCAGACTATGGCCACATTCTGAGAGAAGACATGAACTCAGTAGTGGGCCCGTTGATAGATTGATCATGATGATTGTTTCTCCGTAGGTGGATGAATCCCGAGGCTTAGTGTACTTCGTAGGGCTCCGTGAGACGCCACTGGAGCGCCATCTATACGTAGCGCCCTTCAACCCGCCGCGGCCGCACCAAGTGACTCTACTCACTACTGTTGGGCACTCACACACGGTTGATATGGACGAGGTAAGGTGTAAAATAAACTTGTTTTTACGGTTGATTTTCTCTGTCTCTTTAGAGTTTCTTTAAAGAAGATGCTGGAGCAACTACTTATTATTATTGTTTTGAAAAACCACTTCATATTTTTTTGTCGGTTTGTCCTTCAATCACGTTACAACAGAGCCACGTATCGATGTAATTTTTTCCATGGCTAAAGTGAAAGGTCTTGAGAATGACTTTGCGGCTACTTTTTATCCCGAAAAAACAAAAAGTTCCCACGCGATTAAAAAGAACTAAATCCACGTGACCAAAGTCGCTAGTGTCATAACATGATAAGTTTTTTCTGCAACATTTGCTATTTTCAAATGTTTTTTGTTGACAGGATTGCTCGATGGCGGTTATTACGTCATCGAACATCAGCAGCGTGCCAAACACACGGGTGTACCGAGTCACGCACGGCGCGAGTACTATGCTGTTGCCGCACGGGACTCTGGTCGAGAGGGCGTGCTCAGGTATAATCTCTACCTCTACTCACTTCATAACTTTACCTTTTTACCTTCAATCTATATTTTTACCTTCACCCATTTTTACCCTCAATCTACCTTTTAACCACCGATCTACCTTTTCACCTTCAATTTACCCTTTTATATTTATGCTCTTTATCTAAAAATGTACCTTTATTCTATCTTCTAAAATTAATTCTATTCAGCTATCTGTCTTTCTACTATTTTACCCTGACATTTATTTAAAGGTACGAGTATCTAACGAAAGCCGAGAGTGAATTTTTAGTGTTTAGAAACCCTCAACACTACGGAAAATATCAATTATTGTATTTATAAAACCTCACCTGGTTTTGATACTTGATAAATTTACTATATTTTTTTTTAGGATTTACATGTATCCTCATGGTCTATCAATATAAACAGTTTTAAATGTGGAATATTTGTAAATCAGCGAATAGACACGCAAAATCATAGTAATTGAGGGACCAGGGTATTTTTATGAAAATTAATTATAAATAGGTACTATGTTTGACAGAGTCGTCGGACACGCGGTCGTTCAATGGCTCGTGGGACAGCAGGTCGTGTGACGGCGAGGACGACAGCGAAGTATCATTACTTGTGAGGGGTAAATACTAACGAATTTCACACACAAAAGTAGCACATTCATGAAAAATACTTTCAAATTCAACAGTACATAGTGTAATTTGAACTCAAAAACACTAAAAGGAGTCCAAAATCCAAATGTACCTCAAATTAGGAATCGCTTTTGTGATAAGCTCTCCCTTTTACCCTCTAACTCTTATTTTTATTTTTGCTCTCTACCTTTTTACCTTAATTTTTTATGACTACGTTATTTATACCTTCTTTTTACGTTTCGCCTTACTATTCGTATTTCGAATTTATTAATATACAGTGCGACAAGGCTATCTTGGCGCGTGGTGAAAATCGGAACGAACGTTGCCGTCAAGTGTCCCCTTTGCTCTTATTAGAATATTCTAAGACTTTGTTCTCCAACAGCGCCCCCCTGTTAATGTCATTCAATGCCAATTCAATGCCAAGAGAGCCTTGTCGCACTGTATGACACAATGTTATCTTAGGTCAAATCTCTCATGAATAAGTCATTTGACATTTCTTAGATCGCTGACAATTCTGTCTTTGCGACTGTAAAAATGTATTTTTTTCTACATAAACTCTCTTAAATATAAAAATGTATGGCCTGTATTGTAGCTTACTTTGTTCCAGAACGTTCCCTCAGCAGTATAGACGTACCCCCACCACAGATACTGTCGACGCGACTGTCGTGCGGTCTAATGGCGTATTGTACTCTGTGGCGATGCGCAGGCGCTGGTCGGCGTCCCACAGTTCTACACGTGTACGGCGGGCCAGAGGTGCAGACAGTTACCAACAGCTACAAGGTACGATGTGACTGTCGTGCGACAAAATTGTCTTAAGACTAATTTGTCTTTCAATAATTTTCATGTTTTTATAGTTGTTTGGAGACGTAATTGACTTGCGACAGATTTGTCGTGCGACAAATTTGTCTTGTGACAAAATTGTCTTACGACACAATTATCTTTTAAATCCCACGCATTACATTCCCGGGTCAAAATTGTTACGTAATGTTTAAGAGGCTGCTAAACGTACTATAATTATCCTGCGACAAAATTGTCTTGAGACAAATTTGTCTTGACTTTTTCATGTGACCTATTGTTGTGAGATGTAATTTAATTGACTTACGATAAAATTGTCGTGCGACAAAACTGTCTTACATGATTAATCCGCATTTAATGCCCAGGGTATTCGCCAACTGCGGATGCATATGCTGGCCGCACGGGGTTTCAACGTGGTCGCAGTTGACAGTAGGGGGTCGAAGCACCGAGGCAGGGCGTGGGAGGCCGCCATAAAGGGGAAGATGGGACAGGTGGAACTGGATGACCAGGTATTTACGAGGTTTTACCCACATCCTATGCGTCAAGTCATTGCTCGTTTGTTACTACCTTATATTCGCGGATTTTCAAAAGTTCTTTCTTAGTGGATATCTACGTCATAATAGCTATCTGCGTGTCAAATTTCAGCCCGATCCATCCAGTAGCTAGAACTGTGCGTTGATAGATCATTCAGTCACCTTTTCCTTTTATATATGTAGAAGACCAGCGTATGCGCGCGGCTTCGTACGCGTGGACTATCTATATTTCAAACCCCTATTTTACCCCCTTAGGGGTAAGATTTACAAAAATCCTTTCTTAGTGGATATCTACGTCATAATAGCTATCTGCATGCCAAACTTCATCCCGATCCGTCCAGTAGTTTGATCTGTGCGTTGATGAATCAGTCAGTGAGTCAGTAGATAGCCTTTTCGACGTTCATAAAATGACAGCAGGGTTCGCGTTATACTTTGTATAATGTCTTTTTCTCAGGTAGAAGTATTACAGTGGCTGGCCAAAGAGACCGGCTGCATAGACATGGAGCGAGTGGCTATACATGGCTGGAGTTATGGTAAGTCAAAGTCAAAGGCAGAGTCAAAGTCAAAAATTATTTCACATGGGCCTGCCATAATGGGTCAAAGAGACCGGCTGCATAGACATGGAGCGAGTGGCTATACACGGCTGGAGTTATGGTAAGTCAAAGTCAAAGGCAGAGTCAAAGTCAAAAATTATTTCACATGGGCCTGACATAATGGGTCAAAGAGACCGGCTGCATATAGACATGGAGCGAGTGGCTATACACGGCTGGAGTTATGGTAAGTCAAAGTCAAAGGCAGAGTCAAAGTCTAAAGTTATTTCACATGGGCCTGACATAATGAGCCGAAGAGACCATTTAATATTATAAAAATTAAAGATATTTTTTAGTGAATTACGAGAGCCAAAACACGATTGGCACAAGTTTCCCCAAAAAACGCATTTTTTTTATACGACCATTAGGAGAAAAACCAGTTTTATTCTATTGATATAAAACCAATTTTGATAAAATTTCGTAGTTACGTTCAACGTTTAATACACTAAGGGATTACGGTATTATTTTATGGTAACATAGCACATATAATTTTAAATATAAATATAATATATAAAGAGCGTGCAACAACGTGCGTTTCATATCTGTGCAAATCTGGGAAAATTCAAAAAATTGTCTGTCAGGAACAAATATGAAGTAAATGAGTATTTTTGACCAAAGTTTTTATGAAAAAACATGTAGATACATAAATGTTATGCCCGCAAAACTCATTACCATATAAGCCTTCGATGTATGATTAGTCTACTATTTTCGAAAAACTAACTAAAATTTCGATTTTCGCGGCTGGTTGTATCAAATCACTTTAAAGGCGTCGTCTCACTAGTATTTACGCTATGCTATAGTGACGTATTTTTTTACAGGCGGTTACCTCTCACTACTAGGCCTAGCGACTCGACCCAATATCTTCAAGGTATGCGTGGCGGGAGCGCCAGTAACGTGCTGGCGACTCTACGATACCGCGTACACGGAGCGCTACATGGGCCTACCCGCATGGGCGCCGCATGCGTACAGCAGAGCGAGCGTGCTTGCACATGCACCTTTCTTCCCCGACAAGTAAGTTCAGCAAATGCGACAAAAATGTCTTGCGACGAAATTGTCGTGCGACAAAATTGTCTTACTATGGAATTCACTCGTGGCATGATTTATGTAATGGTATTATGTTGCGACAAAATTGTCTTAAGACAGAATTGTCTAGCGATTAAATTTGCGTGGTTATCAATGATTGTGTACGAATTGTTACAGGGAAGGCAGACTACTCATAATCCACGGGCTGGCGGATGAGAACGTACACTTCTGTCATACTGCAGCGTTGCTCGCCGAGCTTGTCCGGTTAGGGAAACCGCATCGTGTTCAGGTTAGCTGCTATATACATAAAAAGAAAAACTGACTGCCTAACTGACTGATCTATCAACGCACAGCTCAAACTACTGGACGCCGCGAACTGAAATTTGGCATCAGACAGCTATTATGACGCAGACATCCGCTAAGAAAGGATTTTTGAAAATTCAACCCCTGAGGGGTTAAAAAAGGGGATTGAAATTTGTGTAGTCCACGCGGAGGAAGTCGCTGGAATAAGCTAGGTTAAAATATAAGGTCATTCGGATAGGAGGTCCTAACCCAGAAGGGTGGGAGGTCATAGTTTTCTACGGGAATCCATACCGAGATGCACGTCTACCACGCTGGCCAAGTGCAGGTTGGTATACTTCACACACCTTTGAAAACATTATGGAGAACTCTCAAGCATGCAGGTTTTCTCACAATGTTTTCCTTTATCGTTCAACCAAGTGATATTTTATTACGTAAAACGCATATAACTAGATGTGCGTGCCCGGGATCGGACCCCCCAGCCTCCCGAATAAGAGGCGGACGTTTTAACCACTAGGCTATCACGTTTTTACAATAGACTTTTTTCTCAGGTATACCCAGGCGAAAGGCATTCTCTGCGGGCGATGCACGCGGCCAAACACTACGAGGCAACGCTACTTCATTTCTTACACGAAAACCTGTGAACTACCCTCCATACAGCATCAAACAACACTCGCCTACCAGTCGCGCAACTAGTCGACCAACTTATCCAATAATGACGTCATGAGAATCTGTGAACTACCCTCCATACAACATCAAACAAAACTCACCTACCAGTCGCGCAACTAGTCGACCAACTTATCCAAGAATGACGTCACTACAATCTGTGAACTACCCTCCATACAGCATCAAACAACACTCGCCAACCAGTCGCGCAACTAGTCGACCAACTTGTCTAAAAATGACGTTATGACAATTTGTGAACTACTCTCCATATACCATCAAACAACACTCGCCTACCAGTCGCGCAACTAGTCGACCAACTTATCCAATAATGACGTCATGAGAATCTGTGAACTACCCTCCATACAACATCAAACAAAACTCACCTACCAGTCGCGCAACTAGTCGACCAACTTATCCAATAATGACGTCATGATAATCTGTGAACATACAGCATCAAACAACGCTCACCTACTAGTCGCAAAACTAGTCGACCAACTTGTCTTAGTGACGTCACGAAAGCCAGTAAACTATCCTCCAAACAGCATCAAACAACACTTACCTACCAGTCGCGCAACTAGTTGACCAACTTGTTTACTACCCTCTATAAACTATCAAACAACACTCGCCTACCAGTCGCGCAACTTGTCCAATAGGGATGTTCGTACAGCGCTACCATTTTAATAAGTTACGCTGATGTACCTGCGCAGAAACCTTATTTTTGATATGAGTGACGGAGACAACGCTCTACAAAGCCGAAATGTCATTCTAAAGGCCGATGTACATTACTTTCTGCCGCGTACTGTATAAGTCCCGCAAATTGCTATTGCGCTGAAACCATGTCTCATTAACATCGAAATGACGTCATTTTGATGTCAGCCGAAACGACGAAACTTTACGACCCAGCATAATAATATAACTGGTGCAATTTTAATCATTATATTTTACTTAAAACTGGTAGGCAAGTGTTTCTGTAAGAGATCGCTCGGTGTAAGGGACCTGTTCATTGAAGCGGAGCGGAGTGGAGGTGTGCTTAGTCGACCAATTAAATATTTGAACGATGATATCATAATTTTATCACTTGATCTAAAATTGGATGCTTCAAATGCAATTAAAAAGTGTCTAAAGGTATGTTTCCGAACCACGCTGCACGCAGCAGTGCTGCCGCAACAGTGCTGTCGCGGCACTACTGGTCCCGATACAATCTCTATAAGCTTATATGAGATTACATTCCGAGTTAGGCAGCAATTTCGCGGCAGCAATGTAGCGGAACATTGCTGCCTAGCTCGGAATGTAATCTCATATAAGCTTATAGAGATTGTATCGGGACCAGTAGTGCCGCGACAGCACTGTTGCGGCAGCACTGCTGCGTGCAGCGTGGTTCGGAATCATACCTTAAGTCCATTATTGGTACTGATTCTGAGTACAATTAAATTTTAGAGTAGGTATTCGCATCCGCTTCTTACTAATGTAATATGAAAAGGACAGACACAGTTTGACAGTTTTAAATTTAATTTAGAGCTGTCAAACGTCGTGGCTTTAGCTGCCAGTTGCGAGTCTATTGTCTTGTCGCGGGCACTTAAATTTAAAGTCTTTGAATGTAAAATTCATGTTGCGTCCTTTTTAGCCATATTAAAAAGAAAAAGATGCAGATACTCTTAATTTAGTTTAGAGAAAGACAACAGAATCGGCGCAGTGTCATTTTAAAAAGCAATACTAGAAAAGATATCTTCTATAAAAGCGTTATTTTTTTGCGATTTCACGTTTCCAATGCAAAAAGTCTTATTTTGATCAATAATGGGGCCGATTCTCTTGTACACAATCTCTAAACTAAACTAAATTAACAAGTCTAAATCAAGCGCTATCCTTTTCTGCAAGCAACATTATGAAATGGATAGCAATAGATTTAGACGTGCCATTTTAGTTTAGTTTAGAGATAGTGTACAACAGAATTAGCCACATTGTAACAATATCCTAGCATTATTAAATTAAGGATTTGTGACTAATCGTCTTTTTACACTGGAGCCTCTAATTGGGCTGCTACATGTCCACTTCGCTCGGCTTAATGGACGGGCACCTTAAGAGTCGCAGGAGGCAAAAGAGCCGCAAAATTTTTCAGTTCTGAAAATGCGAGTGACCGCAGAATCACGTAAAACGCACGTCTTATGACGTCATCAGACTTTCTGTTGCGCCCTATGCGGCTGAATCTTCCTGTGACACGCATTTTCAGTATTGAAAAATGCACGACTTTCTGTTTGTCTTGTGTTATGCGATCGCTTTTATTATATTTTTTAGCGTTATGCAATAATGTGACAAGTATTTATTTTTACTTAAGTACCCTGTACGCTTACAGCCGTGCTCAGAGTCGCTTAATCGTTACTTAAGTTTAGTTAAAACGAGACAGAGCTATATCTCTCACATAAATCTGTCTCGTTTTAACTCAATCTTAAGTAACGATTAGTGACTCTGAGTACGGCGGTTAGTATAAGATTTTACGTCTCACCAAACGTTGCTAGAATTCGAGAGTCTAAACACAATTACGTCAAAGTAAAATGGACCTAAAGGGCCTTGAATTGAAGTCAAAATTTCAATACAACTGATTTTAATTTCGCAACGTTTCCGCTTGGAGCGCCGGTTGTAGATGTGTAGACAAACTTGAGCTTTAAAACAAGGCACATATGATTCAGTTTACTATAACGCGGAAGTGTTTCGACACTCGAATACTATCAACGTTGGTGAGACAGAAAATCTCGTAGGTACTAAGCGTACTGATATAAAGTGTCATCCAAACGCAAACCTGTGGCCCTACCGCGGTTGTTTGACAGCTACAATGTCACGATCGCAATCATCTCTGATTGGTTAATGCTCGCTCACTATTGGCTACAATGCATTGTTGCAACAAGAATTGCACAAATTCAGCCAATCAGAACAATTGAGATTGTAATAATGATTGATGCAGGTTTTAGACAATCGCCCTACTGCTCGTCCTAAGCGACTACGGAGCGGGAACGTCAGACGCGCAGCGTGGCTGTATAAGTCCCCCAAATTGCTAATGCGCGTGGCTGCCATTTTAGTGACGTCAGCACTAGAGTTTCGAGCTGATGGTATATTTTTATTTAGGCTGACGTCAAAATGACGTCATTTCGATGTTAATGTAAAATTTAGAGCCTCAATAGCTCAACCGGTAAAGGAGTGGACTGAAAACCGAAAGGTCGACGGTTCAAACCCCGCCCGTTGCACTATTGTCGTATCTACTCCTAGCACAAGCTTGACGCTTAGTTGGAGAGGAAAGGAGAATATTAGTCATTTACATGGCTAATATTCTTTAAAAAAAATGAGACATGGTTCCATCGCAATAGCAATTTGCGGGACTTATAATAACTTCTTTCCGTGGATAGAGTGTAATAAATGGATGGATTTAGGTTTGTAAAAATCCCGTGGAAACTCTTTGATTTTCCAGGAGAAAAGTAGCCTATGTCACTCCCCAGGTCTTTCAAGTATACCCATGCAAAAAATCATCACTCACTCAATCACGTTGATCCGTTGCCCTGTTGCAGCGTGATTGAAGGACAAACCAATAAACATACGCACTTTCAATATATCAAATGGTTTATTCAAAATAGGTAATAAATTACACTTTTTGATAGTCTGTTGTTGCATTTGTAAGATGATATAGTGGTGATAATTTTTACGCGAACTTAAATAGTAAAGCTACGAGGGTTCCAAACGCGCCCAGGTCTGAGAAGAGCACACAGCAAACTCAGCATTTATGCTATGGTACTGATGGGATATTTTCATGGAAGCCAGCCACAATAACTACGAATGTCCAAAATAATTTTCTTATAGTATTTAAATGAATTATTTCTTATTTATTGAATAAATAATAAAACGAACCTAGCATAATATCCTGGCTTTGCTCGCACAATAGTTGTAAGTATCAAAAATATGTATTTTTTACAAATGATTTTTTGCAGTTTATGGCAAAAATCAAAAACATCAATAACGTGTCAGCGATTTTAGAATATTCGCATCTTTTTCTTACCTATGTAATAAGAAAAGGACACACAAACTTAAATAAATTTAAAACTGTCACACCTCGTAACTTAAGGTGCCAGGTCTTGACCATACTGTTTTTGTAGAGTAGCACTAACAGCCGTACTCAGAGTCGCTAATCGTTACTTCAGATTGAGGTAAAACGAGACAGATTTATGTGAGAGATATAGCTCTGTCTCGTTTTAACTAAACTTAAGTAACGATTAAGCGACTCTGAGTACGGCTGTAAGTCTTCAATTTAAAATTCATTTTCCGTCCTTGTTTAGCAATATTAAAAAGAAAAAGATGCAGATACTCTGAATTTAGTTTAGAGAAAGACATCAGAATACGCTATTTGCTTACAACCTTTATTCCCTCTAAAGGCTGGAACACACTAAGCGCAACGGATAAGGCCCAACGCACCGACAAATATGGGGCGCAACGAATTTCTTAATTTAAAAAAAAAGAATATTAGCCATGTTAAATGACTAATATTCCCCTTTCCTCTCCAACTAAGCTAATCTAAATATAAGTCCCGCAAATTGCTAATGACGTCTTTGAACGCCATTTTAGTGACGTCAGCACTACTGACTGAAGTTTCGAGCTGATCTGCATCTGATAGCAAATTAAGCTTTTGGTTCATTGTATATCATGGACTTCAGCAAAATAATGCCTGATTCTATATACAACATTTCTACACGCACGAAACGTTTTGCGTCATCATTCCTCATACGTATGGCTAAGGTTTGGAATACTCTTCCGCGATATGTGTTAAATAAATAAATAAATAAAATAAAAATCTTTTTTATTCGAATAAACTTTTACAAGTACTTACGAATAGTCGGATGCATCTACCACTGGTTCGGAATGCCTTTTCTACCGAGAAGAACCAGCAAGAAACTCGGCGGTTGCTCTTTTCAGATATTTGATATACTTACCAATTACAACCCGGGTATCTTTAAAACAAGAGTGAATAGGCATCTTCTAGGTAAACGCGTCCCATCTTAGGCCACATCATCACTTTCCATCAGGTGTGATTGTGGTCAAGCGTATACCTATAATGAATAATAAAAAAACCGGCCAAGTGCGAGTCAGGCTCGCGCAATGAGGGTTCCGTACTACAGTCGTATTTTTTCGACATTTTGCACGATAATTCAAAAACTATGATGCATAAAAATAAATAAAAATCTGTTTTAGAATGTACAGGTGAAGACCTTTCATATGAGACCCCACTTGATATAGTCACTCACTTCGAAAGTTACACTACTTATTAGTTCATGACCACAATTTAATTTTTTTTGTGTGATCTAACCCTAAATTCACGGTTTTCAGATTTTTCCCCAAATGTCAGCTACAAGATCTACCTACCTGCAAAATTTCATGATTCTAGGTCAACGGGAAGTACCCTGTAGGTTTCTTGACAGACAGACGGACAGACAGACAGACAACAAAGTGATCCTATAAGGGTTCTGTTTTTCCTTTTGAGGTACGGAACCCTAAAAATTAACAAATTCTAATAAAATGATCTCATACTCATATTAACCACAGTTTCTGTCGCGTGGTGTGTATCAGCCTTAAACGTTTATTAAAAAGTATTTTTTTTTTGTATTATAAAATGTATTGGTGCGTTATTGCATAACACTGTTTTTTTTTTTTTACAAAATAGAAAATAGTCATCAATTATTAATTTAAGTTTTGCCCAATGTTATTATGAAATAAATATTTTAATGAATTTCTTAATTGTGTTTAATTCAAGTCCAAAGTCTTCAGTGCGTGATGCCAGTGATGACATATGGATCCGAGACATGGTCGCTAACTATGGGCCTCATAAGAAAGCTCAGAGTCACTCTGCGGGCGATGGAGAGAGCTATGTGCGGAGTTTCTCTACGTGATCAATGAGGAAATGAGGAGATCCGTAGAACTAGAGTAACCGACATAGCTCAACGGGTTGCGAAGCTGAAGTGGCAATGGGCAGGGCACATAGTTCGTACAACCGATAGACGTTGGGGTCCCAAGGTGCTGGAATGGCGACCTCGCACCGGAAGACGCAGTGTTGGAAGACCCCCCACTAGGTGGACGGACGACATCAGACGAGTCGCAGAGAGGCGCTGGATGGCGGCGGCGCAAGACCGTGGCGTGTGGCAGTCCCTACAAGAGACCTATGTCCAGCAGTGGACGTCTATCGATTGATGATGATGATGAGTTTATTTGTCACTAGCTGATGATGCTATGTGCTTTAATTAATTAAATATCACTTGTTTTAACGGTGAAGGAAAACATCGTGAGGAAACCTGCATGCCTGAGAGTTCTCCATAATGTTCTCAAAGGTGTGTGAAGTGTGCCAATCCGCACTTGGCCAGCGAGATAGACTATGGCCAAAACCCTTCTCACGCTGAGAGGAGACCTGTGCTCTGTAGTGAGCCGGTGATGGGTTGATCATGATGATGATATACTCTTTGGTGTGAATCTTTTTATCATCACCATCGCACAGTTTATGCCCAAGTTTTCTGATAGGTACCTAATTTAAATAATCATTTAGGTATTACAATGTGATTGGATTTTTTCCATAAAAAACCGGCCAAGTGCGAGTCAGGCTCGCGCAATGAGGGTTCCGTACTACAGTCGTATTTTTTCGACATTTTGCACGAAAATTCAAAAACTGATGCATATAAATAAATAAAAATCAGTTTTAGAATGCACAGGTGAAGCTCTTTCATATGATACCCCACTTGATATAGTTATCTTACTTCGAAAATTGAAAATATACTAATTATTGTTCATGACCACGATTTAATTTTTTTGTGTGATATAACCCGAAATTAACGGTTTTCAGATTTTTCCCCATATGTCTGCTATAAGACCTACCTACCTACCTACCTTTCATGATTCTAAGTCAACGGCAAGTACCCTGTAGGTTTCTTGACACAACAAAGTGATCCTATAAGGGTTCCGTTTTTCCTTTTGGGGTACGGAACTATAAATTGCGGAGCAGGCAGGATTCGAACCTGCTTCTGCTCTGGGTATCACACCCGGAGTGCCTTTGACCGCTAGCCCACGGTCTACTTACTGACAAGTTTTGAGGTACGGAACCCTATAAATCTTCGAATCATGTAGGTAGGTACCTACTTAAATATATTTGGGTTTGTTTTAATTATCTTGAATACCTAATTGGAAAGCGCGCTATGAATAATATGCAATGCGGGAAAATATTATGACTTGTTATGTAGATAGATAGACTAAAGGTACCTTACGTTATAAAAAAACCAGCTAAGAGCGTGGCGGGCCACGCGCATTGTAGGGTTCCGTAGTCACAATTAACCTCGAAAAACAGATATAACTCTTTAACCTGTGAACCCTACTTAGCCATGATAGTTTTCTTTTAAAACTGATTATATATACTACTGCTGTGAATTTTTTCACGCTCCTATATACTACCATTTGGCTGATAGTGATAGAGGCGGGGACACACCAATGACTCTAATAAAAATTTTTGCACTTTAAAACATCGTATTTTACAAACGGATCTTTAAGGTATATTTTTTTATTTATCTGTGGAACCCTAATAAGATGTAATATGTCGTATCTGTACTAGGTACCTACCTAAACAAATTGTTTTGCGATCTACGTTGCTCTGATGCACAGATATGTCCAGATATGCAACTAGCGTGGCCCCCTCAGTCCCTCTCGCTCAAGCAGATTTTCTTACTTGTGAAATGTCACTCCTTCTCTTGGACGATCTAACCTATGGACTTGTAACGCGCCTAATATTACGAATAAAAATTTCTGTCACTTTTGGTGCGGGACGAGGAAACACTACATAGACAACTTGACACACTCACTCAACAAAGTTTTGTGTCATTATTAACACACACATATCTAAATCTTCAACACTACTACATTTTACGCACACTAATAAGTTATATACATCAACATACAAAGACATTACGAGTGTAAGACAGTCAAATTGATTTGCGATGCTACCGTATCGATATTTTAAAATATATCGATAGTTTTTCAGAAACAAAAGTAGAAGTAAGAATTTATTACTCGTATTTAATTACTTAAAACCAGTGTTTGGTCAGCGTAGCGTATTCTTGCATACATTCACCTCACTTAATAGGTAATTATCCCAAAAACTAATAATGCAACGTAAAAATAAGAAAAATATTTATTTAAAAAATATGCACATACTTTTTTACTTATTTTATATCATTTTTAATCTTTTGTATTTTTTTATATAACGAAATTTTCATTTAAAATTTCGATAGTGAAAATGTGCTTATTAATGACTTATATTATTATATAATACAAAATAAACCTGACCGCGCAAAAACCTACCAAACATAATTAGTAGGTATATCAATCAATAAAATGTTTTTTTCTTTCCAATCAATCATTTATTTATTGCACATTGGGTTTACATGGTAATTCCAATATGGTGTACTCTTTGTCCAAAAAAATTAAATGTAAGTTATTAAATATTACACGTATTGCCCTTACAAATTAGCAATGCAAAAATTTTCTCAATACCTGCCGCTTTTACCCCACAGCAAAATTCCATAAGACAGATATGATACTATGAAAATAAATTAGTAAACACACACGGTGGCCTCTTCTATTTTTAACACGTCATTATTTACCATTAGGTTAATGTTATGTATATTCTTGGCGATTCTCTCTGTAAAAATATCGAAATCTGTAAAAATAAAACGATTATGATAAATTATTACCTAATCCTCATCCTTGAGAAAGGTACACCTTTTAGCTACAAATTACCCAGTTCAGAGACACCCTACCCCGTTTCTCGCCTATCACTAAAATTGCGTTGCTTTAATATTTTTTTAAATGTATTAAGTACGTGAAATCACAGAAATCGACCAGTTTTATTACAAGTATAGGTAGCGAAAAAAATTGTGGTAATTAATAATAACTATTCTTTACTTGACTTGAAGACGGTAATTTAGTCGTTAATAATAAAGAAAATGTTTTCATCGATATCGATAATCGAACCGCAATCACTATCACATGATTCTTAAAAAATCGAACCTTATGTCCTATGCAATTAAATCTAATACTGAAAATTTTTGTAAAAATAACACTATAGTCTCGTGGGGAGTGCGGTATACTATAGACGGAGAGCCAGGGCCCAAAATACTGTTTGAATTTACTAAGGCTAATTTTTTATAGTTCATTAGAATGGTTGCGTACACAAACATACTGCGGTCAGTCAAGTGAACCTGAGAACAGTGACTCAGGTGCGCTATCAAAGGTGTCGTACCTGCGAGGTAATAAAATGAATTTACTAAGGCTGAAAATTGTTATATAACTTGTATATTGCATATAAATAAAAGTTGTAATGGTTAGTCAGCAGAATATGGGGACAGAGCTGGTCAGTATGCGCAAAAAATTAGCCTTAGTAAATTCAAACAGTTTTTTGGGCGCTGGCTCTCCGTCTTTAGTATACCGCACTTCCCACGAGACTAGTGTTATTTTTACTACTACATAATTTCATGCTGTTCACGCGTATTCAAATTTTAACCTAATTTGTATATAACGAGGGTTGCAATTGTTTAGAAAAAACAAAATATAGTCTCGTGAGAAGTGTGACTCGTTTCTACCGAATTATTACGTACTCAATTACTGAATCGGTAAAGTTCTCGATTGTTATTTTATTATAATAATAGGCTACTTGACTCATATCTAATTTCGTCCAATAAATGATTATTTATTATAGTATTTTGCTTAAGACAACGAAATATATCAATAACAATAATTATTAAAAACGCAGGATGGATATATAAATCCAGTTTAAAAAAATACAGTTTTTATTTTTATTTGAAACTCAGAAAACGCTGTCAGCCATGATGTGACGTCATTAAATATGTAAACAAACAAATGTCATCCCTATTGACTAACGTAGTATCCATATATATAAAATTTCAAGTCCTCCTGACTAACTTATATATCAATGCACAGCCTAAACATCTAAACAGCTGCTTCTAGATACATGAAATTTGGTGGGTGTGTTCTTTGTAGGTAAAGAGAAGGTATCCACTAGGAAAGGATTTTTTGAAATTCCACCCCTGAGTGGGTTAAATGGGGGTTTGAAATTTATGAAGTTCACGCGGGTGAAGTCACGAGCATAAGCTAGTTTTTATATATTTCTAAAAACTCATAGTAAACGTAAAAAATTATCGTTTTCTCTATATAAATTGAATAAGTTATTAAGTAAGACTTACAACAAAGTGATCTTTACAAAAATAAATTTGGGTTGCAGCCGTTAGTGATATAGGATCCCTTTAAGCAAGTCTTCGCGTGTTACGTATATTTATTTCACTGGGCACTCTAATCCACAACTTTCCTGTGGTCTTTATCGATGCGTTTTTACATTCTCGGATGATACAATAACGATAATTACTATATTTTTCATGTAAACTAGTATAGAAGTCATGTTTATTAAACATTGGTAGGTTATGCTGTTGTTTACAAATGCAGACGTCAGAGCACAGATAATCTATCGGCCAAAAATGGCCGACAGTGTTTTCACCTGTCTAAGAAAAATATATTTTTAAATTAAAGTTTTACGGATTTTAGGGCGCAAAAAAATATAGTGTTAATTTTTTTGATCTAATAGGACAAATATTAACCATTTAAGACCTACTTTAAAAAAGTGTCAACTAGCCTATTTATGTAATTTAATTTATAGAAAGCGTTTATTACACCAAAAATACTTACTTATCAAATGAAATTCCATCTTTTTGTAAATTTGATGTGTTTGATTTGTTCTTGCACTCACTAACGGCACAAACAGGCATTTTTCACCCAGCGTGTAAGACGTCGTCACACATCGAAAACGATTCTGACAATGACAAAATCGATTCCGCAAACAGTGTTTATAAACGCAGTGGATTAAAAATCCATTACTATTGACAGAGGGGAATAATCATGCGAGGCGCGTCCTTAGGTTAGATCGTCCAAGCTCCTTCTACACTTCACGTTGTTTGTCAAATACTCACGTACAAATACATTTTGACAAACAAAAAAAAGTGGCCACGGTGATAAGGACAAAACATAATCATTTTATCACGTTCTAACAAGAGCTTAAATGCATTTAGCTATCTCGCTCTAACAGTAAGTGTCACAATAGGGCTACTTCTAACAGTCCTTATTCTGAGCTCTGATGCATTGCTACCTACTTTATAAAACACAAACTACTCTGTGGTAGTCGGAATCGGATTAATTAAATAGTCGAGACAAAAGCGCGCGAACGCGTGCACGCTTCTCGCGTTCGGTCACAGAATAAAAAAAGTTTATAAAACTTTTTAAAAATAAATAAAGTATAGACTCTTCAAAAAATCTTATTCGTGTATTTTGTTTAATTTAGTGCTAAAGTGACCGTTCAAAAAGGATTTTCTCAAGGTCAGTGGGTTTTCGACTTTAATGTTTGATCTTCTTTTAAAACTGGTTCTGCAAATCACTACCACGAGACGAGACACTAATCGGGTTTCTTAATATATTCCGTAATAATATTAAAATTAATGCTATTATCAATTGTAAATCTCGAATCTCGGGATTTAAATGGAGGTTAATTGGTCGAGGAAAAATAAAAATTTATTGTATCTTTTTTATAATTTCGAACTTGACAGACCAATAATTATTAGTTGTTAAATTACTAATGGTCTGACATTCACATAATTTTAAAAAAAACCGGCGAAGTACGAATCGGGGCTCGCTCTTTTAGGGTTTCGTACATTAATTATCAAAGCTATCTACCTACCTACTTTATGAATCGTTGTTTTCAGTATTTGTTTGTCTGTGTATTCACTAATAACTTCCAAAGTTCTTGGTGTCTTTCAATTTTTTTTTTTCAATGAAGTTTTTTCATTTTTCACCATCATTTAGAATATTATCTACCTATATCTACCTACATACCTACCAACTTGCGTTATAACTAGCTGATGCCCGCGACTTCGTCCGCGTGGAATTAGGTTTTTTAAAAATCCCGTGGGAACTCTTTGATTTTCCGGCATAAAAAGTAGGTGGCCTATGTCACTCTCCAGGTCTTTATCTATACCCATGCAAAAAATCACGTCAATCCGTTGCATCGTTGCGACGTGATTGAAGGACGAACCAACACACTTTCGCATTTATAATAAGGGTACTGGTTATTAGAGGGAGGGTGTGTTTTTTGTGAAGAGTACCCCTACCAACCACTAAGAAAGGATTTTTCGAAATTCCACCCCTATATTTGGGTTAAATGGGGGTTTGAATTTTATGTAGCCCACGCGGATGAAATCGCGAGCATAGCTAGTAAACATATAATATTTTATGAACATTTATAAGCATTTATAAGTCAATTTTATCGACCTTAAGGCATAGTAGATAATAATATAATCATTACAGTATACAAACCTATACTTATAAGACAAGACAATAAGCAACATCTTTTTCCTTGTATGACAGTGTTGTAGCGCTGTTGTAGGTAGGTATATGAGCTTTTTATAGTAACTAGTACTGCCTGTCGACCTAGATTCTAGGTCAACAGGTTATAACCCTTATAAGTTACGGAACCCTCGGTGTGCGAGGGTTCCGTACTACAGTCGTATTTTTTCGACATTTTGCACGATAAGTCAAAAACTTTTAGGCATAATAAAAATAAATAAAATCTGTTTTAGAATGTACAAAAAAAAATGTAAAGCCCTTTCATAGGTATAGTTATGTTACTTTGAAAATTTAAAATATCAATTATTTTTTCACACATTTTTTTGTGATGTAACCACAAGTTCAAGGTTTTCGGATTTATTCCTTTACGTTTTGTGCTATAAGAACTACCTAACTACCAGATTTCAAGATTCTAGGTCAACGGGAAGTACCCTGTAGGTTTTCTTGACAGACATGACGGACAGACGGACATACAGACATACAACAAAGTGATCTTATAATGCTTCCTTTTTCCTTTTGAGGTCCCTAAAGTGTTATTTCTTGTACCATGGTACGGAACCATTAGTGTGCGAGTCCGGCTCGCTCTTGGTCGATTTTTTGTTCGTACATCGAGTTATCGACTATTGACTTATGGTAAAGTACAGCACAAAGTCAATAGGTACTTACGATCTATAAACGACTAAGATAATATTATCTAAACTTTACTTGTACTAGAAATAAGCACTGCTGTAATCTTACTGACTGAGGATGGTGACCCCTATCCATTGCTGATCATCATCATCATCATTATCATCGCGTGGCTTCTTCGAAACGAAGCTTGCGACCTGCAATCATGCGAAAAGCTACTCTATTTTAATAATTTACATTCATTTATTTATTTTTCTCACTTTTATCATATTTAAGAAAAAACTACAAACAATAAAATAACAGAAACAACAAACAAAAATTAAAGTAAACAGAAACAACAGAAATTAATATAACAGGAACAACAAAAAAATAAAATAAAATAAACAACAGAAATATAAAATAGCAGAAACAACAGAAACATAAAGTAGGTAACAGAAACAAAAAAAACCGGCCAAGTGCGTGGCGGGCCACGCGCAGCGTAGGGTTCCATAGTCACAATTATTATAGCTGACTTGTCGGCGTGATTAATATTTATACCCATGCCAAATTACAGATTTGTAGCACTAATAGTCACTGAGTTTAACCGAGGACGGACGGACGGACAGACAGACGGATGGACATGGCGAAACTATGAATAAGGGTTGCTCGTTTACTACGGAACCGTAAAAATGTATGTAATATCAGTACCCTTATTATAAATGCGAAAGTGTGTTTGTTTGCAGGTTTGTTGGTTTATTGGTTTGTTGGTTTGTCCTTCAATCACGTCGCAACGGTGCAACGGATTAACGTGATTTTGTGCATGGGTATAGGTAGTTGAAGACCGGAAAGGGACATAGGCTACTTTTTATCCCGGAAAATTAAAGAGTTCCCACGGGATTTTTAAAAACCTAAATCCACGCGTACAAAGTCGCAGGCCACAGCTAGTTTTATATATTTAAACTAGCTTATGCTCGCGACTTCGTCCGCGTGGACTACAAAATTTCAAACCCCTATTTAACCCCCCTTAGGACTTGAATTTTCAAAAATCCTTACTTAGCGGATGCCTACGTCATAATAGCTATCTGCATGCCAAATTTCAGCCCGATCCGTCCAGTAGTTTGAGCTGTGCATTGATAGATCGGTCAGTCAGTCACCTTCTCCTTTTGTATATAATATAGATATCATCATAAACACTTAAATTATACGTACCTAGTAGATAATTTAATTGTTGGAAAATCGGTAAGAATAACCAGCCAGTTAGACCGTACATAACAAATAAGAACAATAACTGTGGAAAACCCAATAGGATGCACGACTTGTTTGACTTGACCACGGTAATGTTATCTATACAGTATTGTAACTCGGCCGTATCTTTGAAATAAATACCTACAGCAGCGCCGTACGTAAACATGCGATAGGGCTGCCCGCCTCCGGGATTTTAATTACATTTGCTTACTTTGTGCTTAAATATGTACTTGTCATTTGCCTACTTTGTGTTTAAATATGTACTTGTCATATTAAATATGTAATAATAATAATAATAATAATAGCCTTTATTTCCCAAAAAGTAAATTTAACAAAACACTTAAGTACACTTTTCTTAAACATAGTTAATACTTAATTCTATTTCATTCGATATGCTTAACTAAGTAGGTAATTCAATCAACTTTTCACATTTTAACATACATAACTACATAATAATAATATGTTGTGATATAGATATACAATAGGTACCTATATTAAATATGTACTTGAACTTATTTATAGTGAAAAAATCGCGCGGTTATTAAAAAAACAAAACGCCGTCCGTTCGTCACTGCGGCACAGTCGCGACTGGAGCTGCACCACGAGCGCACCGCGAGATCGAGGCGCGTAGGTATAGCTCGTTTTTCGCCCGTTTGTATGAAGTTGGAATACTGCATATAACATTACCGTGACTTGTCCGTTCCATGTAAGTAATGTATACCTAAAGATACAAGATCTATCCCTGACCTTTGATTATTGAAATTTTAGTAGCGTCAGTAATCAGTACCCTTATTATAAATGCGAAAGTGTGTTTGTTTGTTGGTTTGTCCTTCAATCACGTCGCAACGGTGCAACGTATTGACGGGATTTTTTGCATGGGTATAGATAAAGACCTGCAGAGTGACATAGGCTACTTTTTATCCCGGAAAATAAAAGAGTTCCCACGGGATTTTTAAAAAACCTAATTCCACTCGGACGAAGTCGCGGGGATCAGCTAGTAATACTATAATGGAAATAGCTAAAAAAATCCCCATTTAACCCACTTAGGGATGGAATTTCGAAAAATCCTGTCTTAGTGGATCCCTACTATTTACAAAAAACACACCCTCCAAATTTCACATCTCTAGGACCAGCTGTTTAGGCTGTGCGTTGATATAATATAAGTCAGTCAGTCAGTACAGTTCATCATCATCATCATCATGATGAACCCATCGCCGGCTCACTACAGAGAACGGGTCTCCTCTCAGTGTGAGAAGGGTTTTGGCCATAGTCTACCACGCTAGCCATTTAATTAATTAAATATCTCTTGCTTTAACGGTGAAGGAAAATATCGTGAGGAAACCGGCATGCCTGAGAGTTGAATTTTATATTATATACTATACAGATTATTATTAGCTAGGTATTTGTATGATAATAAAATTAATTCACTTGGAATGGTCAGAAATATTGCAAGAAAACCTGTTTTATCAAGATGACTTATGTAGGTACATATACAAGGTTAAGATTTTAATTAAATTTCGAAATAACAGAGTTATGAGAGATAACAGAGATGCCCGCGAGATCGCACGCGTGGATTTAGGTTTCTAAAAATCCCGTGGGAACTCCTTGATTTTCCGGGATAAAAAGTAGACTACGTCACTCTCCAGGTCTTAAACTATACCCATGCAAAAAATCACGTCGATTCGGTGCGCCGCGCCGTTGCGACGTGATTGAAGGACAAACCAACACACTAACAAAACAAACACACTTTCGCATTTATAATAAGGGTGCTGATTGACGACCTCCCTGGCGCAGTGGTCAGCTCTGGTCTATTAGGGAGGTCCCGGATTCGATACCTGGCAGGGGTTTGGAATTTTATAATTTCTAAATTCTGGTCTGGTGGGAGCCTTCGGCAGTGGCTAGTTACCACATGCACTACATAGTACATAGTTACCAAATATACTAATTATTTTCTATCGATAATGTACCTAAATGAAATGTCAAAACATATTTTTGTCCACATCGATCCTTTATGGACTGTCTCAATGAACCCGTGAGGCTGCACAATTGCGGTAGAATGACAGCTACAATGTCACGATCGCAATCACCTCTGATTGGTTGACGCTTGCTCACTAGGATTGGCTACAATGCATTGTTGCAACAAGAATAGCACAAATTCAGGCAATCACAACAATTCCGACTGTAATAATGATTGATTTATTTTTTATTTTTTTAAAAAGAATATTAACCAAGATATTATATAAACTAACTAGCTTATGCTCGCGACTTCGTCCGCGTGGACTACACAAATTTCAAACCCCTATTTACTACAGTTTTGGTACATGAATAATAAAAATGAACATAAATAAATAAATAAAATAACTCCGAAAGTTAGAGGTGCGTGCCCAGGATCGAACCCCCGATCTCCGATTAGAAAGCGGACGTCCGAACCACTAGGCTATCACAGATTAGCCAAGTTCTTTGATGCATTTATATTTCAGATGCTGTTACCACTTCTGTTCCTGCTGACGGTGAAGGTCGCGTACCCACAGACCCCAGTGGACCCCTCGCTGCTGGTGGACATCTTCGGGACACCCCCCACGCCGACGAGAGCTCCCAACCAACCCCCTAGGCTTGAGGAAGTTAGTATTTTTAACCGACTTCCAAAAATGAGGCGGTTCTCAATTCACCCCATTTTTTTTAAATTTATGTACACTTGATTGACAGCTGACAAGCTGTGATAGCCTAGTGGTTAGGACGTCCGCCTTCTAATCGGAGGTCGGGGGTTCGATCCCGGGCACGCACCTCTAACTTTTCGGAGTTATGTGCGTTTTAATTAATTAAATATCACTTGCTTTAACGGTGAAGGAAAACATCGTGAGGAAACCTGCATGCCTGAGAGTTCTCCATAATGTTCTCAAAGGTGTGTGAAGTCTACCAATCCGCAAATGGCCAGCGTGGTAGACTATGGCCAAAACCCTTCTCACTCTGAGAGGAGACCCGTGCTCTGTAGTGAGCCGGCGATGGGTTGATCATGATGATGATGACACTTGGTTAATAGCAGATACATATCGTCATCTAACTTAGAAATCTTGTTCATATGTATTACTTACCTATCTAAACATATTTTATTTATTTAATATAAGGTATTTTTTTGTATGTATGTACATCGATTTTTTCCAGTAGGGCAATTGTCTAAAACCTGCATCAATCATTATTACAATCTCAATTGTTCTGATTGGCTGAATTTGTGCGATTCTTGTTGCAACAATGCATTGTAGCCAATAGTGAGCGAGCATTAACCAATCAGAGATGATTGCGATCGTGACATTGTAGCTGTCAAAAAACCGCGGTAGGGCCACAGGTTTTATTACTAGATGATGCACGCGATGATCGATTTAGGTTTTTGAAAATCCCGTGGGAACTCTTTGATAAAAATTGCCTACGTCAATTTCCGGGATGCAAGCTATCTCTGTACTAAATCCATACTAATATAATAAATGTGAAAGTGTGTCTGTTTGTCTGTCTGCTAGGAAGGACACTGGCGCTGATTCTGTTGTCTCTCTCTAAACTAAATTTAAAGTAGCTGCATTTTTTTCTTTTCAATATTGCTAAAAAGGACGGAACATGAATTTTACATTTAAATACTCTAAATTTTAGTTCACGCTACTAATTTAAATAGCAGGCTCGCAACTGTGCGCTAAAATCACGGGTTTTAACATCTAAGAATTACATTTCAAACTGTGTCTGTCCTTTTCATATTACATTAGTAAGAAGAGGATGCGAATACTCTCAAATTTAGGTGTGCTCAGAATCGGTATCATTATTATTGCTTTGTTTTTACATGTGGTTCAATCTCTGCCAGATAACCGTGAGGCCTACAGAGAGCGGCGCAACGTTCACCGACAGCAATGGGGATGCGTGCCAATGTGTGCCCTATTACCTGTGCGATAACAACCTGAATGCCGCGTGGACGAGGAACGAAAGCACCGGCTGGGGGGTGCTGGATGTAAGGTAAAGTTGGCTGAACACCGAAAAGTGAGAGGAGCCCAGGATTGAACCCTCGACCTCCCGCATAGAAGGCGGACGTCTCCTTCTAAGTTCGAACTATAGTCGACGCATTCTAAACTGAGTCGTCGAGTTATCTGTTTGCACTTAAAGGTAAGTGCGAGCGAAACAGACAGATAACTCGACGACTTAGTTTAAAATGCGTCGATAATGGTACTGATTCTGAGCACAACCTAATTTTAGAATATTTGCATACTCTTCATACTAATGTAATATGAAAAGGACAGACGCAGTTTGACAGTTTTAAATTTTAGATTTAGCCCGTGATTTTAGCGCACAGTCGCGAGCCTACTGTTTATATTTGTAGCATGCACTAAAATTTAGAGTCTTTAAATGTAAAGTTCATGTTCTGTCCCTTTTTAGCATTGTTAAAAAGAAAAGGATGCAGATACTCTAAATTTAGTTAGAGAAAGACAACGGAATCGGTGCCATTAACTCCTATGCTATTGATTAATTATTAAGTAGGTACTTAGTTACTCCAAAAGAATCGTTCTCAAAAACTCCGAAAAGTCAGAAATGCGTGCCCGGGATCGAACCACAGTTAAAAAAATATGCATTATTGATTTTTGATTAACTATTAAGTAGTAGGTACCGTCTCAAGAGTCTTCATAAAAAGGATTCTCTTTCAGATTCGGTGCAAACGATGAGTGCCAGGAAAGCGTGGAGAGATGCTGCAAGAACGTCCTTCCAGAGCCTGAGCCTGAGCGACCTGACCCCACCAAGCTGAGGGGCTGCGGGTACAGGAACCCCAACGGCCTGGACTTCCAGATCACGGGAGGCAACGTGAGTCCTGCCATACCTGCATATGCTTGTGTGGCGGTTGCTACAGATGCAACTAGATGGCGCTATTCAAACGATACCATTTCATGACGTAGTCCCGAACAAATGTACTCGCACTAACGGAGTTTTCTGCAATCTGGACTATATATAGAAGTTTCAAGACATAAGTCGGCCCAGCTGGCGCTACCGAGCACGACCAACCACTCGGTGGGAGCTCTCCCTTTCGTACGGTCGAGCCTGCACACCGCTCCCGTACACTTGCGTCCATAGCTTTTACGTGAGCGCACCAACTTTAGTTTTCGGATTTTTTCATCTAACCAGCAACCCTCCAGCATTCAACGGAATCAACGTCATCCCACGCTTCGCTTAACGGCAGTCTGCTCTCTAGAATATGTCTGTCCCATCAATTCTACAAGAGCTATTTGCCCACTGCCATTTCAGTTCCCTAATAATTTAAAAAAAATTACGTTTCTTAGTGGAGGAAGAAAATCCTCATACCTCAGTGTTTCGGGCATGCCCAACTCTATTAAGGATGCTGCCCAACGACCTACAAACTAAAAACCTCTTCCACCCTCCCCCTAATCGTAGGGTGCACCACCCTTACCTACCACCACGCAACTAAGGGCTAGCGCCAAACTTGTCTCTTAAAAAGTAACCGTTTTAGGGTTGAGGCACTAAAACTCAAATGCAAAATAAGAAGAAGAACCTTAGCTTTACTCTTTCCTTCTTGTTTTCAGGGCAACGAAGCGCAATTCGGTGAATTCCCGTGGGTGATAGCTCTGAGGGCCTCCAACGGCACATACGTGGGAGTTGGCGTGCTCATCCATCCTCAGGTCGTGCTGACCGGCGCGCACGTCGTCAACAAGTGAGTTGACTGCCATTTTGTTTAAAGCTCGTGTGCTCGGTCAGTGTACACGGCCATCCCGTGGGTGATAGCTCTGCTGGTCTCCAACGGTACATATACGTGGGCGTCGGCGTTCTCATTCATCCTCATGTCACGTTGACCGGTGCGCACGTCACCAACAGGAGAGTTGACGCCATTTTGTTCAGACCTAGTGTGCTCCGCCAATGTACGCGGCCATTTTTTTTTGAACGCTGGGAAATGCATTTACGCATCCCCCCCTCCTGGAAGTCAGCCAGCCAACTAACTGGAGGGAAGGTATGTGGGACTCGCCGGTCGAGAAGCGACCGGAATACCCACTAAAACCCAGCGGCACTCCTGCGCGTCGCCTGGCGACTCGGTCACGGGAACGCCGAAGCAAACCACCGCGACCCAGCCAGCGACGTCCGCCGAAGCGAACCCTCCACCTCCTTCACGCACGTCCGAGGTGCACCAACTATGTGACCTCACCTCCCCCGGAGACGCAACGGGCGACAACGCAATCCCGCGCACGTCGCCCGCGTCTCATCCTCCGCCTCGTCCACTGTGCCCTCTGCTAGTCAGAGGGACACGCGGAGAAACCTCCCCCCTGCCAGGTCATTAGCCATGGCCAACAATATCCCCGGAGAGAGATTATTAGCCATGTTACCGGGGTGCACCGGCCCGAATACTGCTCTTCCCCTCGGATGCCCGATGCATCCAAAAGGGACCAGCAGCACCTACACTGGGTACCTGGCTGGCACCCCAGTGTACGCGGCCATACCGTAGCTCGAGCTAACTAACTACAAAACCCTAGGAGGAGGAATCAGGAAACTCTACCAAATTTTCAGCCATTCTCACGGCTTTAATTTCTCTTATTATTCTCATTGCCGGAGGGTTCTAATCTCTTCTATTAATAGCGTAACAGTGTGTTTGGTGTTACTTAGTTACTATAGTACGCGACGCGAAATGAAAGCCTGAAATGAAAATGAAAGGCCGGTGCGGCATAGCGCGGGTGACGTGCGAGTGTGCGGGGCGTCCCTCCCCTGATACCCTGCCACCCCAATTGCCATCTCGGCCTGTCGCATACTATAGGTACTGGTTAGTTTTGAAATTTTCTCTCTTCGGCGTGGGTGTCGCCGATTAGCTCGAGTTGAATCATTTCTTGACCTTTGGTTCCTTTGTTGTGTAATGTAAAACAATGTGTATTTTTCGTTACCGTTTCAAGTCCAAAGTCTTTCTGTCTTATGCATACATGTACCAAATAATTATTCTTCTAGTACTTCTTCTCTTCTAAAGGAGTATACCCATTGGATAGTACTATCACAAGAACCATTGTACCTTAAATTTTTTAATTCTTTATTATTAAAGCTAAAATATAAACACAATTTCTTAATAAGTTTCAAGAATCTTAAACAAAAAATCTGAAACTGACTGTTTTATTAAGCCTATAAAGACCCTTTTTTACTTTCTAGCTGAACCTAACCTCACAATATTGTCATTTTTTATGGTTAATAATTCTGAAATGTGGAAACCGTTTTCGTTAATTTTTCTACAAATATTCTGATGATGTCATTGAAGAGATATAATTTGATTTAATGGTGATACAAAAATCTTGAAGACAGTACATAATTTGTTCATACTAAAATGGGCATTGTCTTTTAAAAATTCTTTTGCCTTATGTCGTCACATCAACTGTCACTGTCACTGTCTATAACTCAGATCATAGACCAGTGTCTATGACCTGCTTGTTGCACTATTGTCCATGTTTACCTGCCTAGCAAGTTCTCCAATCGAAATTCAACAGGTTATCTGAAGACGACAGTGAAGAATCTGGAGAATCCTACTATATCGACAGTGGAGAAGAAGAAGGCAATGGTGAATTTAATTTCCCGTACGTTGGATATAACTGAATATTTTTATTAATAAAATTCGACAGGCTTGCGACAGGCGTGAATCTCGCGATCATTGCTGTCAAACGTCACACGTAACAGCGGCTAGAGAGAGACAGCAATCGAGCTTTAGTTCACCCTCTATCGGACAATCTATGAACTGTCGCATGGCTACTGCTGTCACGTTGCTGTCGCTACTGCAACGTTTTACGTAACCAGCCCGCGGATTCTGAAGATTTTTAAACGCCGATATTCTAAGTTCAATACAATTATTTCAGGTGAAAGTTGCATAGCATCTCTACATATTAGGGTTCCGTACCTCAAAAGGAAAAACGGAACCCTTATAGGATCACTTTGTTATCTCTCTGTCTGTCTGTCCGTCTGTCTGTCAAGAAACCTACAGGGTACTTCCCGTTGACCTAGAATCATGAAATTTGGCAAGTAGGTAGATCTTATAGTTAACATTTGGGGAAAAATCTGAAAACCGTGAATTTAGGGTTAGATCACACAAAAAAAATTAAATTATGGTCATGAACTAATAAATAATTAGTATTTTCAATGTTCGAAGTAAGATAACTATATCAAGTGGGGTATCATATGAAAGGTCTTCACCTGTGCATTCTAAAACAGATTTTTATTTGTTTTTATGCATCATAGTTTTTGAATTATCGTGCAAAATGTCGCAAAATACGACTGTACTACGGAACCCTCAGTGCGCGAGTCTGACTCGCACTTGGCCGGTTTTTTTCGGTTCGGCCGGTTCGTTTTGATAAGCACCGAAATAAGATGCAAACCGAAGTCAGGTTTTCTGAAAACTTTTAATATTAAAAAAAAACTTGCTCATAATATTTTGTTCCTCAGAATGCAGGCCGGCTCGCTCATAGCTCGCGCTGGCGAGTGGGACACACAGACAAACAAGGAGAGACTCAAGTCGCAGGAGAGGGTAGTCGACGGTATCGTCATACGGGAAGGTAACTATAAAAATTATCTTTGAATGTGGCGTAAGGTTGTGTGTCTGTCTGTTCTTATGTCCGCTCGTAACTACTCAACAAGTTTGATATATGACATGTCATTAGATTCATCAGCGGGGCGATTGTCTAAAACCTGCATCTCAATTTTTGCATTACAATCTCAATTGTTCTGATTGGCTGAATTTGTGCGATTCTTGTTGCAACAATGCATTGTGGCCAATAGTGAGCGAGCATTAACCAATCAGAGATAATTGCGATCGTGACATTCTAGCTGTCAAACAACCGCGGTAGGGCCACTGGATGGCGCGAGTGTCACTGAGTACATACCTAAAATTCTTTAAAAAAACAAAATGGCGGATTTTGTGCGCTTTAATGTTCGGGAACGTAGCTCGTAAAACCGATAGACGTTGGGGTCCCAAAGTGCTGGAATGGCGACCGCGCATCAGAAGACGCAGCGCTGGAAAACTCCCACTAGGTGGACGGACGACATCAGACGAGTCGCAGGGAGCCGCTGGATGTCGGCGGCGCAAGACCGTGGCGTGTAGAAGTCCCTACAAGAGACCTACGTCCAGCAGTGGACGTCTATCGGTTGATGATGATGATAAATGTTCGGGCGGAAAAAGATGCAGTGCAAACATTTGTCGGCGTTATTTGAAAACTTTTTAAATTACTCGTTTCAGATTTCAACCCCAAAAATCTGAAGAACGACATGGCACTGCTGCACCTGCAGACGCCGTTCGAGCTGGACCAGCACATCAACATGCTGTGTCTGCCCGAACAGGATGAGGACTTCGACAACTACCGCGGCTGCGTCGCCAACGGCTGGGGGAAGACTGTGTTTGGTGAGTTCTAGAAGGATACAGAAAATTCCTCCATTAGGTAGACAGGCATAAAACGACAAGGTCTTGAAGTGTGAAAATTTCTTCAAGAGACAGAGCTGAGAGAGAAAGACAGAGAGGAGAGAGAGAAATTGCAGACTAAATCAAATGAAGCGGGGGAAGAATACCAAAAGGCGTGGAAATCCCTTCAAGAGTACTAAGTAGGTATGCCCAGCGACAAGTGCAGTATAGGGACAAGAAACGATATTTGATAAATAAATAAATAAATAAAATAAAAATCTTTTTTATTCGAATAAACTTTTACAAGTACTTTCGAATAGTCGGATGCATCTATCACTGGTTCGGAATGCCTTTCCTACCGAGAAGAACCAGCAAGAAACTCGGTAAGTTTTGGAACAACCCTCAAGACCAATAGGTGGAAGTATTCATTCATACAAATTGTGATAGCCCCGTGCTTAAGACGTATGCCGCTCATTCGGAAGGTCAGGGATTCGAGCCCAGACACGCACCCCTAACTTTTTTTCTTGAAGTATTTTAGGCTATTGTGATAAAAATTAAAAACAAACAATTCACAATGTAAATGATGCGCGCCGTACGCCGTTCAATGCACACACGCAATTATGAAATAGGTGCGTTTTAAGCAATTGAGTGTCACTTGCTTATTGGTGAATTCCAGCACCTTAGAACCCCAAAATCTATTCTGTATACTGTCTTTTTCTGTATTGCGTGTAAGTACTATCCAACACACCTAGTTTCTCCTTTCACCAAAGGTTGCTGTGAGCAATAAGGCCGCCTTTGCATACCATTTTTTTTTAGTTTTAGTTTCTGTAATTGTTTTTGTGTGCAATAAAGTACTTATATCTATCTATCGGGTTTTCAAAATATGTGCCCTGTCCATTGCAACTTCGGCTTCGCCACCCGCTGAGCTATGTTTGGTACTCTGGTACTTATACGGATCTCCTCAATTTCTGATTTGATCACGTAGACTCAGCTTTACTGAGTTTTCTTGCATGTACAGTACATGCAAGAAAACTCAGTAAAGCTTGAATATCCAGTCAGCTATACTTGAGAGTGCTCATTCTCCCCAGGTCGCCAAGGCCGGTACGCCGTGATCCTCAAGAAGGTGGAAGTGGACATGGTGCCATTCTCCAAGTGCGAGAACCAGCTGAGACGGACCCGCCTCGGGAACCGCTTCCGACTGGACAAGAGCTTCGTCTGTGCTGGCGGTGAAGAGGGGAAGGACACATGCCAGGTATGAGCTCTCTTTGAATACCTCGTTTCTGAGAGCGGGGGCACGCGGCGCCGCAGCGTCGTCTTACATAGAAATATCTGTGGCATATCACACGATGCGTTCCGGCGCTGCACCGGACTTGCAACCACCGAGACGAGGTGGGGAGGGGTGAATGCGTTCCGACGTCGAAGCGGCACCGCTCAGTTGATTTATTAGCAGACTGTTCAATGATGTTACAGCGCCGCTGCGACATAACGACGTTGCGGCGCCGCACCGCTCGTGTGCCCGCTGATACGGTGAAATCTTTGCAGCGCCGCAACGCATCGTGTGCGCCCAGTCTGAGTCCTCACTTCTAACGAGTAATATATGGTTCCCGACCCGACAAGACAAGACTCTTGTCTTGTCGAAGCTCTTGCTTTCGTCTGTGCTAATGGTGAAGAGGGGAAGGACACATGCCAGGTATGAGCTCTCTTTGAAATATTCCTCGTTTCTGAGAGCGGGGGCACACGATGCGCTCCGGCGGCGTTGCGGCGCCGGAGCCGTGTCGCTGCGTCGTCTTTCATAGAAATATCTGTGGCATGTCACACGATGCGCTCCGGCGCCGCACCGGACTTGAAACCACCGAGACGAGGAGGGGTGAATGCGTTGCGACGTCGGAGCCGCACCGCTCGTGTGCCCGCTGAGAGCGTGTCCACACGGCGCGTTGCGTTGCGTTGCGTCGTCGCAACGCAAATATTTTGACGCATAGCCGGCCACACGGGCGCTGCAGCGTTACTATGACGCAGTCAACGTTCCGTCGGCGCAGCGGCGACGCACAGTTGCGGCAAGTATTTTGAAAAAAATTCGCAGTCAGTCTATAGCAAATCATGGATCGGAAAAGACGTCTAGCATTGCTCCTATTACTACGTCACCGCCGAAATCGACGCAAGATCACAAGACGGTACTGGATCAGTCCTTTCATTTCATTAAGAAATCGTGATGGACAGTTTTTTTTTTTAGAATATCGGGAGTTGCTATTAGACGAAAAGAAGTTTTATAATTTTTTTAGAATGAGTGTATCCAGCTTCGAATGTTTATTGAAGTCCTTAGAACCACACATACGAAAAAACTATACTAATATGAGGAATCCAGTGGAACCAGTAGAAATGCTGGGAATCACTTTAAGGTAACTATATAAATATATTTAAGTAATAAAAATATAACAGTTTTTTTGGTTTGTTTAATTAGTAATCAACTCACAAATAATCAGCAATTGTCATAATTTTAAATTTAGACATTATTTAAGAGAGTAATCAACTCACAAATAATCAGCAATTGTCATAATTTTAAATTTAGACATTATTTAAGAGAGATATCATCCAGTAATTACAAATTAGAAAAATCGTATTCAGTTTCTTCACTTGCTTGAGATGTTTCTGGAGATGTAATTGAATTATTAAAATCAGAAATGTATGTACTTTGAAAATTTGCTGTTTGATACCCATATGGTGGTTGGTGAGACGTTGATGGGCCACTCACATATGATGATGTTTGTCCATACCGCATTTCATCTATAATTTGTATAACTTTACTTTGGAAACGGAGAGTTTCTCGGTCGGAAAATTCTTGAATAGATGGCAATATAGCTCTGAAAAAGGACATATGGCGATTTTCCGGCTCCTTGAGAAGTTTTAGTCCTTCTCTTTCAAACTCATCCATTTGCATTGCCCTTTTGCGCGCGACTGGAACATAGCGCGGAGTGTTGTCTGTGGTAATGTCATCATTTGTAGACGTAGATTCATTGTTGATTTCTCTAGGCGAGTCTAAGCTAGATTCGGTGGCATTTTGTTCCACTTTTCTCAAAAAAAGGAGTTGATTGTATAAATGATACTTCTTCAGTTTCGTAGCGCCCGAGCCCGATTTTGATGCTTCTTTTAATTTTTTTGAATATCTGAAGTAATTATCTTTTACACTTCTCCATTTTTTTATTAAATCATTACCTGCAAAACCAATAGTAAACATGATTTAATAATTTATACATAGTGAATTTCTCGATAAAATTTAATGACATATTCAGATATCGTTAACAAACACTATGTGACCGACTCTGGAATCGTGAAAATATAACAGCTGTTACATACAAAAAGCAATACCTACTGAATCAAAATGTATGCAACAGCTGCTATTTTTTTCGCGATTCCAGAATTAATTGGTTACATAGAGAAAGTTATTTGCTATCGATGTCTGAATATGTCAGTATTTTTTTTCGGGTATCTATCTATCTCATAAATGCATATTATAATAATTATTTTCTTTTCAGATACCTAGGAAGTGGAAATTCAATAACTGATTTACATTTCAAATTCAAACGGGGAAAATCTACTATTGCATATATAATACAAAGAGTTTGTCGTGCTATATGGACCAATCTTCTTCGAGACAACATCCCTGAACTGACAACTGAAAGTTTCCAAACAATAGCGAGGGGTTTTGATGTAAAGGCAAATTTTCCTCAATGTGTTGGTGCCATCGACGGCAAACATATCCGCGTGTGTAATCCTGCAAATAGTGGCTCACTTTTTTTTAATTATAAAGCCTTTTTTCGATTGTGTTGCTAGCTATTGTGGATTCAAATTACAAATTCGTATTTGTCGACATCGGTGCATACGGAAAAGAATGCGATTCAACCATATTACAAAATTCTAAACTGTACGAGCTAATGATTAACAACAACTTACCACTACCTCAACCCCAGCCACTCTCTGGTAGCAATATACCAACCCCGTATGTATTTGTGGGTGACGAAGCTTTTGGACTGAGCAAACATATTATGCGTCCATATGGCGGTCAAAATCTCGACTTACAACAAAAGGTTTTCAATTACCGTCTAAGCAGAGCCAGAAGATATGTCGAATGCGCTTTTGGGATTATG
This sequence comes from Maniola hyperantus, assembly GCF_902806685.2. Classification (NCBI taxonomy): domain Eukaryota; kingdom Metazoa; phylum Arthropoda; class Insecta; order Lepidoptera; family Nymphalidae; genus Maniola; species Maniola hyperantus. Next base: position 6,016,543 of record NC_048561.1, read on the forward strand.
GCTAACAAATGGCGCATTTTTCACAGACCGATAGACGTGTCCTATGACTTCGCTACTGACATTATAAAAGCATGTTGTGTATTACACAATTTTGTCGCTGATCGAGATGGTTTTAGACAAAGAGATAAATTTGCTATAAGTGTTGATGAATTTCTCCCAATACAACCCGTACATGAAGAACAGACAGCACCGAATGTCATAAGACAGCAATATGCGACCTATTTTATGACTAGAGGAACTCTGCCTTGGCAGCTAAATAAGGTATAATTGTATTATGAGGGTTTTCAAGATTTTCTTGCACCGCCAATTCCGCGATCAGTAAAAAATAATATTTTATACCTACTCAGCGTAGTCTAGGTTAGTTTTGAGCTAAGTAATAAAATAGTACTCACGCTAATCTAAATTCCCTAAGTTTTAAAATTTTAGAGTGTCGAGATATTAATTTTGTACTGATCGCGGAATTGGCGGTGCAAGAAAATCTTGAAAGCCCTCTTAAATAAAAAAAACATAAATATCTGTACTGTGAACTCACCAACTTTATTTTTTCGTTCAGCTGTGAAATTCTCGTAATCAGGAAATAAAACTTTTGATATGTCTTCCCAGGCTTTTGTTTTTAAATTTTTATTTTTAAAATCTACGTTTGACTTGTCCCATATAATTTCCCTTTCCTGTATCAATGTAATCAAGTAATCTATGTCAATTTCTTCAATGGTATTCATTTTACCCTGCAAATAAAACTAATTACCCTGCAAATAAAACTAAATACAAAAACGTAAACGTAAAACGAAATGAGCTTCCGTGTATCCTCTCTGTCAACGCACAAGCAACTGAGCGCTGACGCTCCGACGTCGCACGAGTACACCCCCTCCCGCTTCGTCTCGGGGGCTGCTGTCCGTCATGTGTGCGTTGCGACGACGCAGCGCGCCGTGTGAACACCTTGGTTATTTGTATGTAAAACAACGCAGTGGTAGCGCTGCGTCGACGCAACGCTGACGCAACGCGCCGTGTGGACTGGCTCTTATACGGTGAAATCTTTGCGGTGCGGCGCCGCAACGCATCGTGTGCGCCCAGTCTGAGTCCTCACTTCTAACGAGTCAAAGTCAAAGTCAAATGATTTATTCAAAATAGATAATTAATAACGCTTTTTGATGGTCAGATGTTGGATTTCTAATGCAGTGGTGATAATTACGCAAACTTAAAACGAAAGCTACGAGGGTTCCAAACGCGCCCAGGTCTGAGAAGAGCCCACAACAAACTCAGCCGGGTATTCTTTTTATTATCACCACTTTACAAAATTATTGAAACTTATTAGAACTATCACAATCCGTTAAGCAACTCATTCTCAAGCTTGCTTATCACTTAAATAATCCTTTACATTGTAATAGGATTTTTCAATTAGTTTACGTTTTATGAAAACCTTGAACTTGTTGAGAGACATCTCCAATATGTCTTCTGGAAGCTTATTATAAAAACTTATAGATTTTCCAATAAATGAATTGCTAACTTTACTTAGCCTGGAGGTGGGAATTACAAGTTTATTTTTATTTCTAGTATTTACATTATGACAGTCACTTTTTTTATTGAACTTATTTATGTTTTTATGGACGTACAATAAATTTCCAAAAATATATTGATTATGCACTGTCATAATTTTAACTTCTCTAAATTTAGTTCTCAGTGACTCTCGTGGTCCCATCAATCATCAATACTTATAATAAAACTGTAACAGGTCAAATTCTGTACATTGAAGATATTTTGAAAATTTTTTTTCGAGGGCACTCTATAATCGATACTGAACCCAAAACTGTAATTTTTTTCATTTTTGTCTGTCTGTCTGTCTGTCTGTCTGTCTGTCTGTCTGTCTGTCTGTCTGTCTGTCTGTATCACGGCCGCGCATCACGCTGAAACTACTGAATGGATTCCAATGAAACTTGGTACGATTTGAGGTCATACTATGAGGAAGAATATAGGATACTTTTTATCCCGAAATTCAGCATGGTTCCCGTAGGAGAGGGGACGAAAGTTAAAATGTATACTGAGTTGTAATTCATTAACGCGTAGTCCGATTTCATTCATTCTTTTTTTGTTAGAAAGGGGATATTTTAAAGATTGTTCCGTAAATATTTCAAGGTCATCGGTTTTTAACCGACTGTCAAAAAGGAGGTGGTTCTTTTTTCTACATCGATTTTTTCGAGGTTTCTGGACCGATTTGCAAAATTTTTTTTTTAAATCAACAAAAAAAGTTTACGTCGTGGTCACATAAAAAATTCTGGATTCAACTCCTTAATCCTGATGCTGCAGGGTTACTGCCCGCCTGGGTTATCAAGATTCAGGAATGGTTCATAGTGAATTCATATTGTAGGTACTAAGCAACGAGAACAATCCCGAAAAATCAAAGAGTTCCCGCGGGATTTAAAAAAACGTAAATCCACGCGGACGAAGTCGCAGGAATCAGCTAGTACTATATATGGCTCGAACAGCCCTTTTCTGCAGCACAAAAATAGAATTAATATCAGCAGCACTACCCCATAAGTGAGTGAGTGATATATGGTTCCCGACCCGACAAGACAAGACTCTTGTCTTGTCGAAGCTCTTGCTTTCGTCTGTGCTGATGGTGAAGAGGGGAAGGACTCTTGCCAGGTAACAGACAAAGGACAATGACAGAATTTCTATAGAACCAGAACCCATTTTATTATATAAAAGTCATGTACACGTATGCTTTATGGAGAATTTTGTTGCTGTTTAATCACTGATAACTAAACATAGTATTTAACACGTCTAGAACTTGCGGTTTTTCATTAAATCTAAGTTTAAGTCACAATGATTCTAGGTTATATGCAATTTACATATAATATTGTGAAACTAATAAAAACAGCCGCAAGTTTAAAATCATAACATTAATTTTTTAATTGGTTATTTATCACTAGGATAATTATCATTAATTTATATTGTGTGTAAATTGGTGGGACAGGATCTGTCATTCTCCTTTCAATTCCCTATTTTACTCCCTTAGGGGTAGATCTCCGAAATTGAACGGATAAATTACGAGTGTAGTACGGAACCCTCAGTGCGCGAGTCTGACTCACACTTTTTTTTAAAAAATAGATATAGCGAGCAAACGAGCAGGCGGGTCACCTGATGTTAAGTGATTACCGCCGCCCATGAACATTCGCAGCACCAGAGGAACCGCCGATGCGTTGCCGGCATTTTAGGAATCTGTTGGTCCGCCCCTTGAATAACCCCATGTTGTAATCTAGTGGGAACACCGCCGATGGGAGTTGGTTCCACAGTTTGCACGTGCGTGGAAAGAAGGATCTGGCACAGCGGACGGTCGAAGTGCACCAGACACCCAGTGAGGGTGAAATTCCTTACGGTGGCGCGCGGTGCGGTTGTAGAAAAAAGAGGGTGGAATGAGGTCAAAAAGCTCTTCAGAGCACTCCCCATCATAAAGGCGATAGAACACGCATAGAGAGCTAACGTCTCTGCGGAACACTTGGCCGGTTTTTAAATTATTTAGTCAACAGATAAAGTTTGATGATGATCATGTACCGTTTGTCCGCAGGGCGACGGCGGAGCTCCCCTGGCGTGCCCCGTGGGCGGCGACCGCTACCGGCTGGCGGGGCTGGTGGCGTGGGGCATCGGCTGCGGCCAGAAGGACGTGCCCGCAGTGTACGCGCGCGTAGCCGTGTTCCGGCGCTGGCTGGACGGCGTCATGGCCAACTGGGGCTTCGGCGCGGAGGCCTACACCGCCTAGTGCACCCCTAACGTATAGGGCACTTCAACAAAAATTTCAAATCGTAAAAATTTTGCGCTCACTGCGCTTGCATAATTAGTCTCAGTCTTGACTATAATAAATTGATTATTTGCTCAGATGTATTATTATTATATACTTATTGCTTGTTTGTGATATAAGTCCCGCAAATTGATATTGCGTTGGAACCATGTCCCATTAACATCAAAATGACATCATTTTGACGTATATTTAAGTAAAAATATACCATCCGCTCGAAACTTCAGTCTCGTGCTGACGTCACTAACATGGCATCCACGCGCATTAGCAATTTGCGAGACTTATATCTATATACCCACCATAGACAAAAAATGTGAAAAAGTCGATGTTTAATAATTTTGATGTACCATACCTATGCCGGCCTAATTAATTACTTTTACTTCTGATTTTGAGATTAAACCATAATGAAATTAGTGTGATAAATAACTTTAAGATTACTATTGTGATTTTCTATGACGTATTTTTGATAATAAATAAGTAGTTTACTTTCTAGAAGTTTAGTTTTATTTAAAAAAACCATTTAGACCTGTCATTTTAATTTATAGTCTACTAGCTGATGCCCGGATCGAATTTCGATTCTTAGGTGCAGTTATTTTTAGATCTTTTTATTTTAATTTTTTTGTATTCATTATAGGTATACGCTTGACCACAATCACACCTGATGGAAAGTGATGATGAGGTCTAAGATGGGACGCGTTTACCTAGAAGATGCCTATTCACTCTTGTTTTAAAGATACCCGGGTTAAAGTTGGTAGGAAACACATATCGCGGAAGATTATTCCAAACCTTAGCCATACGTATGAGGAATGGCGCAAAACGTTTCGTGCGTGTAGATCTTATTTTTCAATAAGATCTACACGCACACTAGTTGATACCCGTGACTTCGTCCGCGTGGATTTTCAAAATCCCGCGGGAACTTTTTGATTTTCCGGGATAAAAAGTAGCGTTAAGGAAGTAAGTAAAAGATGTGTTAATCCAGGGTAGGTATAATCTGTCTCCATTCCAAATTTCATCCAAATCCGTTCAGCCGTTTTTGCGTGATTGAGTAACAAACATCCAAAGTCAAACATCCACAGTTTCACATTTATAATATTAAGTAGGATAACAGGATTAGTAGGATAACCGGGACCGACGGCACAAGTGGAAATATCAAAATGAAAATTGTTACGTATCTGACATAATAATTTATTTGTTAACATAATATAGTAACTATTTAATTTTGACAGTGGGCAGCGCGTTCCCACAGTTGGCCTTCTCGAGCTCCGCGTGGATCTGCTTGAGGCGTGCACGCGCGAGCGACAAGCTCGCGTTGGTCGCTCGCATGCTCTCCTGCAAACAAATCTAAATTTAAAAAAAATACTAAATTTTTTTTGTTCCAAAACAACTAAAAATTAAAAAAATAACTTTTGTTTCTACACGTGTATGTATGTATGCGTAGAATGAATAAAAAAGCTAGACTAAAGTACTGTGTAACCGCGACTGAGATAGCGATAGCCCGACGTAACGATGAATAACACGACAATGGGGCCAATTCTCTTGCACACAATCGCTAAACTAAACTAAATTAACAGTTCCAAACCTAGTGCTATTCTTTTCCGCAAGCAACATTATGAAAGGGATAGCAATAGATTTAGAGGTGCCATTTTAGTTTAGTTTAGAGATTGTGTACAACGGAATCAGCCACAATTATTACCATTGTTTAGTAGTCAATATTTTTTTTTTTTTTTCCGAAGAATATTAGCCATGTTAAATGACTAATATTCCCCTTTCCTCTCCAACTAAGCGTGAAGCTTGTGCTAGGAGTAGGTACGACAATAGTGCAACGGGCGGGGTTTGAACCGTCGACCTTTCGGTTTTCAGTCCACTCCTTTACCCGTTGAGCTATTGAGGCTCAAATTTGTATTAACCGATCAACAATATTTGTATTAAACGTTTTTTATGTGAAAACAAGTAAATAACTAATGATAAATACAATGATGCCTCTACTACTACTAATGATGCATAATATCAAAAAGGCGGGTCTGCAACTCAGGTAGAAGGGTACAGACCGGTGGCTGTGCTGTCAACTCCAGCAAAGGTGTTGGAATCAGCGTTGCATGAAAGTATTTACACCCAAGTAAGGTCGCAACTCTCTGACAATCAACACGGATTCAGACCAGCGAGAAGCACAACCAGCAACCTTCTCTGCTATATGTCTCAGATCGTTCCAGCAGTTGACAGTGGAAGGCAGGCAGATGCCGCATACTTTGATTTCCGGAAAGCCTTCGATTTGGTGGAAAATGACGTTCTGCTAAGAAAGTTGGCGGCGATTGGTTTCACTCCGCATTTACTTAAATTTTTTGCGAGTTACATGGGTGACAGGACGCAATATGTGGAATATGGGGGTTATAGATCAGAATCGTACTACACAAGGTCTGGGGTGAGTCAGGGCAGTAACCTAGGACCCCTGCAATTTATTTTGATGATTAACGACCTGCCACAAGTCGTCAAGGACGCTAAGTGTTTGTTGTTCGCGGACGATCTCAAGCTATCTCTGGATATACGCGACACGAGTGACTGTGTGAGGCTGCAACAGGATATAGACAGAGTAGTCAAATGGAGCAAGGACAACATTTTGGAGTTTAATCACTCAAAATGTGCAGTGATCACCTTTTCTAAGGCGCACTCCCCTGTCCATTACGAGTATAAGGTTGACGGGGTGCCAATGCTTCGAGTATCCGAAGTTAGGGACTTAGGGGTTAATTTGAATAAGGAGCTTACGTTTCGTACGCATATTGTGAAATGCTGCAAGAAAGCTTATAGAAATTTAGGTTTCTTACTTCGTACCGTCGGTGGCTTTACCAACATGAACGCTGTGGTCGCACTGTATAATGCGTTAGTTAGGAGTCAGTTGGAAGGGAACGCAGTCATTTGGTCTCCGCATGAGACTAAATATAGACTCATGTTGGAGCGGGTGCAAAACAAATTTGCTAGGTTCCTCTACCTGAAGCTGTATGGGGTATACCCGTTCTACCCCTTAATGTATCCTACGTTATTTGTTTTAGGTATGGTCGGGTACAATGAGCTGAGAGTTAGGCGGGAACTAGCACTTGTTACATATATTTTTAAAGTAATGAGAGGGGCGCTGCATAGCCCGGATGTTTTAGGGCAAGTCAGGTTTCTAGTCCCGGATGGATACGTGGGTCGGAGACGCAGGCCGCCGCTGCTGTGGGTACCGGTGGGGCGCACCAGCCTGCTCAGCAAGGCGCCGCTGACGCGCGCGCTTCGCACCCTTAACGTCATAGCGGGGAAAACTGACCTGTTTTGTTGTGCTCTGAGTGAATTCACAAGAGTTGCATTGGGGACTATCTGCTACGATAGTGGGGGTTTAATATAAGTTTTTTTTAATTTTTAGTTTAATATATTAATTAGATTTAGATAATATTTAAGGCTTAATCTAGTGCATTAGGACCATTTCCTGTAATGCTAGATTTAAAGAGTTGAATAAATAAATAAATAAATAAATAAATAAATAAATATAGATACAGGTATTATTTTTCATCTTTAGTGGTGGGATTATTTAGCGCCATCTATGAAAATTTTATCGAACGTTGTCCTGAAACTTCCTCATTATAAGCTAAATAACAATTACTTATAAACTAACAACACTGAACCAAATGTAGTATATTGTAAAACTAATTATATTTAGTAGAGTAGTTTGTAAAATACCTGCACACTGAGCAGGGTCTTGTCTGCGCGACTCAGCTTTTCCACACATATGTCTGTCGTGTGCTTCGCCAGACCTTCTACCGTGGCTCGCAGAGACACGTTGCATTCCCCTGCCACACACATTCAATGGTTACTGATTCTGATTGCTACTTAAGGAGAATGACAGATCCTGACCCACCAATTTACACACGTCTCAGTATGCGAAGGGTTTGGCCATAACCCACCACGCCGGCCCAGTGCGGATTGGCAGACTTCACACACCTTTGAGAACATTATGGAGAACTCTCAGGCATGCAGGTTTCCTCGCGATGTTTTCCTTCACCGTTAAAGCAAGTGATATTTAATTACTTAGAACCCACATAACACATATCACAGCTCAAAAAACCTAAATCCACGCAGATGAACTCGCTGACATCAGCTAGTTTTGTTATAAAAGGTTATACCCATTCCCACAAACGACTTTTGGACTTTCCTGAGGAGTTGCGAGCTTATTACGGTTTCTAGTTAGCCTATTATTATCCATAATAATAGATAATAATAGGCTAACTATAACTAATTTATCTCTAGGCATGATACGCAGTGCATCTGCGATCATCCGAAACAGACCATTGCGCACATGACTGGGTGCCCTGCGTGCCCGACAGCCTGCACGAACGAGGAGCTGCAAAACGCTACCGACCGAGCAATCGCGGTTGCGGCTTTTTGGGCTGCCCGTGTTTGAGGTGACCGTCGACTCGAAAAGAAGAAGAAGATCCATACTAATATTATAAATGCGAAAGTGTGTCTGTCTATCCATCTGTCTGTCTGTCTGTCTGTCTGTTTGCCTTTCACGGCCCATCCGTTCAACCGATTTATGACGAAATTTGGTACAGCGATAGCTTGCATCCCGGGGAAGGACATAGGCTACTTTTTATCCTGGAAAATAAGAGTTCCCATGGGATTTTTAAAAACTTGAATCCACGCGGACGAAGTCGCGGGCATCAACTAGTGTAGATATAAATAACAATATTTTGTCTAACTACAATAATTATGTTGTTGTTAAATAAGAATAAACGGTGAAGGAAAACATCGTGAGGAAACCTGCATGCCTGAGAGTTCTCCATAATGTTCTCAAAGGTGTGTGAAGTCTACCAATCCGCACATGGCGTGCGTGGTAGACTATGGCCAAAATCCTTCTCACTCTGCGAGGAGACCCGTGCTCTGTAGTGAGCCAGTGATGGGTTGATCCTGATGATGAAATAAGAATTAAGACTAAATACACACATAGTTTCTGATGCAGCAGTGAATTATGCATCAGCTTGGTTGGTGATGAGGGTGATGATGATGGTGATGAAGTGAACATTGTATGCAGCGGTGCGTCCTGCTCATCACTCATCGGTGATGGGAGCTTGCTCTCTGGAACATGAAACACTTTGTTAACTTGATATTTAGTGATTTAATATTTTTCATACCTGCAATGTATAGCGTGCAAAACTCGGGTCAATGCCCTGCCTACGGCGCAGCATCGACTCCGAGTGGCCTACTTACGCAACGTACGTTGACCTCTAGCGTCAGTCAGCTTTGCAATATATCAAAAGCTTTTACAAGATTATAGGATTTTTTAAAAATTCTTTCTGGTTTTTTTTGGTATCATATGATATAGTAATCATCAGTACTAACACCTGTCTTCGTTTTTGCCAGCGTTCTGGTATTTTCCGAGATACAAGCTATCTCTGAACTTCTCAGTAAAATTGGTTAAACAAATCATATCATAAAAATGTAACAGACAGACAGACACACTTTCATATTCAATTTTATTAATATTTAGATGATGCCCACGACTACGTCCGCATGGTTTGGTTCTTAAAAATCCTGTGGGAACTCTTTGATTTTCCAGGATAGAAAGTAGCCTGTGTCCTTTCCCGGGATGCAAGGTATCTCTGTACCCTTTAAAACCTGTTTAACGGATGGGTCGTGAAAAGCTAGCAGACAGACAGACATACACACTTTCCCATTTATAATACATATTAAGTATGGAAGTATGGATATTGATAGACACAGTGCGACAAGGCTATCTTGGCGCGTGGCTAAAATCAGAACTAACGTTGCTGTCAAGTGTCTCCTTTCTTCTTCTCTCTGGGCTGGTTTCCGCACTTAAATGTTTCCATCTGTTGTGTGTCCTTTTTGTTCTTGTTTGAATATTCTAAACCTTTGATCTCCAACAGCGCCCCCCTGTCAATGTCATTCAAGTACCAAGAGGGCCTTGTCGCACTGTAGTATGGATTTAATAATAATTTCATTTATAATATTAGTATGGATTACCATCATCTGATTCAGGTGCTTCTCCGGAGATCACGAAAGCTTTAGAGGGCGGAAATGTGTCCTGAAAATATATACGTACTGTGGCTAATTCCCTTGTACACAATCTCTAAACTAAACTGAAGAAAATTTCCCACCCGTGAACAAAAAAAAGGTATCATACCCCTATTATAACCGCGAATGTGTGTTTGTTGGTTTATTGGTTTGTTCTTCAATCACGTCGCAACGGAGCAACGGATCGTCGTGATTTTTGCAGGGGTATAGTCAAAGATCTGAAGAGTGACATAGGCTACATTTTATTCCGGAAATTTAAAGAGTTCCCACGGGATTTTCAAAAATGTAAATCCACGCGAACGAAGTCGGGAGCATCAGCTTTGATAAAACCATAGGATGGAACAACACTCGCGGCTTTTATCCATGTTTTGTTAACTTACCGGCGATTTGCCGAGTTCAATCTCTGAATCTGATTCGGACGCTTCGCCGTCCACAACGTGGGCTGATTTAGACATTCTTTTAACTAAATAACCACCCCTAAATCTTTAATTTTTATATGAATTTAATATGATAAACACCAAAACATGCAAAATAAATACAAAATACCTTGTTTTGACGTTTGACACGACTAGTAAAACATTTGATAGTTGGCTTTGACATTGACAGTTAAATAATATTTGCCATATTATTATGATAAGCAATAAAAGCTGCCTATTCATGAACCGACTAAATAAACTTGATATGACATGACACCATGGGTACGTGACAGGTCGAGATGGTAATCGGGGTGGAGAGGCCCCGCACACCCACAAAGCCCACATGCTAACCCGGTACGTGATAGAGTGGGTGATGTGTGGGTGTGGGGCGGCCTCCCCGCTTCATACCCCGATTACCATCTCGACCTGTCGCAACTCGCGTACAAAATTCTTTGTAAGCACAGTGGTGAGCGTTAAAGATTATTTAATCACTATGTTGAGTATGAGTGTCATAAGTGGGAGGTCCCGGGTTCGATTCCCAATTTTGTATGTTGTCCTCAATTATGTACGGAATCCTAAAAGAGCGACTCCCGACTCACACTTGGCCAGTTTTTTTTGCTATTCACAGTGAAAAGGAAAGTAAGAAAACACAAAGAAACATGAAGAACTGGTTTACTATCAGTTGTAACGTGGACGTATTGACACAGCGACAAATATTTACAATAATTTATTTATTACAAATTACACAATAACGTCTTAAGGATCCGACACATGCTTTTACCCAGTCACATGATGAAGAAAAAAATACTGTACCTACTTATATTGTGACGGGAATTTTGACACCTCTTTATTATAAAAGACCACTCGAGTTTGCCCGATAAGTGACTTGATTTCTATAACATAGATATAGAGAATCAGGGCCCAGATTATTTTGAGTTGTTTATTAATGCGGGCGCCACAAATATTAAAAGGGTCTGGCGCCGGTATAAGATGTCAAAATTGAGGTCATAAAGACCTCAATATTGAAATCTTTTTACCCAAGAACAGTTGAGTTTACCGTCCCAGATTGCAGTTACGACAGTTAAAGTTATGGAGAATCTTGGGCCCAAATAATAATTATTTTGAGTTGTGGTACCTAACTGTTAATTAGTTTTTCTTCTTCATGTAACAAAGGTTGACAAAGACGTGAACTCCAATAAGTTTTAGATAAAACAATATAGACTTTGTGATAAATTGATAAAATTATACTATTGTAACAATAGACATAATTGATAAAACTTTTATTTTATAAACTCTTGAAGTAATAAACGAAAGTAAGAAGGTACAGAGCAGGTATCTATTGTAGTTAGAATGAAGCCTATTAGTTATTTTCGGATGTCAATTTTATACGAGAATATAAATAATTAATCTAAATAATTATGTTGATTTGGTACAATGGTATCCGAAAATTCTTAGCGCACAATTAATTAAATTAAAATTATAATTTACAGGTTTTACTTTCTAATTAAGTAATTTACGTAAATATTAAACAGTCAATCGAATTTCCAATAATTATTATCTAAGTACAATAATTCATAAGATAGGGCCTTTAAATATTGTGTCACACCAAGACAAGAAATATGTTCTACTTCGCACAGTATTATTTTTAAAGGGTCATGATCTCTTCCATTTCTCATATTATAGATTATAATGGTGGCCGTGGTTTTTTCCACTTCAATGGACAGGTATCTTTAATTGAGTTGTACGAGTGAATAGAAAGAGGAGGAGTGATTAATAGGAGGTGTTAATTTAAATCTGTTCTAGTGTTTGTTTCAATTTTCACTTTAGACGATGCGTTTTACTTACAGTAGCCGGCAAGAAATATTATACATCGACGTTTAGAATGAGATTTCGGCTTTATAGAGCGTTGTCTCTGTCATTCATAAGTCATACCTATGTGAAATTTTGTCGGGCTCAACGACAGAGACAACGCTCTACAAAACCGCAATCTCTTCCTAAAGGTCGATAATATGTATAATATTTTGTGCCGCGTACTGTAGGTCATTGTAGGAAATTATTGTAAGATAGCTAAGAGTGACAAAATATTTAAATTAGAATACTTATTCCCTAGAAAAGCTTAAAAATGTTAATAATTTAAAAATACTTAAACGTAACAGTTGTCGGGTAGTTGCAAGAAACAAATTGATACTAGTATTCTAGCTCCTTCGTTTGGCATCGGCTCCAGAGATTTGACGCAGGAGACTCATACTGAGGAGGTGAGGAGGAGGAGGTGTTAAACCTTTTCATAGTACTTAGTAGGTATTGTCGCATAGCCATGGTGTGTCAGAGTATCCGTTGGGCGCATCAGTTATCATAACCACGACATGGAACAAAGCTTATGGGCCATAAAGACTGTAGGTGCCGTTCTACAAGGTTGTAGCCAGAAATTTGTTTTTGGGCAGGAGGACGGCGACTTTATCAGGGCCAAATTGGAGGGAGGTGTGGGAAAGGTGAGCCATGCCATTCACATTTTCAGTAATGAAAAACGCAGATCACTTGCGGCTTTTGCGGGTACTTTTGAAATGTGTGGTCAGTAAGGCCCTAGAATTATAATTTTGACAAAGTATGATAACAAAATAAATTTGATCTTTAACTGGTTTTATTTTAAGACATAAAATAAGTTACATATTAATTCCATAAATTAGCTACCTAATTAACATCAATATTATTCATTAATAATAATATGATATGAACATTAGAATTGCTTTTAATTAAATCAACCATATTGAAACAGTTTAACAGAATCCTTAATTATTTTTAATCTTCATTAACAAATAGAATAAGTAATTTTTAACGGGCTTTCTTAATATTTTTGTAGAACATCATTAATTTAATTTGAATATCAAATAATAAATAAATTAATTAATTAATTGATAATTAATTAAAACTGGGCACGCACCGTACTAGCCTTAATTTAATTTCGTTATGTAGTAAGTATTACACGTCCAAACTAACAATTAGGTACAAATCGTTTCCGCTATGTTGTGGCGTCTTAGCTAGATATATATTTAGATACAACATATATACGCCCGCGACTTCATCCCCATCCCGCGGGAACTATCGTTTCCCGTGGATTTTCCAAAAAAATCTTTATTTTGTATAAAGATACATATAAAATAACGAACATAAAAAAAGAATTATCCAATTTGGTGCTGTCGTTTGGAAGTTATGCGCGTAACTACATACATTTCAGCGATTCATTTTTATAAGACTTTATAAGACAATCTTTCAAATTTTTATAGAACAAAATCCATTGAAAATTTTATATTGAATCAAAATACATTAGTTGTATTTTTATTAGTTAGGATGTCTTAATAATGGCGGACCGATCTCCCTTGAACTAGGAAGTTTAGACGCGTTATACTCATAGCGTGTACAGTGCGACAAGGCTATCTTGGCGCGAAAATCGATACTAACGTTGCAAGTGTCCCCTTTGTTCTTGTTTGAATATTCTAAGCCTTTGTTCTCCAGCAGCGCCCCCTTGTCAATGTCATTCAAGTGCCAAGAGAGCCTAGTCGCGCTGTATGGTGTCATTGGTACCAAACGTAGCAAATCAAGTACGGCGCGTGTAAGCAATAATTTTAATAAAATCTGCAAAGTAAGGTTTTATTATTTAGTATAATAATTTATGCAATACAAAAAATTGAAATAATTTAAACCACTTTTTTGTCGAATCGTGTATGGTTAACCTTATTGGTTAATTTTACCATAGACTATATTGATTACAGATACAGATGAAGAGTTATTCGGTTGCCAGTTATTTTATTTTTCTAATATTATGTATTATATTTAATTAACATTAAACGTATGTATCTAATTATTATAAAATAAGAAATATTAAAAAATAAGCTCCTGTTAGGTTTTTAGAATTTTAGAAATATGAATGTTTAAAAAGTAATAACTAGTAGGTAAAAAGCTTTGCTGCATGGCATTAAAAAAATATCAAGCTCACTTTTTAAAATAAATGGATTTTTATAGAAAAAAGTTACATATCAATAGTGTAAGAACATGGTAAGAACCGAAGGAGTAAACTGAAGGTCGGTTATTCCCTGCGATTTATTTCCGAGTTCTTGTACCTACTATTTGTGGGTAGAAAATAAATACCTACACCTATAAGTCCCGCAAATTGCTAAAGCGCGTGGCTGACATTTTAGTGACGTCAGCACTAGTTATGAGCTATCTTAATGAGACATGGTTCCAGCGCAGTAGCAATTTGTGGGACTTATAGTATGAAAGCAAAAATAATTTGTATTTCAAAAACTATGGTAGGTAGTCATAAGCGTATTCAAAATTATTAATTCACAACAGTAATTCTAAAAAGTAGGTATATGTTTTCTTTTTGTAAAATAGGTTATAAGCATTTATGCAGTTACATATTAGAAAGAGGACTTGTACCCTGTTATTTTGGTCTTATAAATGAATATAAATATTTAAAATAATATACTTATTATTTAAACCAGTTTTTAATTTAATATCTATCGAAAAATAATGCATATTTTTTAGTAAAATAATTAAAATAACTTTAAAATTAAATAAAAATAAAACTATTTGATGTAACTTGTATTTTTTTTTAAATTTTACCTTGTCCTTTCAATTTTTTAAGCATTTTCTCTAGGTAAATTAAAAATCTAAATACCTATTACGCATTTTTAATTTTTAACTTAAAAAAAAATTTGTTTTCCCAAAAACCAACAAGTTTCATCGAAATTTAATCAACACTATAATATGCCTAAACATCTCTACAGGTAAAACAACTTTCATTTCTTGGGTCTAGAATTATTAATAATAGTCACTATCTACATCAATTATTATTACAAGTACATAAATTCTAAGAAACGATAGCTGCGCTTTCAATAACCGTAGTTCGTACAAAATGACTCCTCACGCGCCATTTTAACTCTATGGGTGTTTGTGCACTCATCCGTATTCGGTTCGTATTCGTGTTTTTATGTACAGTGCGACAAGGCTATCATGGCGCGTGGCGAAAATCAGAACTAACGTTGCCGTCAAGTGTCCTCTTTGTTCTCGTTTGAATAGTCTAAGCCTCAGAATAAATACCGGTCTAAGCCTTTGTTCGCGAACAGCGCCCCCCTGTCAATGTCATTCAAGAGCCTTGTCGCACTGTAAGCAAAAAACACGAATACGAACTGAATACGTATGAGTGCACAAACACCCTATGGCCCTATGGGTCAACTGTCGTGTCAAACATACGGTTCACCTTTAAAATAATGACTAAAATCAAATCGTACTTTTGACATGAAATTTGACACAAATTGAATGAAATGAAATTTAAAATGGCGCATGACGAGTTAAATTTTACGCGTTATCAATAAAAAAAATTCTACAAATAGTACCTAGTATGAGTTATCAAACGAAATTCGATTTCGAGTTGGCCCTATTCTACACCTACAGCCAGCGCCCCTAGCGTAATAAAAATAGCGTACCTAATAAAAACTCGAATATAACAAAAATCCCAAAAAAATAGTAATCTGTTACGCAATCTCTTCTCAAAATATTATCAAAACTTGCTCTAGTGGAGTACACATTTTTATTAAGTATATCTACTACTTATTACGCAAATTTTAGTTGCAACTAAAATTTTACGTAAAGTTTGTTTTAGCTAAAGTTAACGTAATTACTATATATGGCCATTGATAGCGCAGCCTATTAACCCTATTCATATACTAGTTTTGCACCACCTGCAAACTTCAATCAGTGTCGCTACTAGATGGCACTAACAGTCGCTTCAGTTCTGAGTGAACATACATATCACAAATTTCGTCGCTGGCAGCAAGCGAACCGTGGCCTAGCGGTCAGAGCGCCGGGCGCGATCCCAGGAGATGCAGGTTCGAATCCTGCCGGTTCCGCAATTTTTGATATGTAATTAAAATTATTTAGAAACTTCATAGATATTTTATTTCACCAAGACCTTTATAATAAAGTAGTTATACAGGGTGTAACCAGAACGCTAGCAAAAACTTAGTGTATTGTTATACTACCTAAACACAATCCAATACCAATAACCATTTGCCACATTTTGTAGTTTTAGTAATTTAATATTTTTCAAACCCGCAATGTATAGCGTGTAAAACTCGGATCAATTCCCCGCCTACGAATGTTAGTTGCCTCTACCGTCAGTCAGATGTTTAATTTGCAATACATCGTGAAATTTTACAAAATATAGGATTTTTTCCCCACGTTTTTTTTGTGGTATAAGATCAGTCAATCACCTGTCTTCGTTTTTGTTATGGTTACACCTTGTTGACTTATGAGTGAAGTTAGAAGGAGGTGTCAAGCCGTGCATTAGCATTTGAATAGGGCTTTTATTGTACCATATTATTGAACATTCCGCACTATATGACGATCTACCTGAACATTACTATATTTCACCGATTTAGCTATAGCGTTTCAACGCTTCGCAATAATAATAATATTTATTAAACTTTAGAAATGTCTAAAAATGATCCGTCGAATAGAAACGAGCGCAGAAGTTAAAAAAATAGGGGGAAAGTAGGCAATCTTTATGTTTCAACTGATTGCGTTATATTCTCTTAGCTAATGCTCGATTTTTATAAATAACTAAATCAGGGAAGTTGATCGATTACATTTAATTTTTTTACTGTTTAACACCATTGGCTATTGATTTTGCTAGGCAACCTATGTGCGATGTATTAATCTGTGTTATCAACCATATTATATTCTCTATCACAATCCAATAACATAGATATTGCTAATATCGGCTCTCTACCTATAAGAGGACTAGGTAAGTAAGACTTAAATAAATATAATATATAAAAATATAAGTGAGTAAGCTTATTTAAGTTATTCAAAATTAGTTTATAAATTGTGTTTTTAAAACATTATTTTCAAAACCTTAGCTGTTATATAAATAAATAAAGAAATTTGTAATGATTCGACTTCTGCACTCGGATTTATCTAAAATTCCCTAAAATACTTCAAATGGAAACATCCCTCAAAAAATTCATAGCCTTATTGGAAATATATAGAAAATCAAATATCGGAAATGCAGCCAGTATTCTTGGCACCATTCCACGCGGGCATGATTTATATAGTAATTATATAAGGCTAGCTTTAAGTTTTATTGTAATATTTTCAATAAAAAAAGAAATATTTTTTATATTTTTTAAAATTTTAAAATTATTTATTTATTATTAATTAATATTGTACCTAGTAATCAAGTTTAAAAAAAAATGTAATTCAATAAATAATAAAAGAGTAGAGCAAAAAAACAGGTAAAAAAAAGTCAAAAATATATATATTTTTTAAACGTTTTTACATTTCCAATCGGGCTGTGAGACACGCTAACAATTTATTAAAAAAAGGTCTAGAAATGGAAAAACAGTACGCTCCTGATCCTCGGCTTGAGCACGCGGCGGTAGAGGTTGTCTACGGCCGCGGCGCAGCGTGCGAGGTTGGCGCGCGAGAGCCACGCCGCCGCCATATTGTAAAGGCCGTGGCAGTGGCATGTGTGGTGGTATGTGCGCTTTATTACGACCCTGGAATTAAAAAAAACTGGTCAAGTGCGAGTCGGACTCGTTCACGAAGGGTTTCACAGCATCGTACAAGAATAATTTTAAATACATATCAAAAATTGCGGACCGGCAGTAATCGAACCTGTGCGTCTGGGACCTAGTAGCGACACACTAGTAGTAAAAAGCAAAATAATATGTCATTTCTCGTTCAAAGAGCTGCATTGTAATATGGGCCTTTGAAAGTAGTTTCGATAGCTGCAAAGTGTCGCTACTAGATGGCATTAATAACAGTCGCTTCAGTACTAAGTGAACATACATATCACAAATTTCGTCACTGGTAGCAAGCGAACTGTGACTTAGTGGTCAGAGCGTCGAGCGCACTCCCAGGAGACACCTCGGGGTGGGGGGACACCTAACCCGGCTTAGCCACGGCACTAGCCCAGTGCGTCCCACCGCCTCATACCCTGATTGCCATCTTGGCATGTCGCGTACTATAACTATATATGGAACTCTAATGAAATAACTTGACCTATCTAACCTGGAGTCCACGTCAGTCTGCCGTCATAGCACTGTGTCGAACATCTGCAGCGAGCGCGTGATCACGTCGTCCTTGAGGCACGACTCCAGGAACTCTTCAATCGTGATCACGCCGTCCTGGTTCAGGTCCAGCTTCCTGAACACGCGGTCCACCTGCAAAAATTCCAAAGAACCTTTTAATTAACTTTGACAGGAATGACAAGAATGTCAACTTGGCAAAACTTGCTTTCTTCAATCTCATGGCAATAAAATGGCTAAGCGAAATATCTAAATATATAAAAGGAAAAGGTGACTGACTGACTGACTGACTGACTGATCTATCAACGCATAGCGCAAACTACTGGATGGATCGGGCTGAAATTTGGTACGCAGATAGCTATTATGACGTAGGCATCCGCTAAGAAAGGATTTTTGAAAATTCAACCCCTAAGGGGGTGAAATAGAGGTTTGAAATTTGTGTAGTCCACGCGGACGAAGTCGCGGGCATAAGCTAGTATTCAATAATTTTAGAGAAGGAACCCTTTCAAAAAATGAACACTATTTAATTCATTTTACAGAATCTATCAGCTGATGCATGAGATTCGGCATTTCAGAGCTGTCCCAGGTCTCGTACTTTTATGGTGAAGATGGTCTATATGGTCCATTACGTCCTGGATTAAGGCAACTAGTAAGACATGCGTGTCTTCCCAGCAAGTCATGAACTGCCATCATCATCTACAACTCCTGTCTGGTGGTTGCACTATTTCCAACCACATCATTCTTCTTCTTCGTCGCAGCACTGTTGGCAGACGCTGCGGAGACGTGGCCTTTGCGACTGGTTGAGAAGAAGAAGATTGATGCTCTGGAGAGTGGTGCTGGAAGCAAATGCTAGGAGTCTCATGGACTGAGTTTCGCAACAACGTCTTTAAATACTCCAAGAACTCGGCATTAAACAACGACTTTCGGCATTAGTACAAAGTCGCATATTAAAATTCTTCGGACACGTCTCCCGGCGTGAGAGTGACTCCATCGAGCGTCATGTCGTACAGGGTAAGATAGAGGGCACCAGAGGGCGAGGAAGGTCGCCAATGCGATGGACTGACCAAATTAGGTCTGCTGTGGGCGGTCCTTTGCACGAGTGTACCAGGCTGTCGGCCAGCAGGGAGAAGTGGCATATGTTCGTGAGGCGTATAACTCTGCCCTCAAAGACGTTGCTTCGTGATAACTCAACATCATTACATTACGTTAAAAGTTCTCACCTGTTCGTTAGCCTTAGCATCGTCAACCCTGGAGGCAGGTGATCCAGGACGTGCACGTCGTCTTAGGAGCTGGTGAACTGCCACCACCGCCTCAGCCAGCTCCTGCCTGGTGATGGCTCCGTCACCATCACATCACTAGGTTAGAATGCTCTCACCTGTTCGTTAGCCTTAGCATCGTCAACCCTGGAGGCAGGTGATCCAGGAGGTGCACGTCGTCACAGCAGCTTTTGAACTGCCACCACCACCTCAGCCAGCTCCTGTCTGGTGATGGCTCCGTCATCCTCACATCACTAGGTTAGAATGCTCTCACCTGTTCGTTAGCCTTAGCATCGTCAACCCTGGAGGCAGGGGAGCCAGGAGGTGCACGTCGTCCCAGCAGCTCGTGAACTGCCACCACCACCTCAGCCAGCTCCTGCCTGGTGATGGCACCGTCACCATCCACATCATAGAGGCGGAACGCCCAGCGGAGTCGCTCGTACACTGACCCACGCAGTAAGGTCGACAGGGTAACTAGCAACTCCTGGAAACAATTATTTATTTGTATTCAATAAAAATGTATGAAAACCTCAAAAGAATTTGTTTTGCCACCCCGATGCCCGTAGATGTTATCATCGTAGAGTCATGATAACTGGCCGCCCTAGGCCTACGTGCCTAAGGACAAATCCGCCACTGACTGTAACGGCCTGGAACTTTCCCTAGTACTTAAAAATAAATAATCCAATTTGGTCCCCTCACTTACAGCAAGTCTCAACGACTTGGCACATAATTTGACGTAAGTAGTACCAATACTAAACAACCTGAATGACGGCACCAATCTGGGAATTTGTGAAATGCTTGGCCCCTTTCTAACAGGCTAATAGTGTCTGTTGGTTGTCTAAGGGTAATTGGTATTTAGCTGACATGTCTTGTATAAATAAATGCAAAAGAAAAGTATATTCAAGCATTCGGAGACCCCCCAATAGGTGTTCAGACGATCTCATACGAGTTGTAGAGCCCTGTCAATAAGCTAATAACATTTTTATGTAACCGCGAGCATTAAATTGTATTGAACTAGATTTGTGTCATAAAAGCCTTGCAGCTTCTGTATTTTGTGGCGTGCGTAAAATATTTATTTTACGCCTTTCTGAGGTTTAGCCATAAAATCGTTGTCGAACGTATAGTGCGACAAGGCCATTTCTGGCGCGTGGCGAAAATCGGAACTATTTCGTACCGTAACGTTGCCGTCAAGTGTCCCCTTTGTTCTTGTTTGACTTGTTTGAATATTGTTGACTCTACACGCTCGCCGGGCCCGCTCGCACTCGCCGCCGCTCGCCTTCACTCGGCGAGCGTGTAGAGCTCAGACTAAGAATCAAGGTGTAGAGCCAGTTAGCCTTTGTTCTCCAACAGCGCCCCCCTGTCAATGTCATTCAAGTCCCAAGAGAGCCTTGTCGCACTATACCAAAGTTAAGTCAAAGTCAAATCATTCATTCAAATTGGGTAACTGTTGAATGGTTGTACACTTTTTGATTGTCAATCGTTGCATTTTTAATATAACAAGCTTATGCTCGCAATTTCGTCCACGTCGCGTGTGTCAACACAAACCCCTATTTCACCCCCTTAGGGGTTGAATTTTTAAAAATCCTTTCTTAGCGGATGCCTACGTCACATATCTACTCGTGTGCCTAGGTTATAATAGCTATCTGCCAATTACCTTTATCTGTATGTCAAATTTCAGCCCGATCCGTCCAGTAGTTTGAGCTGTGCGTTGATAGATTAAAGTCAGTCAGTGAGATAGTCAGCTTTATCTTTTGAAATGGTTGAAAAACACTAAAATACTAAACTATAAGGGCTTCTTGTGCGACATTTGCCTTTGCTTAAGAGTTGAATAATTAAAAAAACGTTAAGACAACTCGCGGCAAATGGAAAATGGAGTTTTATTGATTCGAGAAAGAAAAGATTTGAATTCTGTTTCAATAAGTTAAGTCAAAATTTATTAAATATACAATGGGGCCGATTCTCTTGTCTTCAATCTCTAAACTAAACTAAATTCACAAGTGTAAATCTAGTGGTATCCTTTTCCGCAAGCAACATTATGACAGGGATAGCAATAGATTTAGACGTGTCATTTTAGTTTAGTTTAGAGATTGTGTACAAGAGAATCGGCCCCATTATCTATAAATAATAGATGGAATAAAGTGAGTTCTTAATGAGTTGAGTTTATTTTTATTACTTGTTTTACTACGAAACTCTAGGAATGCACAGATCGCAACTTTTATCACACATCGGCGCCATGGGACGGCAAACTTCGAAGACACTAAAAGTCAGCCAGACTGAATTATCTGCCATTTGCTGCCGACCTGTTTGTTATTGTCGTGACCTGGTAACCCCCCTTCCGTTTCAGAAGCTCCAGACTTATTTAACGTGATAACAGTATTTGTTCAGTTGCCCAAGTAATGTTGCACAACTGATTTTAAACTCACTTACCTATAAAAATTAGCATAATAGAGATTGTAATAATGATTGATGCACGTTTTACGAAACCGCCCTATAGGTATAATCGTGGCCTAAGCTTTCAACTTTACTCACCCTAAAACTGATGGCGCCACTGCAGTTGACGTCGAAGGCTTTAAACACATAGTGTGCGTACAACGCTGAGTCTGAAACGTGAGAAATATGCTTTATAATAATCCATACTGCCATACTAATATTATAAATGCGAAAGTGTGTCTGTCTGTCTGCTAGTTTTTCACGGCTCAACCGTTCAACCGATTTTGACGAATTTGGGTACAGAAATAGCTTGCATCCCGGGGAAGGACATAGGCTACTTTTTATCCCGGAAAATTAATGAGTTCCCACGGGATTTTCAAAACCTAAATCCACGCGGATGAAGTCGCGGGCATCATCTAGTAATCCATACTTCCATACTAATCCATACTTAATATTATAAATGCGAAAGTGTGTCTGTCTGTCTGTCTGTCTGCTAGCTTTTCACGGCTCAACCGTTCAACCGATTTTGACGAAATTTGGTACAGAGGTAGCTTGCAACCCGGGGAAGGGAAAAATTTAAGAATTCCTACAGGATTTTTAAAAACCTAAATCTACGCGTACGAAGTCGCGGGCATCAGCTAGTCTCTAAATAAGGGCCCTTGCTATATCAAGTCCTTAAAAAAGCGGCCAAGTGCTAGTCGGGCTCGCACATGAACGATTCCGTATGATCTTCTAGATTCAAATTCTTCAAATTCAAACAAGATTCCTACTAGTTTTTTTTTAATTATCATTAGGCAGCCATTTTGAAATTTAATAACATAAAATTTTGAATTTGGGGTCTAGTCGAGTGACGTCAGCACTAGACTGAAGTTTCGAGCTGATGGTATATTTTTATTTCGGCTGATGTCAAAATGACGTCATTTCGATGTTAATGAGACATGGTTTCAGCGGAATAGCAATTTGCGGGACTATTTAATAGGCTTCCGTTGGGACTCTTCGGTTATGGATACCGAAAAAATTCCTGTCAAAGTCAATCTAAAAATTTTGGTAATAAATAAATACTCATTTTAAATAATATCTGTCCCGGCTGTACTCACGTGTCTAGTCGACGTTAGCCCGACTAGTTTCGAACCCATCCGGGGTCCTTTTTCAAGGGAGTCCGCGCACGTGCCGCGGTTTTGACTACTAAACACGTGAGTGCAGCCGGGACAGATATTATTTAGAATGGAAATTATGTTATATTAAAATTATAAAAAAAAATGCTTCTCCCGCCATAGTACCCTTAACGACATCATCCGGAGGTCCCTTGCAACCGCCCATGTGCCAGCTGTACTAGAACCTATTGGTTTGGCACGTAGCGATGGCAAGAGACCTGATGGTATGACGCTCGTACCGTGGAAGATGGGCAGGTCGCTTGTTTGGGATGCAACTTGTGTAGACACTTTAGCTGCATCCCACATTCAGGCGACCTCCTCTATGGCGGGTGCAGCGGCCATCAGCGCCGAACAGGCCAAGAGGCGCAAATATGAAAACCTCGATGGGAGCTTCGTATTCGTGCCTTTTGGTGTGGAGCTTGGGGCCGTGGGGCCCGGGGACCCGAGAGCTGGCAGCTACCTTGGTCAAAGAATTAGTTTGGCCATCCAAAGGGGTAATGCTGCCAGCATCTTGGGTACAATGCCTCGCTGCGGTGGTCTCGATGAGGTTTTAGATTTAATTTAATTTATTTTAGTTTTAATTTAATGTTGTTTTTTTTTTTTAGATTTAAGTTTATTAATAGTTTATTTGTTAACCATTGATAATAAAATATAACATTGAATGGAAATCACTCAGGGTAGTTTAAACGCTAAAATACTCATTTATTCATTCAATGTCAATACTTACTTCCATGTGGGAAGAATTTGGCATAGATATCCTTGAAGGAGTCTTCGTGGACCACCCCTTCTGGACATTCCTGGAAACAACAAAATACTGTTTAAGCAAACTCTTGCGTTTACGATTTACTAACTTATACGCGTCTTTGTCCGCGTGGACCACATAAATTTCAAACCCCTATTTTACCCCCTTAGGGGTTGAATTTTCAAAAATCCTTTCTTAGCGGATGTCTACGTCATAATAGCTATCTGCATGCCAAATTTCAAACCAATCCGTCTATTTGTTTGAACTCTGCGTTGATAGTCAGTCAGTCAATCACGTTTTCCTTTATATATTACTAGCTTATGCTCCAGACTTCGTCTGCGTGGACTACACAAATTTCAAACCCCTTTTTTACCCCATTAGGGGTTGAATTTTTAAAAATTCCTTTCTTAGCGGATGTCTACGTCATATTAACTATCTGCATGCCAAATTTCAGTCCGATCCGTCCAGTAGTATGTAGGTATGTAAATTACACTTGATTAACATACTACAGCACAAGGCTTGTACCTACGTAGTATTTCACAAGAAATATGCAAAATAAACACGCAATAAACCGAAAGTGTGCGTTGCCAAAAAAGCTTGGACGCCTCACGCCCATAACAAAGCTACGTACATTTGTAGCTGTCGTCGAGTTATTAGACTATAGAGATGCACATCTCATACAATAAACGGCCGCGGTAGCGCGGCGTCAAAAAAGCGCTACAGTTTTTGCATTACACAAAGGCGAGTGGCTCATGCTTCTGTTTTATTTTAAATATTTTTTTATTGAACCATCGACGGAAAATACAAAAAAAAAATAGATTATTCAATTTCTAGGTGCTAAGTTGTTTAAGGGGGGTAAGGGGGTGCGCTAACATCTTAGCACCCCAAATGTCAACCTCACCTGCACGTGGTGCCCCCTGCGAATCAGCGGACGAGGATATGACGACCGAAGAATGGCGGGATAACCATTCCATATGGCTTGGCTTTAAATAACACAGACCAGAGACGGGCAGCAGCGTCACTGGTGCGAAATAGCCTACAGCCCTGCGCTGACCAACCCGCCTGCCCAGCGTGGTCAGTATGGGCACTACTTCTAATGAGCAGCGCCAATTTGGCGCGCTCTTGGAAAGGCCTATGTCCAGCAGTGGACGCAAACAGGCTGATGGATTGGATTGGATTGGAAGTTGTTTAAATATAATTCAAATTATAGGCGGCTACAGCATGACTTAAAAAGATCAGTCGTGCCTAAGAACTTAGAACTGACAGCTTAAGCTTATATAGCTAAGCTATAGCTTATAAGCTATAGCTTAGCTATAAAAGAAATTTTAAAAAAGAAGATTAAATGTAAGAAAATATAAATTCAACCGTAAATAATAATTAATGCTTGACATCTCCCATTTGAGAGTCAAGTGATTTGACAGTTTTTTTTTAATTTTCCAATTAAAGTAAATGTGCGTGTTGGTGAGCGCTTGCTCGCGACTGATTGGTCTGACGTGCACGCACACTTATGAAATGCTCGTGTATACGACGTAACCACAAGTAAAGTTCACTCGCCTTCGTGAATTACGAGAACTAAGTACTTTACTAGAGTCTGTAGGGCGATTTCGTAAAACTTTTATCAATCATTATTACAATCTCAATTGTTGTGATTGGCTGAATTTGTGCTATTTTTGTTGCAACAATGCATTGTAACCAATAGTGAGCGAGCGTCAACTAATCAGGGCTGATTGCGATCGTGACATTGTAGCTGTCATTCTACCACAATCGCGCAGATGTCGACTGAAAGCTGAGACTGAGAAAATTGAAATAAACACCAGAGACACAAGAAATAACACTTTTTTTATTTGCATGGTGGCCATTTTCAAATTCGTATTATTTGTTATTATAGCGACAGTAGAAATACGATATTATTAAAACTCTTACATCATCCCTAGTGACAATAGCTGATTTTTTTTCCAAAAAAAAATTCAATATGATTGAATTTTTTTGTTATATTTTGGCAGGACAGTTTTGAATAATTTTAAATTAAGACTTGTTGTACAATGCGCAGTTATACGATGCCTCGTGTTTAGATTGACCTACCTACTTGTTTTGTGACTTTTGTGCGCTCTATAATAATTGAATGGCACCTCTCTGGTAAGTATGATATAGGAATCGTGTTTTTGTATATTTGGGCTGCGAAGTCACGCGATGGCGCAGTGGTACCTTACTACCTTGGCGATAACAATCATTTCGTGTTATAATGGGCTTTGAAACACAGAATTTCTATTTAAGTATACCTACCTACTTAGTTGTAAATAGCTGAGGTGAATTTTTGGAATAATTCCAGAATTTATGTACTTGTGACTACGTGTAAATCCGTATTAAGCCTACCTAATAAGAATGTAAATCAAATCAAAATCAAATTGTTTATTTTTAAAACCAATTGTAATACCATGGTTGATTAGATCTAACAATTTTCGTAACTTAAAATGGCATTTAGTAACATTTGAGAGACATATGCGACTTTTTCAGGGACCATCAGCTTATCCGATTTTGACGAAAGGGACAGAGATAGCTTGCATCACGGAGACATATACCTAGACTGACTTTTCTCAGAAAATTAAAGTCTTGCAACCCGCTGAGCTATGTCGGTTACCTACTCTAGTTCTCCTACGGATCTCCTCATTTCTGATTTGATCACGTAGAGAAACTCCAAGCATAGCTCTCTCCATCGCCCGCTGAGTGACTCTGAGCTTTCTTATGAGGCCCATAGTTAGCGACCACCTAAGTAGGTACCTACTTACAACAATAGATAATAAAAAATTCTATGAGAAGAGACCCGTGCTTATTAGTTACACTGGCGATGAGTTAGGTGATGGTGATGAAATCCACGCGAGCGAAGTCGCGGTACAAAGCTAGTTATTATTAATTAGAGACATCCTCTTATCATTTCCTCGACGAGTAAAAAAATATTTAATCAAAAAGTGAATCGGAAAAGCGAATGATGAACTCTAAAGTGTTTTTAAAATGAAATTACAGATGGTACGCGACAGGTCGAGATGTCAATCGGGGAGGGAACGCCCTGCCCACCCGCACAGCCCCCGTGCTGACCCGGTGCGGGCGAGCGCGGGTGACATGCGGGTGTGTGGGGCGTCCCCCTGCCTCATACCCCGATTGCCATCTTGACCTGTCGCGGACTATTATACTTATATCGATAGTTCGATATACACACGTTCCAACTTTCAGCCTCGATCCGACGCGACAAATCAATTAACGATAATTGGATACTAATTGAACTGACACTCGAAATTCGAAATTCACTTTTTTTTCGTCGATATCTGATTTCGTGCTCTGGATTCGAGTTCATTGAATTAACGCGACGTCTCATTGAAACCATTCGGATTGGGTTACAACTTACAACCTACCTACTACCTAGAAATGTTTAGGTACCTACATTCTAAAAACTAATATCTAGGTCTGTGATTTTCCAAATTTCTATTCTTGTCACTCATTTGCATTGTGCAAGCTGTGTTTACCTACCTATAATAATATCTAGGTATTTTGTAAAATTAAAATTGGAATTGATGTAACTATTGGTAAACGCAGGTAGCCATAAAGTAACCGTATTTTTCTTTGATTTTACGTCACCATAGCCTAATATTTTGACTTATCCCCGGATCAAACCGAGAGTTCCCTCATTCTAGTTCACTCTGGCCGTATGTAGAAGCTAGATAAACAAGGCGTTGATAGACCTAAAAGAAGCCTAAAAGTGTCTGAAATGGTATGAAAGCACGTCAATTGAAAGGTCAGTAGGTAATGTCAAATGTCGACGACCGCTCGCGCCAAAAATACCCCGCCATTCGGTTTGACAGGTGTTTGGAAGCCAACATGGACGTCGGCGATATACGTTCGGAAATAGTGACAAGGGTTATGTAAGAGTGTTTATTTTAGTAACTGATACGGGTTTGTAAACTCCGAAACTACGCCAATATACGTCGTACCTAGTCAGTACAGTACGACAAGGCTATCTTGGCACGTGGCGAAAATCGGAACTACAGTGCGATAAGACTCTCTTGGCACTTGAATGACATTGACAGGGGGGCGCTGTTGGAGAACAAAGGTTAAAATATTCAAACAAGAACAAAGGGGACACTTGACGGCAACGTTAGTTCCGATTTTCGCCACGCGCCGAGATAGCCTTGCCGCACTGTACGTCGTCGTACCTAGTCAGTACAGTACGACAAGGCTATCTTGACGCGTAGCGAAAATCGCAATGTCATTCAAGAATCTGACTCGCACTTGGCCGGTTTTTCTCTGGAGATACGGAATTTTGAAAAGTAAAAATCTAGCTTCTAAGCTTACTAGCTAGGCTTCAGAATATTAACAGCATTTTTTATTCAA
Organism: Maniola hyperantus; assembly: GCF_902806685.2. Taxonomy (NCBI): domain Eukaryota; kingdom Metazoa; phylum Arthropoda; class Insecta; order Lepidoptera; family Nymphalidae; genus Maniola; species Maniola hyperantus. The sequence goes on from NC_048561.1 coordinate 6,044,861, forward strand.
GCTGGTTTTAGTTCATGAGTAGGTATTTCTCGCGGGAGCTGCATGAATACTTAATTCCGTTAAGTTTCACTTTGAGTCAGGTAGACTGGAGGAAGATTAAATTAAAAAATGCATGTTATGAAGGACATACCTCGTCTACAGAGTGTAGAATACTATAGCGAGATCGAAGTAAGAAGTAGAAATGAAATTCAGGTACAAATGTACAGAGGTCCTTATCTTGTTACCTACCTTCCTAAATAAGTCCTCCTTAAATAAGTTCCTAAACTGCTGAGTTCGTTGTGGGCTCTTCTCAGACCTGGGCGCGTTTGGAACCCTCGTAGCTTTAGTTTTAAGTACATGTTAATTATCACCACTATATCATATCATCTTACAAATAAAAATTTATGACAATCAGGAAGCGTAAAATATTACCAATTCTGAATTAATGATTTGCGTTTGAGTTTGAGTTTGAATATAAGTAAACAACAACAACAAACATAACAACAAATTTTGCCGGCTTTGGCCGCCGCGATAAGGTGGCAGGTAGCGACTGGCGCACTGGTGGCACATTCATACTGTTATTGACAATCTAAATATATAAAAGGAAAAGGTGACTGACTGACTGACTGACTGACTGATCTATCAAAGCACAGCTTAAACTACTGGACGGATCGGGCTGAAATTTGGTATGCAGATAGCTATTATGACGTAGGCATCCGCTAAGAAAAGATTTTTGAAAATTCAACCCCTAAGGGGGTGAAATAGGGGTTTGAAATTTGTGTAGTCCACGCGGACGAAGTCGCGAGCATAAGCTAGTTAGACTATAAATGTCTAAATTTTTGACTGACGCGAGGCTTCGGCCGTGGCTAGCTACCACCCTAACCGCAAGGCAAAGCCGTGCCGGCAAGCAATTTAGCGTACGATGCCGTGTAAAAACCAAAGGGGTATGGGTTTAATAAAAACTGCCATACCCCTTCCAGGTTAGCACGCTTCCATCTTAGACTGCATCATCACTTACCACCAGGTGAGATTGCAGTCATAGGCTTTGTATCTGAATATTAAAAAAAATGTCTGCGAATTCGTTTGCGTGGATGAAAATGGATGAAATACCTAAAATCAATAAGAATGTATCAAAATTTATTTCTTTCAAGTAGGACAACCAGATAGACGTGTCTTTTGCTACGTCTATAACGTCTATAACTCTACTAGGGGTGTTACGGATATTCGCATCCGCATCCGCAAATGCGGAACATTCGCATTAATTCAGACATCCGCATCCGTATCAATTACTGCCGAGCTTTTACGGATGCGGGTTCATATTTGCAACAACTAACGACCTAAAAACGTTTAACGACGACCTGAAAGTGTTTACTTGTATAAGCCCCGCAAATTGCTAATGTGCGTGGCCGCCATTTTAGTGACGCCCTAGACTGAAGTGTCGAGATGTTAGTTTATTTTTAATTAAATATACGTCACATGACGTTGAAATGACACCATTTCGATGTTAATGTGCCATGGTTCCAGCGCAATAGCAATATGTGGGACTTATACGAAAAGAATAATATGGGTCTCCCTACTAAGGTCTATAGACCAAATTGCGACACCCAAACTGGGTATCCATAATCCTACTTTGAACATAATATGTAGTTTATGGAAATGCAATAAATTGAAATTGAAATTGAATTATGTATGTGCGATAACCTTTACCTAACGAAGAATTTAAAAAAAAACAAGGAAGAAATAAAAATGTAGTGAAAGGAATTACATGCCAAGGCTACCACAAAGTGGTTCTCGAATTTGGCACCGCTCAAGGTCTGGGGTTCGACTCCCGGGTGCAGACAAAATGTGTTTCTTTAACGGCCGATAAATTTGGAGTTACAGCGGTGTTAATCCAATGTTAGATGGTTTTTATTGACTTTTATAATTTCTTTGGCGTCGTTTTCTTATTTTGAAAAAAGATTGGGGACGAAAATTTTTTAAACTTTAGACTGGTGTAGTTTGTACAAAGCACGAAGTTATAGGACCCGAAAATTGCTATTGCGCTGGAACCATGTCTCATTAATATCGAAATGACGTCATGTCGACGTCACCTGAAATAAAAATATATCATCAGCTCGAAACTTCAGTCTAGTGCTGACGTCACTAATATGGCGGCCACGCGCATAAGGAGTTTGCGGGACTTATAGCTTCAAAACTTTTTTAAATCAAGTATTCTTCTTTCGCTTTCCCAATCCCTACTTCCGTTGGCCAGTTGGCCAGACTCATGCCAGACTCTATTTCTAGCTTTAGGGCTCTGGGTTCCAGTCTCTTGGAGCAAAAAATAAGCAAAAAAAAAATGATAACTCACCGTTTTGAATCCCCGATACATGACCCTGATCTCCTGTTTTGAGAACTTCGTCTGTCTGCACAGCTCTTCTAAAGCAACCGGAATCGGTTTTGGTGTTCTAGAAGGTTCTAATTCATATGCGTGCTCTTCCACGGGTGAATCCGGCGGCGTGGCCATTATAAAACCTTTTTGCACTCACTTACACATCTGTCACTTTTTATTTTAATCTGTAGTTCTCGCTAACACATCGTTTCGCTATTGACCGAAGATTGGCGGTATTTTTTAAATCTGATAGGTATTCATTAGGTTCTTTTTGAGTTAGGTTCTCTATTAATTTATTAGTTGTCTATGATTAAGTAGGTTCTTTTCGAGTCTAATTTTCTATTATTTCATTAAATGTCTATGATTCACAAGGTACTTTTTGGGGTAAAGATTTCTATGTTTCCTTTAATTGTCTATGATTTAGTAGGTTCTTTTTTAGTCAAGTCATCTATTAATTTACAATTGTCTGTGATTTACTAGGTTCTTTTTGGGATAAGCTTTTCTTTATTTTTATTAATTGTCTATTGTTCACTAGGTTCTTTTCGGGGCATGTTTTATTTATTTATTGTAATAAGTTCTTTTTACGTACAAATCACAGTGTTTTTAAGAAACATTATTGATTTAGAAGATTTTGATCATGGATGGTACAAGGGCAGGATTTCTGAAACAAACAAAAGTTCATACTAGAATGTGTTATTTATAGTCGACGTAGATGTAATAAAAATATATTTGAACAAACATGTACCCGGCGCCCAATAAATAAGCCATACAGAAAAATTCAATTGGTTACGTCGATTCCGAAGCGCTTTTGGCAAAACGCCATAACGCTTCGGCAATGTTGTAAAAATATTGTAATGGCTTCTTTTATGCTGATTTCAGATTAATTCTAAGTGTAACTTTGCAAAAAGTATTGTGAATAAATTCGATCGCTCGGACGCGTGTGCTGTCCACGTATGATACTTTAATTTTAGTGTTCCATACCTGATAAGTGCCAACGGAACCCTACTACTAAGCCTCCTCTGTCCGTCTGTCTGTCAGCGGGCTGTATCTCGTGAACCGTAATAAGTAGGTAGAGAGTTGAAATTTTCACAGAATATGTATTTATTCCAAAGCTTTGATATCCTAGTGGTCAGGACGTCCGCCTTCTAATCGGAGGTCGGGGGTTGGATTCCGAGCACGCACCTCTAACTTTTCGGAGTTATGTGCGTTTTAAGGCTGGATTTTTTGAAATTCCCACGGAAGCGTACCCGCGGACGGTCGCTATGATTACTACCGCCAAAATGCACTTGCAATTTGTTACTATGTTCGTTAAGAGAATGGTATATTTATAAAGGGACTAGCTTAGGCCCGCGACTTCATCCGCTTGGACTACACAAATTTCACTTATTTTACGCCCGTTGAATTTTTAAAAATCCTACGTATACGTAGTACGTAAAGCCGTACGTATTACTTAAGTATTTGTGATCTTTTTTGTCTTCATGCTTTGTTTTTTTGTTTTGTTTTGTTTATGTACGTTTGTCTGGTGTGTTGTTGTGTTTTGTACTGTACGCTATGGTCCCAAATAAAAGGTTATTTATTTATTTTTATTTATTTTATTTAATCATGACGTAGACAACCGCTAAGGATTTTCGAAAATTCAACCCCTAAGAGGGTCTAAAATAGGGATTTGATATTTGTGTAGTCCACGTGAATGAAGTCACGTCATTGTATTAGGAATAGTAAAGCGGATTATGTCACGCAAGTCGTTCTGTTGCGGTTATGTCGCGATGTGCGATAACTAACTGATAACATCGGCTTAGCACAGCGATACATGCGAAGTTTTGAGTTTATTTTATGGGGCAGAAAATTTACGAGCATATTTTTAAATATGTAGTTACATATCAAAACAAGTCATTGATGTGAGTATTTGAGTTAAAAAAATTAAAAAAAACACGATTTCCCTGCCTAAAAACGAACTAAAAAAGTAGTTTATTTTATTTTTATTAATGAAAATATTACAATAAAACTCAAAGCTAGCCTTATCTAATTACTATACAAATGATGCCCGCGTGGAATGGTGCCAAGAATACTGGCTGCATTTCTGCGTTGGACAGCCAGGCTGATCCGGTGCGCAAAAAATGAGCCAGCCCTTCTGTCACCAGATGAGGCTATTTATTAATCGTGGTGACATATCTCGTAATTTTTTTTTTTTGCACTAAGACTCCACGAGCGTCTCCGCGGCAAACAGAACAAAAATGTAACTTTAGATTTTTTTACATTTTTGCACTTTTTCACATATGAAAATGGCGTCATACAACCGCCATATTCCCACATTCTCAAGCCCAATGGGACAGCAATCCGATACATTTAGAGAGATATTAATACAATAATAAAGTACCTATCATTTAGATTGTAGATATTATAATAAATTATATGCCAATCCCCTTTCTTATTCTCGACATGATATATTGGAGTCTTGGAGTAATTTTGCCTCGAATAAAACATCCCGACCCGTACATGATAAAGAACCTAGGATAAACAATATGGCTGCCACACAGCTGTCACTTTGACGGATGTCGATGCTCGCATTGCGTAGCTTGGCGCGTAAACGACACGTAAACTCGATAAGCTGATTGGTGTTGGCGTTTTTCCATTAGCACGGCAACGGCACGGCAGCCGAGGAAGCAATGTATGAAGCCGGTGCCGTTGCCGTCACCGGTAAGTGGAAAAACATGCCATACATTATGCTTCCCGTCATGTTCCCGTCTATGTTGCCGTCGCGCGCCGGCGCCGTGCCGTTGCCGTGCCGGCTAAAGGGCTTATTCCACCTTCCAATTTTTTTTAATATCTTTATTTTTAAAGGGCTTTTATACACACCTTTCTAAATAAGATGTCCTAAATGGTATAGTAAGGTAATTATACCATTTAGGACTCTTTAGGTCTTTTTAGAAAGAAAAATAATAGAGAACAATTTTCTTTAGCCGTTTTTAGGTTCCGTATAATGTAACTTCACGCGCATTTCGCGCGTGTTGGATTGATTTTTTCTGTGGCACAAGTAGGTAATATATTTATTCGGAATTAAATCTAATGATTCTATAAAAATTTAATTATAATTTAAAATATAAATTGTGAAAAGGTAACAGACAGGCAGACATACTTTCGCGTTTATAGTATAAGTAGGTAAGTATGGAAGTATGGATTAGATGGAGATAAATATAACACATTTCTGAAATACATCACCTGTCAATTTTCAATTAGTGTTTTTCTATCACTAACCACTTGAAACTTATCATACCATGCTTTTACGTAAATTTTAGGTAAACGCTAGCTGATGTCGGTGAGTTCGTCCAAGTGGATTTAGGTTTTTGAAAATCCCGTGGAAACTCTTTGATTTTTCGGGATCTCTGTACCAAACCTCAAAATCAAATTGAATGATGAAAAAAAGCTAGCAGACAGACATACGTATGGATTAGTATGAATTGTGTAATTGTATAGATGGATATGTATTAAAAATATTTTGAAATTAAGCCGTTTTTGATTTCGAGTTTGACCCTGGGGCACCTCCCTAAAGATTCTAGAATACTCTAGAATATTCTAGAAATAGAGTCTGATAGTTGTCCCAAATCGTTAATTTTGAGGATTTTTGGATCCGTCCAATAGTTTAAGCTGTGCGTTGACAGATCAGTCAGTCAGTCAGCTTTTCATTTTATATGTACCTATACACTTAGATTAATGTTGTTGGTAGATAATAAAGCTATTAGCTGATATACTTAGATATCTACATAAAGTTTTAACACATGTTTCCATTTACATTTAAACTACCAAAGTACTTACCCATAAGTCAAAACGACTAAATTATAGAAGTTAAAAACTGAAACTACGTCCATGTCGAATAATAAAAACTGTGCGATCTAATTTAGTGAGTGTTAACTCTATGAATTTATAATAGCGAAGTCAATTTCGCATCAAAGAGACCTGTCCATCATAAAAAACCTAAAAACAAACCTTGTCTGTGATGCGTCTGTGTTTATGGCACTGTGTTTACTGTGACAACGATTTTGTAACATTTAGGATAACTAGTAATATTGATAAAATTTTAAGTACAGTGCGACAAGGCTCTCTTGGCACTTGAATGACATTGACAGGGGGGCGCTGTTGGAGAACAAAGGCTTAGAATATTCAAACAAGAACAAAGGGGACACTTGATGGCAACATTAGTTCCGATTTCGCCACGCGCCTTGATAGCCTTGTCGCGCTGTAAGTAGGCCTTTTTACGAACGACGAAGTCTGCAAGATAACCAAGGTCACTGACATAGCCCAAACCATCAGCAAGCTGGAGTGGGAGTGAGCACACCATGCTTTATGCAATTCAATTTGTTATATAGAGTAGGTTAAAAGGTTTTGGTATTGATTTGTAAAGAATTGATTGTAGAGGCACTGAAAACTGTTTGTTTCTTCATTTCAATTTATTTTATTTCATTGCAATCTTTATATATAATACTAGCTTATTCCCGCGACTTCGTCCGCGTGGACTACCGTGGACTACGCACATTTCAAAAACCTATTTAGAGATTAAATTTTCAAAAATTCTTTCTTAGCGGATGTCTACGTCGGATAGTTATCTGCATGCTAAATTTCAGCCCGAACCGTCCTTTTTGAAAATTCAACCCCTTGTTTTTGTGTAGTCCTCGCGGACGAAGTCGCGATCATAAGCTGTAGTTATAGCTATAAAGTTGGTAAACTTTCCCAGAAATCTATTAAAGGAATTAAAACCACATTTTATAGAAATGGAAAATCGTTGAAATCTAAGCTTTGTGGTTACTCTACATCTACGCGTAGATTACGAAACGATCGAATTGAAATTCGAATTTCGAATGGTTAAATTCTGGTAACGATACTTTTGGAGAGAGAGCCAGCGCGTGCCAGACCTTCGTTATTTTATAAAAGCTCAAAGTTTCTCTGCGTATTGTCCCCACACTGGGAGGGACGTTTGTTTGGATCATGGTCGCTTTGGGAGATAACAGGTAATGAAGGTGTAAAAAATCTTACCTACGTCAAAGTATAAAGTCTAATCTTAAATATATAAAAGGAAAAGGTGACTGACGGACTGACTGACTGACTGATCGATCTATCAACGCACAGCTCAAACTACTTGTAGGCAACACAGAAAACCTGCCATCTGTCACCCGTGAGTGGAGGTGTGACAGTGGTAGCGGCGTCGGACGGACGGAGCGAGAAAAAAAAGATGGACGATAAAAGTAATTAAGCGAGATATAAGTACTAGGTGATTAATTAAGCTAGATATAAACTAAGTGGATGTTACAAGTGTACCTGAATATAAGACTGTGGACATCGGAACTGCGTTTGATTCATATTAGGGTCATCCCAAGACTAATAAACCCGGATTGGAGGTTAAGTTGTTTATATCAGAAGATTGGATGTGATTCATGCCCAAAAATGCGGGTCTATCCTGGAAGATGTTAAAAGTGCCTGTACAAGACGCATAGCAACATATTTATTAGGTACTTATATCGGAAATTATATGAAGAAACCTACCTGAACGAATAACAAAGTGAATATGAAATATATACAAACTGCAATGGTGCTACACTATTACTTTGGGAGTACTTGAGTAGACCTGTATCGAGTTGGAGGGCTTGTCTCCAACGCAACTACTCAAGAGATTGGTTTGAGGAAGGCACCTTGCACTGTCTGGAACAAGCAGAAGTACGTAGGTCGATGGGTCCAATGCATCCATAGGTTGTATTGAAACGGTGAATCTGTGTACTTACCTTCTTACAGTGGATGTTCATTAAAGCATGGGTGAATATTAAGAGTGCCTAATGTTAGATTACTGCATCAAAATACCTAAGTAGGTATTTGATAAGTTACAATATTACCAATTGATACTTTTAGAACAGAGTAAGTGAAGGCTATAATTATTAATAGTAAGTAGATATCAGCATTATGACTTATTTGAGAGTTCAAAGTAAGGGATTATAGTTTTGTTCTGACCGCTTTAATGGATTATTATGTAGGGACATACCTAGCCCAAGATTTGATCTATGAAGTTATAAGTAGTTTAATTTCAAGACTGGATGCAACGCACCGTAGTACTAACACCTTGTATTTTAAAATCGAAATAAGGTAATAAGTGATATGAAATACTTTAAACCAAATAGGCACCTACCTATATTAAAGTAGAATCAAGAAAACAATTAGATTATTATGTAGGTAAGTACTTGATACATGAGCTAGTGTAGAAATATAAAAAATAGAGTTTATTTGCTAGAATGTGGTACAATTTGGTCTTAAATCTGTTTTGATCTAACACATTCAACCAATAACTGAGTGTGCAAATTATTACCTATAGTACATTATCATAGCATAATAAAATGTGAAAATTTAGAATGAATATCTACTTAACTTTATCTATCTAGGAAGTAATGTTAACAGTATAATTTTATTCAAGTCTTAATTTAAATCATTCAACAATCATTTTAAAAAAAGAAATATGTACATGTGCTTTAGTTAAAAATAGAAATAATAATCTTACAATAACAACGGTCATATCTACATCAATGGGTCAATCAATGGTTTTAGTGCAAAATTTGGGTTATATACAGGGGTCTGATATAATCAAGTAGGTATGTACTTGATACTGGTGTCACTTAAATGAAATATTTCCGAGATTATTCAACTGTTACCATTTTTTTCATGTTTTGACAACTTTTCTGATGATGTCCACGACCCTGTGACCCCGACTTGACGATGAGGTCGACGAATGTGAGATGAACAAGTGGTTTTGGCCTGCATCTGTGGTGGAGAAGTGCACATAACCTTCAAGTTGTGATTGGAAGCAGTCATGTACCTGCATGGATCGGATAAGAACACAGTAACTCTTGGTGTGAGGCCTGTTGTAATGATACAAAAGAAAAAAAAGCCATCCCGGCCTGCCTCATTATGATGGAGGCTGTAACCTCAAGGTATTGTTATGTAATACAGTAATAAGAAGGTAAGAAACATCTGAATACTACTATGGTTAATTGAGGCAAATCTAGTTTACCTAGTAACTAAAATAAAGTCTTAAAACTTTGAATTGAATAGTCTCAATATGAGTAGTTATTCTTCTTTAATTAAATAATTACATACTTAACTATACACATAGTAATATTTTAGTACAATTTAAGGATAGAATGCCTGAAATATGTGTCAGGTGCATGTGTTTTCATTACCTACCATTTAATGTAAGATTTTTGGATTTGGGTCTATGGTAGGCATGGTATGGTTGTGAGAATGATAGACAGTGATAGGGAGACTAATAGAGTCGATTGCCAGATGCACCCATTGAATACCTATCTACCGACTGAATAGTCTGTATTATGTACTGACAGACATAGATCAACCCGCAGGCCCTGCATAATCAAATATGATTTGAGTTCTCTACTAAGCTACTACTGGACATAAAGAAAAGATTTTGGAAAATTAGACCTGGGGTGGATCAGCTAATAAATAATTAATTGGTCCACTAGATAAAGTAGGTAACATTGAACCTATTTTGAATCTGTAGGTTTACTTATTCGACCAAATTAGAGTTATTAGATTACTTTGAATACCTAGTAAGTATAGGGTATGAAATATCAGGTTTGAATTAATCTAACTATGTACATACCAGAAACAGAAAGACATACAACACTCATGCTCACGAAAGTAGCCATGTGGATGTTGGAATTTTATTTGATTCTTATACCAATAAAATTTATATTAAGTGCTAGTATGTACTTTTGTTCCGTTTGCTCACCCTTGTGGAAATTATAAATTACATTTGCTGCAACCACCATTTAAGGAGAGGTGAGGTTATGAAAGGAAAATGAATTGAATCATTATTATATTAACCTAAAGTGAATTTAACTGATCAGATCAGATGAAAATAAATAAATGGACTTGAATTAAAATATTTATTTATCAGCATAACAGTGGTTCTTTCAAATGTTCTTAGAGTTTTATAATTAAAAAAGGTAAAATTATGTGAGCTATCACATTCATATAAAGTCACTAGTAGCTGACATCCTCTTATACTAATAGATGACATGCATTCGTGATTTTTAGAATTTGGAAAATAAAAATAATAATAAAATAAAAACACGTTTCCACTTCTCATGCTCGTAAGGTTCTATTTTACGCAGGCTATAAGAGGACTAAAGTGCGTTTCATGCTGTTATACACAAGGTATTTAGAGGTAAACAACAGTCTCTCTGAATGACATATGGATGAGAAAGAATTTATGTAATTTCTATGGTGCCAGTGAACTTTTGCACTTGTATTGAGGTTGCGACCTATACCTACCTACAAACTCATTACAGCACCCTCATTTAATCCCTACTCTTTTCGGTCAATCTATAGATATGTACTTATAGTAATATTATATTGTTACATTTCCTCGCAATCGAAGTGAAAATCAGTGTTTATAACTCGGCTCAAGTGGCTTGTTTGGTGCCCTTGTTGTACAATCTGCTTTCATAAATCAAAGCCTTTAGGTACTTACTACCTCGGAAAAACACACACTGAACAACAGGTTAACTACCAAGTACATCATATTTACTGTTGTTATTATTGGATTGGCTTACCAACTTAATAGATGATACTATCTGCTGTAATAATAGAAATTAGAAAGAAATACTAAGTTACGAAGTTCAATTTTTATGTACGAGTAAAGGAAACTTTAAAAGATGTGTCTCTAATAACAAAAGAGAGTTACGAAGGTGTTATTAAATGAAGCGGCAATGACTGTGGCAATGTTATGTATAACAGGGTCTGGATTGTTGTATTTCTTTATATAGCCTACTAACACATAATTTTATCATATCGTTGTTTCTCGGGTATAAATAATGCACGAATAATTCGATCTCTGACTTAGGTTTAGATCTGAAATAAGAAATGAAATTGTCAGTATACAGAGAAGTGTAAATCTTAACCTTGCAAGCCCCATCGGATAAATAGTGGAGAAACGGATTCCCTACCTTACTGCCCAAATTTTGACTAGCTATTTGACTTTGGAAAAAGGAGCTTATGAGATGCATATTTTTACTAAATAAATAAATTATTAATATAATTATTATAAACAAAAGACGGATTTGTCTCTTGTGTGTGTGCCCTTAAATTATATTAAAATTTCAAACGAGTTGCACAATTATTATCACCTGCAGACATTACACGTAGGGCGATTGTCTAAAACCTGCATCAATCATTATTGTTCTGATTGGCTGAATTTGTGCGATTCTTGTTGCAACAATGCATTGTGGCCAATAGTGAGCGAGCATTAACCAATCAGAGATGATTGCGATCGTGACATTGTAGCTGTCAAACAACCGCGGTAGAGCCCACGGTGAACTAAAGATGTTTACTACTGTAGATACTCCACAAATAGTTGAGAATATCGATTTGAGTGTTGAGTTCAATAGTCTCGATAACTAGTCTTTCAAATCATTAATCAAATTACTGAAAGCCATAAAGCAAATTAAGAAGAAGATTAATCAAATGAGATATTAAGGGAGCAAACACTTAGCGGGTTTGCCATAAACGTTGACACTATAATATTCATTCTATTGACTGTACACAAATAATCGCTTCTGGTGGCTGTCTTGGGGAAGCTAATATAAAAAAAATGGTGTTTAATATTGTTATGATATAACGTGTCATTGTTATGAATGTGATTATTATTTTTAGACTCTAAACGAACTGACAACCAGTGAATAAGAGAAAAGGATACCGACTTATGTATGGACTTAGTCCTGGTGCGATAAGCGGTGATCCCTGAGAATATTAGAAACGAATACCGACTTATGTATGGACTTACTCCTGGTGCGATAAGCGGTGATTCCTGAGAATATCTGAAAAGAATACCGACTTATGTATGGACTTATTCCTAGTGTGATAAGCGGTGATTCTTGAGAGTATTTTATGATAACCTAACGAGCAAATAAGAGAGAAGAATACCGACTTATGTATGGACTTATTCCTGGTGTGATAAGCGGTGATTCTTGAGAGTATTTTATGATAACCTAACAAGCAAATAAGGGAAACGAATACCGACTTATGTATGGACTTATTCCTGGTGCGATAAGCGGTGATTCCTGAGAATAGTTGAAAAGAATACCGACTTATGTATGGATTTATTCCTGGTGTGATAAGCGGTGATTCTTGAGAGTATTTTATGATAACCTAACGAGCAAATAAGAGAGAAGAATACCGACTTATGTATGGACTTATTCCTGGTGTGATAAGCGGCGATTCTTGAGAGTATTTTATGATAACCTAACAAGCAAATAAGGGAAACGAATACCGACTTATGTATGGACTTATTCCTGGTGCGATAAGCGGTGATTCCTGAGAATAGTTGAAAAGAATACCGACTTATGTATGGATTTATTCCTGGTGTGATAAGCGGTGATTCCTGAGAATATTTTATGATGAACCAACCGGCAAATGAGAGAAAAGAATACCGACTTATGTATGGACTTATTCCTGGTGAGATAAGCGGTGATTCTTGAGAATAGTTTATGATAAGCCAACAAGCAAATAGGGGAAACGAATACCGACTTATGTATGGACTTATTCCTCGTGTGATAAGCGGTGATTCCTGAGAATATTTTATGATGAACCAAGTGGCAAATGGGAGAAAAGAATACCGACTTATGTATGGACTTATTCCTGGTGTGATAAGCGGTAATTACTGAGAATAGTTTATGTAATATAACTTGTCCCAATTGTGTCAAAGCAATCGTGCCAAAGGAGGGCAGCATTGACTATAATATAGACCTAAGAATAAGGAATCAAGAATGACAAATGGAAGGTGGCAATACTGACGTAAACAATGGATCGTATTCCGGTGACAAAAGCTGGTCCTAGTAAGAACCAACAAACGAATTGGAAAACGGCTGACGAAGCGTCTGAAAAATGACGAACAATAATAGTCTGGTAAAACCTGATTCGATAATCCCGATGCGAGTGGACGGTGATCTTCAGTATGAACTTCAGCAACTGATCGGGTCGCGATGGTGACAAGAGGGAGTCTAGTTAATTTGATGGAAAACAAGCAGACTAATTCGGGGTCGGCAAGTGGAAAGGGTGTATCCTTTTTATTAATAATAATAGATTTATCTACAGAATAGAGGTACAGAAGTAGATATCATGGTTGGAAATCACTTTACCTGTTCTAGCAGATACTCACTAATGTTCAAGGGTTACTTAAATTCAAATTAAAGTTCTTATAATTGACGTATTCCGTAATGATATATTAATTATGTCTTGCTGAATTCGGTACGTAGTAGCTAGAAGTTGTATAGACCCTTTAAAGTAGATCTAAAATGACATGCTGATTGTAAATGCTAAATATCGGTTCATGTTAATGTACATCTTCGCAGTCACTCATTGTATTACGTTGATGTTTGGTGGAAACAGCACAGTAAAGAGCAAATTCTTAAATACTATTTCAAGTAACATCTATTCCAATAGACTATATAAGCAGTTCGCGCACGAAGGCTTGCTTACTTCACTCGCTAGGTATTAATGTATGGATCGCTGATATGTTATTAAAGCGTATAAGTACACCAATGTATCACGAAATAATTTCCTACATCTTTGTCATTCATTTGTTACACACTGACACGAGACAAGCAACGGTGACCGATGCGGCAATTCACGGCTCAGCATGACGCTGGGTTGGTGCAGCGTTTGGTGCTGTTTGTCCTCAATCACCGTGTTCAAGTTAACCATATTATCATAAGAGGACGAGGGTCTCTGGCATCGTTCGTCCTTACGCGCTCAAGAATGTACAAGAATGGAAGTTTCCAGAAATCAGATTTTATTGTATGTTACATCAATTAAGTCTATAGTGCCATGAAGGACTCGTTGCTTGCGAGACAATAAAATGGGGCAACAAAACGCCGTCTGTTGCGCTCTCTATCGCACTTACGGGGCTTATGGTAGACACAGTTATGCATGCATCTGCCCCTAGTGCAAGGATGATATGGGGCATCACAGGTAACGAGTTTATAATAATACAATAATACCTTGGCTAACATCATTGTGACTTATTTTGTTATATTAATAATAGTATTTGTTGTGCTACAATCGAGATACAGTCAGAGGCAGTCGTCTCAGTTATTTGAAAATATAGGATTACATTTTACACATTGTAGATCTCATAGTGATCTGTACTGTGTGTATCATTATCAATTAGTGGATTCATGTTTCTTTAAATTTCTGGAATAATATGATTATTGGGGTCTCCTTAGAATACATTGTGGTTTGTTTCGATCTTAGTACTTATTAATAATAACAACTACATTTAACCATATTATTTATCTTGACTTCGTAGACATAGGTTCAATATTCAATAACTCAATTTGATAGGTAATTATCTTTTATTGTTATTCAAGTAGAGTACAAAATATGGTCACATAATATCTGTGCCGACATCTCTGCCTTTCTGGTCTGCAAAATTATTTTACAATCATTATTCATATACTTACCGATATTGCTTAGTATAATACTACATATATGCAATTAAAGATTGGCATATTGTTTTCTTATTATTTGTTTTACGTTACATACTTATATTGTAATATATATATATATTTTTTTTATTTTATTTTTTTCAACGGTGTCAATCAGTAGGTACCACTTGAGAATAATTAAATGTCAATTCACGATAATCAAATTGGTAATGCATGAAACACTACAAAGACATTATAATCAAGGTCAACTCATATCAAATATTCATCAATTGTATGAGAACATTGGATTATAAGATATTCTTTTAATTTATTTTTAAGTTTAAAGAAATTATGAAGTCTACAGAAGTAGTTAGGTTCATTAGTATATTGTAAAACTTTGTGATTAATTTTGTATAAAGTGTTAGTAATGGTCAATGGGATCCAACAACTCTTACCATATCTCTTAAAATGTATATACTAGTGAAAATATTGTAATTTGTGTTGCATTAGAGCATTATGTAGGATTAGAATTCATGTCATTACAGTGGTAAGAAGGAAAGGGCAAACAAACTTACTTTAATTGAAAACTGATAGTGACATTGTTTAAAATCATAGAGTACTTAGCACTCAGAATTCAAGTTGGTGATAATTCACTATCCTTCTTTTCTTTCCTCGTTGTTGTTTTGTTTAAGGTTGATTATATTTTATTCGCTTTAAATGCAAATTACCAAAGATGTTTTATAATTCTCATAATTAGTATTGCCACATTTGCCATGCAAATATTTATTCACGTATTACTAAATACAAATACAAACTTGAAGAATATGTAGTTCATAATAATATTTAAAAATAAAATTATTGATTTCACTATAATTTCCTTGTATTAAGTATTAACATAAATTGTGTTGATTTCAATATTTGATTATACTATTGTGAATTGGTTGTATACGTATATCACTAACAATAACTAGATCATACAATTTTCTTAATATCAAGCTTAAATCAGAATGACTTATAGTATTTACTATTTACTTATCTCAGTGTGATTTGTTGTGTATTTATAAGAATTAGACTTAAAGATGTTGATTGCAATGTACATAATGATTATTGATACCAGTATTTTGTAGGTCTCATTGGCACTTGTTTTGTGCACTTGTTAAATCTAACAATGTTAGCTTTGATCTGTTAGAGGAATTATTATACTAATCATATTAATTATAATATAGGACTGTTAAGGTATTCTATGTTGCTCCTATTGAGTTATGGGTATGAGGGCATTACCCTCGGTTGGAAGGCCGAGTGGTCAGATATGAGGACATATCTGGAGCAGGATGGACGACTGTAGGCAACACAGAAAACCTGCCATCTGTCACCCGTGAGTGGAGGTGTGACAGTGGTAGCGGCGTCGGACGGACGGAGCGAGAAAAAAAAGATGGACGATAAAAGTAATTAAGCGAGATATAAGTACTAGGTGATTAATTAAGCTAGATATAAACTAAGTGGATGTTACAAGTGTACCTGAATATAAGACTGTGGACATCGGAACTGCGTTTGATTCATATTAGGGTCATCCCAAGACTAATAAACCCGGATTGGAGGTTAAGTTGTTTATATACTGGACGGATCTGGCTGAAATTTGGCATGTAGGCATCCGCTAAGAAAGGATTTTTGAAAATTCAACCCTTAGGGGGGTGAAAAAGGGGTTTGTTATTTTACGATTTTTCGAAATCCTATCATGAAAGTTTGTACGAAAGTCCATCATTTTTCAAGTTATTTGCATGGAAATTGGTATTTCGATTTTCGGTCACAAGTGAAGAAATAGGTACGTTTCAGTATTTTTGGAAATTTAATTCCCACCTCGATTTTCTAAATTCAACCCAAGCGAAGCCGGGGCGGGTCAGCTAGTCTAGTAATAAGATAATTTGCCATCTGGCAGTATGATATCGCAAAATGATTAAACGCCTTAGATACTTAATAATATCTGATATAGGAACATCGTGAACTTGAAAATATCTGATAACTTAAGATAACTTTGTATTCACAGGACACTTGAGATTTTATCTTAAGTAACATTTAGATACAAAGGGCACTTATACCTTTTTAGGTTCCGTACTTGAAGGGATTAAAGACTATTATTAAGCCTCCGTTTCCCCTCGGCAACCTGGGCGGTCTACTCGGCTTCTGGAGCTAGCTTGGATGACTGGAGTGAAGACTTCAGCGGGGAGGGGCGATGCACGCACAACAGACGGAAACGTTTAAGTGCGGAAACCAGCCCAGAGCGAAGAAAAAGAAGAAGCCTCCGTTTCGTCCGTCCGTCTGTCCATCCATTTGTCTGTCAGCGTGCTATATCTCATGAACCGTATTAGGAGAGTGTGTACTATTGCCGCTATAACAAGTAACAACAAATACTTAGGTAATAAGAAACCAAGATAGCGGATTTCAAATCCCGCTATGCAAATTAAAAAAAGTACATCTAAATATTATAAAAGGAAAAGGTGACTGACAGAAGCTCAAACTACTGGACGGATCGGGCTGAAATTTGGCATGCAGATAGCTATTATGACGTAGGCATCCGCTAAGAAAGGATTTTTGAAAATTGAACCCCTAAGGGGGTAAAATAGGGGTTTGAAATTTGTGTAACCCACGCGGATGAAGTCGCGAGCATACCTACTAAGCTAGTTTCGAATAAGTAGGGTACATTACTAAATTCAGTTTAAAACTTTTAGGGGGGTAACCTCTTAAATATGAGATAAAGATAAAAATAAAGATATCATATCGAAAGATATTTTAAATTATCTAAAAAGAAGAGAACAAAAATCTATAAATATTGTTTTTTGAAGTGTGTTTCTATCAAAGTGTAGTTATGGCGATAGCGTGTATTGTGTAAGTATTCAAAATTTATTTAAGCGTACGAAGATTTTGATTTTATTGTCTTGCAAGGTGTGAAAAGCAGAGTGTTAAACTTGGGGTAATAATACTGTCAGTCTTGGGCGCCCCTAAACCCCGCGCTTCACTCAGGATTTTTAAAGAAATTAGCCATGTTAAATGACTAATATTCCCCTTTCCTTTCCAACTAAGTATCAGGCTTGTGCTAGGAGTAGGTACGACAATAGTGCAACGGTCGGGGTTTGAACCGTCGACCTTTCGGTTTTCAGTCCACTCCTTTACCCGTTGAGCTATTGAGGCTATATTTGGCTATATTCTACATACGATACCCTCGCTACGCTCGGGAGTTACTGTAGCATTCCTCGTTACGCTTGGGATTTATCCCGGCGCCCGTGACGTAAGACATTACATTACCCCCGTGTTGAATAATCTACTATAAGATTTTTTCTCGCTTGGTGTACAATACCGTATTAAATATCACTTACTTTAACAGTGAAGGTACACATCGTAAGGAAACCTGCATGCCTGAGAGTTCTCCATAATGTTCTCAAAGGTGTTTGAGGTCTGTCTGTTAAACCTGTTCATTCCGAGAAGAGACCTGGAGGGCGATTGTCTAAATAAATAATAAATAAATAAGTCGCAATCGAGGGTGCTCAGTAGTGAGCCGGCGATGGATGGATGGATGATGATGATTATATTGTTACTTGTTTGTTATAGTTTGTTGGTGAGTGTCTGCGTGCTGGTACGCTGTGACCCCAGGCACGAGGTACGCAAGTTCCCCGATGGCTTCCTGTTCGGCACGGCCACCGCGGCGTACCAGGTCGAAGGGGCGTGGAATGCCGATGGTACGTTAGATACAGTTTGTTGGTGGGTGTCGGCGTGCTGGTACGCTGTGCCCCGAGGCACGAGGTACGCAAGTTCCCTAATGGCTGTCTGTTCGGCACTCCAGAACACGTCTGCCCCAGCGGCCATCGGTTCTGCGGCAGACGTGGCCTGCCCACTGCCACTTCAGCTGGCTAATTCGTTGGGCTATGTCGGTCACTCTGGTTCTCCTACGGATTTCCTCTTTACGGACCATGTCTCATAGTATCGCGTTAATTTCAGGTAAATCGGAGAGCATCTGGGACCACCTTATACACAACCACCCAGGCTCCATCAAGGACAGTTCCAGCGGAGACATAGCCGACAACTCCTACTATCTGTACAAGAGAGACGTGCAGATGATGAGGGAGCTGGGAGTCGACTTTTACAGGTACCTACAGTACTCATCTTACTAATTCTTTATAATAATTAATCATTAGAGAGAGCTATGCACCTTGGACATTGCTGCTCGGAAAAGAGATCGGGTACCTACTCTTCCCGTACCATTGGCGTAATTTCTGTAGCCACGACGTTCTTCTACGGCCTGGTGGTCTTCTGCCGGCTATTTTCCCCTGAATAATGAGCTGAAGGAGGTCGTATTTGCTATTTCTCATGATGTGGCCGAAGTACCCTAACTTCCGCACTTTTATGGTCTTCAGGATTTCAAGATTGTTACAGTTGCATTTTTGACACGCTGTAATTAGTAAATCTTTTACTGTTACGGCTATACTGATATGGTATTCTCTCCCCTTCAAAACGTAATTGAAACTATTTTATTTATCCTCAATTAAGGATGTATTAATTTTTATTGATAGAATATACAAGCCTATAACAATTAAACATAAAAATTACAGATCAAAAATATCATCTAAACCACCGCAACGACTCATCATAGACATCAAACTAACTTTGTATACACAAAATGCATTTTGTATGGCGATTCAAATATTCAATAATCTACCAACGGCCATGAAAGAAATGACACTTCCTAAATTTAAACGGAAGCTACACGAGTGGTTATTATTTCATTGTTTTTACTCGGTTAATGACTTCTTAAATTTTAAAGAATGATTATTTGGCGGATAAAGTGTTTGTTGTTAACAATTACTAATCTAAGTACTATAACTAATAATAATTTTAATGATAGCATGTTGACATACTTTTTTCCACTTTTGATGTCTGTTTACACAATATTTTATTAATTTTAATGATTGACATTTTGTAATCGCAATATTTTATTTTGTTTCGTACTCAATATTCTCCTTTAAAATACTAATTATTGATGACTTATTTAAATTAGGTATATATTATTGACATTTATTGTACCTACTTAATAACATTGCACGCCATACTTGGTAATACACTGTTTCCAAAAAAATATTGTAACACCACTACACGTGTATTTTTTGCAATAAAAAATTATGAATTATGAATTATGAAAAAACGAGGCAGGGTGCCCAGAACGCTGGCAGCGGTGATCCTCAATTTGATCTCGGGCAGCTCTCGGGCAACACCTTGGTCTTTTTATTCCACTTATCTGTCGTCTATTACAACTCAGCATGATGCTGTACACCTCGCCTCGTACATACACAAAAGCATACAGCGTTGGTTTTCAGCCTACCTATTATTTATTTTCTCAGATTCTCAGTATCCTGGACAAGGCTGCTCCCCACCAGTTTCCCAGACCAAATCAACCAAGCTGGCGTCGACTACTACAACAATCTGATAGACGAACTCCTCAAGCACAACATTCAGCCCATGATGACGCTGTACCATTGGGACTTGCCCCAAAAACTCCAGAACTTAGGGGGCTGGGCCAACCCGGAGATTGTGACGTGGTTTGGGGACTACGCCAGGACAATTTTCACGTTATTCGGCGACCGAGTCAAGAGTTTTGTCACCATAAATGAGCCATACCAGATCTGTGTTGGTGGTTATGGAACTGCTGATTGGCTTGCTCCACAGATCAACGGGAAGGTAATTTCTTTATTTACAACTAGCTTATGCGTATGACTTTGTCTGCGTGCCAGAGATTGTGACGTGGCTTGGGGACTACGCTAGGGCTATTTTCACGTTGTTCGGCGATCGAGTCAAAAGTTTTGTTACCATAAATGAGCCATACCAGATTTGTGTTGGTAACCACTAACTGGAACTGCTGATTGGCTTGCTCCACAGGTTGACGGGAAGGCAATTCCTTTATTTATAACTAGCTGATGCCCGTGGCTTCGTCCGCGTGGACTACACAAATTTCAAACCCCTTTAGGGATTGAATTTTCAAAAATCCTTAGCGGATGCCTACGTCATAATAGCTATCTGCATGCCAAATTTCAGCCCGATCCGTCCAGTAGTTTAAGCTGTGCGTTGATAGATCAGTCAGTCAGTCAGTCACCTTTTCCTTTTATATATTTAGAAGACTAGATGATGCCCGCGACTTCGTACGCGTGGATTCAGGTTTTTAAAAATCCCGTGGGGACTCATTGATTTTCGGGGATAAAGAGTAGCCTATGTCACTCTCCAGATCTTTGACTATACCCAGGCAAAAATCACGTCGATCTGTTGCTCCGTCGTAACGAGATTACAGGACAAACCAACAAACAAAGTTTCGCATTTATTTAAACGCATATTAACTACGAAAAGTTAGAGGCGCGTGCCCGGGATCGAACCCTCGACCTCCGTTAGGTGGCGGACGTCCTAACCACTAGGCTATCAACATTGGTAAAGTTTATGATTTTATTTTAAAGGGATTCTTTTTGAGGAAATTTCGAAAAGGGTTATCGAGTCAACTGGGCACCCGAGAGCTGGCAGCTACCTTGGTCAAAGAATTAGTTTGGCCATCCAAAGGGGTAATGCTGCCAGCATCTTGGGTACAATGCCTCGCTGCGGTGGTCTCGATGAGGTTTTAGATTTAATTTAATTTATTTTAGTTTTAATTTAATGTTGTTTTATTTTAGATGCTTATAAAGTGTACTGTAATAAAACGAATCTAAATATTTGAACATAAAAATTACAGATCGAAAATATCATCTAAACCACCACACCAAATATCAAAATATCAAGAAAGACTAAGATGCGTCAGTGGACAATTTCTTAGTATATAAGATAATTTTTAAGTTTAGGTTAAAATAAAATTACTTATTAGTTATACATTAGGCTAGATCGTAATATAATTGAGTAGCTAATTGGCACTCAACAATAAGGAAAAAATCCACCGCAACGAGGCAGGGTGCCCAGAACGCTGGCAGCGTTACCTCGTTGAATGGCCAGACTAATATGCTGACCGAGGTAGCTGCCAGCCCTTTATTTTAGATTTAAGCTTATGTAATACATGTCTATCCCTTTTTAAATCTACCTATAATAATAATTATCAAAATAAAGTTTATGATTTTAACTTAAGGGGATGGCCGAATACATCTGCGCAAAGAATGTACTACTCGCGCATGCGAAGGCCTACCACATCTATGATGAGGAGTTCAGAGCTACCCAGAAGGGGAATATCTTCATATCGCTGAGCGCCCAGTGGTATGAGCCAGCGACTGACAGTGCCGCGGATGTGGAAGCGGCTCACGAAGCGAACCAGTTCAATGTAAGTCAGTCAGTCAGTTACTATAACTTCGATTGGACTTAACTAATTAGTTATTAGTAGAGATTAGGTCTCATCGGATTTCGAGAGTGCGGGAATCGAGTGGCCATCTCCATCTCTCAAGACTCTTGTATCAAGCTTATACTGGTTGGTCCTGTACCTGGTCTACCACACATATGGTGAGGAGTTCAGAGCAACCCAGAAGGGGAATATCTTCATATCGCTGAGCACCCAGTGGCATAAGCCAGCGACTGACTGTGCCGCGGATGTGGAAGCGGCTCATGAAGCGAACCAGTTCAATGTAAGTCAGTCAGTCAGTTACTATAACTTCGATTGGACTTAACTAATTAGTTATTAGTAGAGATTAGGTCTCATCGGATTTCGAGAGTGCGGGAATCGAGTGGCCATCTCCATCTCTCAAGACTCTTGTATCTAGCTTATACTGGTTGGTCCTGTACCTGGTCTACCACACATATGGTGAGGAGTTCAGAGCAACCCAGAAGGGGAATATCTTCATATCGCTGAGCGCCCAGTGTCATAAGCCAGCGACTGACTGTGCCGCGGATGTGGAAGCGGCTCATGAAGCGAACCAGTTCAATGTAAGTCAGTCAGTCAGTTATTTATACAATTAGTTCAATCGGACTTAGCTGACTAGTATTTTTTTTAAAGAATATTGGCCAAGCATGATGACTAATATTCCCCTTTCCCCTCCAACTAAGCGTTTAGCTTGTGCTAGGAGTAGGTACGACAATAGTGCAACCGGTGGGATTTAAATCGGCGACCTTTCGGATTTCAGTCCGCACTTTTAACTGTTGAGCTATTTGAGCACAAAAGTATTAGTAAGATTAGGTTAGATTGCGGTGCTTGCATTTATGTGAATGTTCTTATACCTTACTAGCTTATGCCCGCGACTTCGTCCGCGTGGACTCTACAAATTTCAAACCCCTGTTTATTTGATAGAATTGTTTTTTTTTAATTTATAGACTAGCGCTTGGCTGCAATCATACCTGGTGGCAAGTGATGATGCTGCCTAAGATGGAGCGCGCTTGCCTAGAAGATGCCTATTCACTCTTGACTTGAAGGTACCCCATAATATAATTGGAGGAAGAAAACTGATGCTGGAAGGGTGTTCCAAATCTTAGCGGTTCGAATAAGAAATGAGGAGGCAAATCGCTTCGTACATATCCGTGGAAGTGGATAGTAGAAAGGTGAAGGAGGAACCAGCTCGAAAAGTTCTTCAGCACACTCTCCGAAATCATCATCATCATCATCATGATCAACCCATCGCCGACTCACTACAGAGCACGGGTCTCCTCTCAAAGTGAGAAGGGTTTTGGCCATAGTCTACCACGCTGGCCATGTGCGGATTGGCAGACTTCACACACCTTTGAGAACATTATGGAGAACTCTCAGGCATACAGGTTTCCTCACGATGTTTTCCTTCACCGTTAAAGCAAGTGATATTTTAATTACTTAAAAACGCACATAACTCCGAAAAATTAGAGGTCTCGAACCCCTGACTTCCGATTAGGAGGCGGACGTCCTAACCACTAGGCTATCACAGCACTCCGAAATAGATCCTAAAAAAATACCGATAGACAGGCAACTTTGATTTCTTCTAGTGGGCCGCATATTCCTGGCCAATTTTCTCGGAAACGGGGGACTTCCCGCCAGAGATGCGCACGAGGATCGCAGCGAAAAGCGAGGAGCAGGGCTTCCCCCGGTCCAGGCTCCCGGAGTTCTCCCCCGAGGAGATACAGCTGGTCAAGGGGAGCTCCGACTACTTCGGCTTGAACCATTACTCCACGCACTTGGTACATAGGTATGTCCCATCGTAGAATAGAATTTTATAATATGGATTGGGTAGTCATCTGGTCGTACCAACTAAGTAGAATAAAAACCGGCCAAGTGCGAGTCAGGCTCACCCACCGAGGGTTCCGTACTACAGTCGTATTTTTTCGACATTTTGCGCGCGATAACTCAAAAACTAGAATGCATAAAAATAAAATTATTTAAATAAACTATTAATAAACTTAAATCTAAAAAAAACAACATTAAATTAAAACTAAAATAAATTAAATTAAATCTAAAACCTCATCGAGACCACCGCAGCGAGGCATTGTACCCAAGATGCTGGCAGCATTACCCCTTTGGATGGCCAAACTAATTCTTTGACCAAGGTAGCTGCCAATAGAATAGAATTGAATAGAATAGAATATGGATTCAGAATGATATTTCGGCTTTATAGAGGGTTGTCTCAGTCACTCATACCTATATGACGTTTTGTCGGTCTCAACGACAGAGATAGTGCTCTACAAATATGCTATCTCCTTCTAAAGGTTGATGTACATTACTTTCTGCCGCGTACTGTATTTCCGGTCCAATGTCCGCTTGAACTGAACGGCTCAACCGATTTTGATAAATGATATGTCGCGACACAGTTTATTTCGGCGCTTCTTCTTCTTGAGATTCTATATCATGTGATTACAAAATAAACGTTTTTTTCTTTCCTTCTTTTTTAATACTAGCTTATGCTCGCGACTTCGTCCGCGTGGACTTCAAAAATTTCAACCCCCTATTTTACTCTCTTAGGAGTTGAATTTTCAAAAATCCCTTCTAAGCGGATGCCTTGGTCATAATAGCTATCTGCATGGCAAATTTCAGCCCGATCCGTCTAGTAGTTTGAGCTGTGCATTGATAGATCAGTCAGTCATTCAGTCAGTCAGTCAATTTTTCCTTTTATATATTTAGATGACCAATACAGAGCGACCAAGTCTCGGACTATTTCATTGACCCAAAGTATTCTTATTTTCATAGGAATGCAAGTATGCCAGTGTACAACGTACCCTCATATTCGGACGATCTTGGCGTTGGTAGCTATCAGTTGCCAGAGTGGCAGCTCGGAGAATCCAAACAGACTATGGTAAGGTATGCTTTTTAACGTTCCGTACCCTATTAAGTATTTCTAAGATTCCGCTGTCCATCCTTCGGTCAGCGGACTGTATCTCGTGAACCGTAATAGGTAGAGAGTTGAAAATTTCATAGTTCTAAAGTATTCAGAATATGGTATTTTACCCTTTTTTGAAAAGTGTTTTAAGTTGATCCTAAAGTGATAATAAATCACCAAAAAAATTACAAAAATTTTATTCGATCGACAAGTGCAATAAAAATGCATTTAAATTTTGCACTTCAAATTTCCCGCGAATACTCTGCCCGCCATCTTGTAAAGTTCATGAGCCGTGATGGCGTCACTTTGATTGATAGACAAAAGGAATTTTCTTAGTGAAAGAGTACATGAGAAGTACATTTTTGCAATTTAAAATGAGTAACTTACCTTTTCATTGGTGTGCAATGTGCCTGCATGTGGGAATATTTGTGTAAAAACACCGAATAAGTTGTGGATTCAAGTGCCAACAGATAAAAGTAGGTGAAAAACTTGGTTTAAAATTGCGAGAATAGTAGATAATCTATGGAGCTATCTAAACGAACCGGTTTTCCACTGCAATAAATGAAATATAGGGCACGGGAATTATGAATCTAAATGGTATTATACCTACTATTTGAAACGAAAACAAAGTAAAAAACTTTTTTTTTTTTTACTTTTAAAATAATATGATCAATGATAAATTTTATTATCAATGGTTAACAAATAAACTATTAATAAACTTAAATAATAAAAAAAACCATTAAATTAAAACTAAAATAAATTAAATTAAATCTAGAACCTCATCGAGACCACGGCAGCGAGGCATTGTACCCAAGATGCTGGCAGCATTACCCCTTTGGATGGCCAAACTAATTCTTTGACCAAGGTAGCTGCCAGCTCTCGGGTCCCCGGTTGACTCGATAACTCTTTTCGCAATTTCTTTAAAAAGAGCTCGAGCCCCCGGGCCCCACGGCCCCAAGGTCTCCACACCAAAAGGCACGAATACGAAGCTCCCATCGAGGTTTTCATATTTGCGCCTCTTGGCCTGTTCGGCGCTGATGGCCGCTGCACCCGCCATAGAGGAGGTCGCCTGAATGTGGGATGCAGCTAAAGTGTCTACACAAGTTGCATCCCAAACAAGCGACCTGCCCATCTTCCACGGTACGAGCGTC
Source organism: Maniola hyperantus (assembly GCF_902806685.2). NCBI lineage: Eukaryota > Metazoa > Arthropoda > Insecta > Lepidoptera > Nymphalidae > Maniola > Maniola hyperantus. Next base: position 6,071,109 of record NC_048561.1, read on the forward strand.
ATACCATCAGGTCTCATCAAAACTTAAATTAAGTCGAGTAAACAATTGGTATTTTGTTAGATATGTGCTAAGGCATTGCTAAGGTCATAACTCATAAGGTGACATTACACCCACAAGTACCGTGACGTCACAGTAGGTAGGGGTTCATCACGGCGGAAGCAGCTCGTAGCAGGTATAGTGTATTATCTATGGCTTAGTGCCTTTCGGATACTTGTAGAACAGATAGAGAAAATGAAATCTTTAAAATGAATAATTATAAAATTCATTATATAATTTTATAAACTGAAAGTAACATTTTTCCCTACCCTACCCTCACAATTATTAGGGATACCCTATTATTAGGGATTCTGGGACACCTTACTGAGCTGTCCAACTCTGACCACCACTATCCAACGCTGAGTAACGCGTTGGACAACATTAAAAAACTTCTCCCTTCCAGTACGTGCCATGGGGCATCAGGAAGCTCCTGAATCGCATCAAGAACGACTACGGAAACCCACCAGTGGTCATCAAAGATAACGGCAAAGGCACGCATGGCGGTATCGTTGACGATGACAGAGTTCAGTACTACAGGGGGTACTTGGATGCTGTTCTGAGCTGTCCAACTCTGTCGAACACTGTCCAACGATGTCCAACGTTTTGTTTTAAAGTACTAGGTATTAATGGGGTACTGGGACACTGTTCTAAGCTGTCCAACGCGTTGGACATTATTAAAAATTCTTCTCCCTTCCAGTACGTGCCATGGGGCTTCACGAAGCTCCTGAACCGCATCAGGAACGACTACGGGAACCCACCAGTGGTTATCTCAGGGAATGGTAAAACCACGCATGGCGGTATCGTTGATGATTACAGGGTCCAGTGCTATATAGGGTACTAATTGTCCAATGCTGTCCAACACTGTCCAACGTTGCCGTACGCTTTGAACAACAGTATTGAGAATTATAGGGGATACTGAAACGATGTTCCAAGCCGTCCAACGCTGACCAACACGTTGGACACCATTAAATAATCTTCTCCCTTCCAGTACGTGCCATGCGGCTTCAGGAATCTCCTGAACCGCATCAGGAACGACTACGGGAACCCACCAGTGGTTATCTCAGGGAATGGTAAAACCACGCATGGCGGTATCGTTGATGATTACAGGGTCCAGTGCTATATAGGGTACTAGTTGTCTAACGCTGTCCAACACTGTCCAACGCTGCCGTACGCTTTGAACAACAGTATTGAGAATTATAGGGGATACTGAAACGATGTTCCAAGCCGTCCAACGCTGACCAACACGTTGGACACCATTAAATAATCTTCTCCCTTCCAGTACGTGCCATGGGGCTTCACGAAGCTCCTGAACCGCATCAGGAACGACTACGGGAACCCACCAGTGGTTATCTCAGGGAATGGTAAAACCACGCATGGCGGTATCGTTGATGATTACAGGGTCCAGTGCTATATAGGGTACTAATTGTCCAATGCTGTCCAACACTGTCCAACGTTGCCGTACGCTTTGAACAACAGTATTGAGAATTATAGGGGATACTGAAACGATGTTCCAAGCCGTCCAACGCTGACCAACACGTTGGACACCATTAAATAATCTTCTCCCTTCCAGTACGTGCCATGGGGCTTCAGGAAGCTCCTGAACCGCATCAGGAACGACTACGGGAACCCACCAGTGGTCATCACAGAGAACGGTAAAGGCACGCATGGCGGTATCGTTGATGATGACAGGGTGCAGTACTATAGGGGGTACTTGGACGCTGTGCTGGACGCGTTGGACGATGGCTGTGACGTCATAGCTTATACTGCTTGGAGCCTGATGGATAACTTTGAGTGGACCTTTGGATATATGTAAGTACTAGCTGTTGCCCGCGACTTCGTCCGCGTAAAATTTCTGGTTTCTCATGAGATCTGAAATTTTCCCGCAGCAAAAGGCCTCACTTACCTACTCGCTCAGTCTCACCTTAAGGCACGGAACCCAGAATACCAAAATGCCAATTTTCATATCTCTAACTTCAAAAATAGGATTTTCCTTTCAAATTTCAAGTTTGTAGGTTTCTGAGATTTCGTGATTGGTCAGTGAGTGAGTGTGAGTGGTATTTCTCTTTTTTATAATTATATATAGATTTATATTAATACAACGTTAGGTTCGATCTCGGGCACGCACCTCTAACTTTTCGGAGTTATGTGCGTTTTAAGTAATTAAATACCACTTGCTTTAACGGTGAAGGAAAACATCGTGAGGAAACCTGCCTGAGTTCTCCATGCACCACTTGGCTAGTGTGGTGGACTATGGCCAAACCTTTCTCATTTGAGAGGAGACTCGTGCTCTGTAGTGAGCCGGCGCTGGGTTGGTCATGGTGATTATTTCAACGTGAACAAGATCGATAACGGCTTGAAAGTGAAAAATGCTTTGCGCTGCACTTCGACAGATTTGCGCAGGCCGTTAGAAGATAAACTTGTATAGAATAGAATAGAATGTTTTTTTATTCATGTAAACTTTTACAAGTACTTATGAATAGTCAGGTAGTTTTAATTTACCACTGGTTCGGAATGCCGTTCCTACCGAGAAGAACCACCAAGAAACTCGGCGGTTGCTCTTTTTAATTTTTCAATTTACAATGTTATTATAGGATATTGTAGGATTCTGTACCTCAAAAGGAAAAAGGAACCCTTTGTTGTCTGTTTGTCTGCCCGTCTGTCCGTCGTGTCTGTCAAGGAAACCTATATGGTACTGCCCGTTGAGCTAGAATCATGAAATTTGGTAGGATAGGTCTTATAGCTCAAGTAAAGAAAAAAAACCGGCCAAGTGCGAGTTAGGCTCGCACACTGAGGGTCACGTACTACAGTCGTATTTTTTCGACATTTTGCACGATAATTCAAAAACTATGATGCATAAAATAAATAAAAATCTGTTTTAGAATGCACAGGTGAAGCCCTTTCATATGATACTCCACTTGATATAGTTATCTTACTTCGAATATTGAAAATACTAATTATTAATTCATGACCACAATTTAATTTTTATTGTGTGATCTAACCCTAAATTCACGGTTTTCAGATTTTTCCCCTAAAGCCCCACCTACCTGCCAAATTTCATGATTCCTAGGCTTGTCAACGGGAAGTACCCTGTAGGTTTCTTGACAGACCGACAGACAGACAACAAAGCGATCCTATAACGGTACCGTTTTTCCTTTTAAGGTACGGAACCCTAAAAATCCGAAAACCATGAGTTTGTGTATCACCAAAAAAAATTGAAATGTGTTCACGAAAAAAGTAGTTTACTAAATCACACTAAAAATGACAAAATACGATGGTTTAAGTCCCGCAGATTGCTATTGCGCTGGAACAATTCCTCATTAACATCGAAATTACGTCATTTTAACGTCAGCCGAAATAAAAATAGACCATCAGCTCGAAACTTCAGTCTAGTGCTGACGTCACTAAAATGGCGGCCACGCGTATTAGCAATTTGCGGAATCTATACGGCACCCTACCTGTGCGAGTCCGACTGGCACTTGACCGGTTTTTTCCAGGGAACGCTTTGGTCTATACGAGGTGGACTATGACAGCATTTACCGGACACGCTCGCCGCGCAAGAGCGCGTATGTGTACAAGGAGCTCCTGCGCACGCGCGAGCTCGACCATCACTACGAGCCCGACCTGTCCGCCCCCATCACCATCGACGCGGGACACTGATGATGATGATGATGACTGATTTATAAATAAAGACGATTTTAAAAATAAAGAGATTTCATTTTCAAAACTGTGCGATAAAGCTCTCTTGGCACTTGAATGACATTGACAGGGGGGCGCTGTTGGAGAACAAAGGCTGAGACTATTCAAACAAGAACAAACGGGACACTTGACGGCAACGTTAGTTCCGATTTTCGTCACGCGCCAAGATAGCCTTGTCGCACTATAGTTTCTTCTGAAACAGACAGATAACTCGACGACGCAGTTTAAAATGCGTCGACTTATGTGTTTGTTTTAGGTGCCCTATTAAATTAACCCGCTAAGCAAAAAAATATCACAGACCAAATAAAGATTTCAGGAAATAAAAAAATCTTGGAGAAAAACGTAGACTGGAGAAAAATACTTTTTAACCGTAGATAGAATAATAGGTAGATGCAGGAACGTTTGCTTTCTCATTCGCACTAAAAAGAGAGCACACATAAAGTTACTAATGTGATAAACAGAGACGAAGCTAACTTATTTTTTGTCCCTTATCGTGTAACTGGTTTTTTTCAAGAATACACACAAGAAGTTGCAAAAAAAACTTTGAGAATTCGTGGCGTAATTGTATTTCTCATGAGTTATTTACTTGTTTTCTCATATTGTTGATCGGTTAATACAAATATTGACTAGGTACTAAACAATGGTAATAATTATCGTGTTATTCATCGTTACGTCGTGCTATCGCTATCTCATACGCGGTTACACAGTACTTAAATCTACCTATTACTCTATCTACGTTTTTAACCTGCATACCATATACAGACTAATTTTTTTTTTAAATACGTTTCATACCACAGACTACTTAAATGAAGCACTGAAGATTTAAATTTAAAAAAGAATGTTTTTCAACCTGCTGTAAAGAAAGAGTTCACGTGGTGGAAACAAATTGTAAGCGGTCCCATTCATCGCCCAGCTCACCCGAGCTCCGACATTATGCGGAGACCTTTCCGTGCAAACATTAAAAAGTCAACTGTATTTTTACCATGACGAGATATTTTTTCAACCGACTCCAAAAATAGGAGGACCTGTTATGTAGGTATAAGTATAGTATGTAGGAATGTCCATTATGAGCTACGGTCGACAAAGATCGAACTTTCAGCTCGTAGAATTCAATAATTCGTTAGGTATTATTTTACTGTATATAAGTCCCGCAAATAGCTATTGCGCTGGAACCATGTCTCATTAACATCGAAATCACGTCATTTTTAGGATATTGTAGGATTCTGTACCTCAAAAGGAAAAAGGAACCCTTTGTTGTCTGTTTGTCTGCCCGTCTGTCCGTCGTGTCTGTCAAGGAAACCTATATGGTACTGCCCGTTGAGCTAGAATCATGAAATTTGGTAGGATAGGTCTTATAGCTCAAGTAAAGAAAAAAAACCGGCCGAGTGCGAGCTAGGCTCGCACACTGAGGGTCACGTACTACAGTCGTATTTTTTCGACATTTTGCACGATAATTCAAAAACTATGATGCATAAAATAAATAAAAATCTGTTTTAGAATGCACAGGTGAAGCCCTTTCATATGATACTCCACTTGATATAGTTATCTTACTTCGAATATTGAAAATACTAATTATTAATTCATGACCACAATTTAATTTTTATTGTGTGATCTAACCCTAAATTCACGGTTTTCAGATTTTTCCCCTAAAGCCAGCTATAAGCCCCACCTACCTGCCAAATTTCATGATTCTAGGTCAACGGGAAGTACCCTGTAGGTTTCTTGACAGACCGACAGACAGACAACAAAGCGATCCTATAACGGTACCGTTTTTCCTTTTAAGGTACGGAACCCTAAAAATCCGAAAACCATGAGTTTGTGTATCACCAAAAAAAATTGAAATGTGTTCACGAAAAAAGTAGTTTACTAAATCACACTAAAAATGACAAAATACGATGGTTTAAGTCCCGCAAATTGCTATTGCGCTGGAACAATTCCTCATTACCATCGAAATTACGTCATTTTAACGTCAGCCGAAATAAAAATATACCATCAGCTCGAAACTTCAGTCTAGTGCTGACGTAACTAAAATGACGGCCATGCGCATTATCAATTTGCGGGCCTTAAACCTACTTAATTATTTCGTACTGGGGTTATGAATTTTCTATTTTATAGCCATAATAGCCTTATTTTAATAAAATAAGTAACATTTAGCCGATTCATACAAAATGGTTTCGTAGCTTACGTAGACTTTATTGCCTAGGTAAGCTCTCTACAATCTTACGGTTCAAAAATAACGTCCGACTTTCTAGAGATGCAATTTTTTCTCATTCAAAAGGAAAACCTCTTTCAGTACAGCATAAAAGCATTTTTAATATAGCCATTTTAAAAAGAAACTTGCTGAGAAAGAAATAAAACAAAGCCTAATAAAGAAAAGTGGTCATTTTGAAAGAATACCTTGCTGTTTGTGAAAATTTTCTAACTATAACTACATATAAAACACCTCCCGCCTCCGTGACTGACTGACTGACCAGCCTAAATCGCTGTACATGTACATTTAAAATTGGAAGACATTCAATATTCCTTATCTAATCTTGGCGGGTTAAAAAAACATTAATCCATGCAGAGTAGGCGAATAAACTAGTCTGTTTAAAAGAATATTAAATGGGTTTTTAACATGTTTTTAAGATGTAGCTTTAACTTTTTGTTAGAATAAAGATTAACGCACATTTTTTTGAACAAAATAATTTTATGTACGATCTGTAGCGCGATCCATAAACAATTTTATTTATTTTTATCATATTAATATAAAACCTAACGCACATTTTTATTCTTATATTCCAATTTCGTGCGGCACAGATGTTGTGTGATATAGTCCGTAAAAAAATGACTCCTCACGCGCCATTTTAACACTATGAGTCAACTATATGTCAAAAGTACGCTTCAACTTTTAAAAAACATTAAAAAACGACTAAAATCACACTAAAATCGTACTTTTGACATAAAATTTGACACACACAAAAAGTTGAAATGGCGCGTGAGGAGTTAAAATTTTACGCGTTATATTTCACCATATTTTACACGAACAAATTATTTACTTATGTTTGTTCGTAGTTTTACAAAATCCAAACAGTTGCTTGTTATTTGTTTACGTGATGTTATTGAAAAGTTGTGTAAAACGGCTGTGTATCGGTTTGTCGTGTCACCGGTGCAGTTAGTTGGCTTACTGCCATGATGGGTAGCGTGGGCTAATTGAATCAGCCATTTTTGTGGCGCGAATTGCGACTCAAGTATTTTAAAGAAATAATTGATTTGTTTTGTTGTTTTTGTTTTTGTAGTTATTGTGCAATGGTGGGTTGCAGTATACTAGGCTACAATAGCCGAAGCGAACGTAAAATAGACGGAATAACATTTCACAAGTAAGTACTTCTGCTTGAGTGAGATGGACTGAGCGGCAACGTTAGTTGAATATCTGTAGTTATATAATATTATCTTTGGTAAACACCTTCGGTACAGTGCGACAAGGCTCTCTTGGGACTTGAATGACATTGACAGGGGGGCGCTGTTGGAGGACAAACCTTGACAAACGCTCCAAAGGCTTAGAATATTCAAACAAGAACAAAGGGGACACTTGACGGGAACGTTAGTTCCGATTTTCGTCACGCGCCAAGATAGCCTTGTCGCACTGACTAAACCGTACCGTTGACATGACAGTTGACACATAGAGCAAATATGGTGAGTCTTTTCTCAGATAGTACGCGTTATATTGTGTTGAATACATAAATTTTATTGAAGTATATATTAAAGCACATACTCTTCATGTCGTATATATGTTGTAAAGTGCATTGTTAGATAAATAACAATGCATTTAGACCGCGCTCCGTTTATCGTGTATATGCGAACGCACTCAAACGGCAGGTAGGTACAGTGCGCTTTGAAAAATACTTTTTCTAAAAAATGATACGAAATGTGCGCAATTTCATACTCTGTCGATTGGTTCGAAAGTTAAACATCCCAGTATAAGTCCCGCAAATTGCTATTGAGCTGGAACCATGTCTCATTAACTGTAATATGTACGAATTGTCAGTTTAAACGTAGCATGTTCATATTAGCTGTAACATAAAAATGCAACTCCTCAATATATCGAAGCAGGTTGCCTGCACATCGGATTGAAAGAGAGGTGATGCAAAATTATGTAGGTTAGGTAGTTAAGCAATAAGATTAAAGTAATAGTATGTAAGATTTCTTTATTAGTATTGTTAGACCATAAGCGAGAGTAGATCATAAGCCGGCTCTCAATAAACATCTTCCACCGTTGCCGCATTTAATTATTACCATACGGCGACAATATATCTCATAACATCGAAATGACGTCATTTTGACGTCAGCCGAAATAAAAATATACCATCAGCTTGAAACTTCAGTCTAGTAGTCACTAAAATAGCGGCCACGCGAATTAGCAATTTGCGGGGCTTAGAGTTACTTATTACAATTATCCAAAAAAGTACCTAAGTACCATGCAATTTCATTTCTGGACAGTACCTAGGTATTACAATAGCTGTCCAGAAAACTAAATTTCATATCATATCATAAGTTTGAATTTGGAAGCTTTTTTTAAATCAGCCCCCCAATTCGGTAAGAAAAACGTATTCATCGTTATCGTAATCGTCAACAAATTCTGCCCTTTGATTGGCTGTGAAAAATGTAAACAGCGAATCAACCAATCGAAGGGCAGAATTTTTTGACGATTACGATAACGATGAATAAGTTTTGCTTACACAATCGGGGGGGCATAGTAGGAGAGTAAATATTTGAGCAAATTCGTAGTCGAGTGTACGGATAGGTACATCATTTACGATATACGTGGGAGTCGTGTTGTGAATTTAATTTCAGCATTCCAGAATTCTTTAACGGTGAAGGAAAACATCGTGAGGAAACCTGCCTGAGTTCTCCATGCACCACTTGGCTAGTGTGGTGGACTATGGCCAAACCTTTCTCATTTGAGAGGAGACTCGTGCTCTGTAGTGAGCCGGCGCTGGGTTGGTCATGGTGATTATTTCAACGTGAACAAGATCGATAACGGCTTGAAAGTGAAAAATGCTTTGCGCTGCACTTCGACAGATTTGCGCAGGCCGTTAGAAGATAAACTTGTATAGAATAGAATAGAATGTTTTTTTATTCATGTAAACTTTTACAAGTACTTATGAATAGTCAGGTAGTTTTAATTTACCACTGGTTCGGAATGCCGTTCCTACCGAGAAGAACCACCAAGAAACTCGGCGGTTGCTCTTTTTAATTTTTCAATTTACAATGTTATTATAGGATATTGTAGGATTCTGTACCTCAAAAGGAAAAAGGAACCCTTTGTTGTCTGTTTGTCTGCCCGTCTGTCCGTCGTGTCTGTCAAGGAAACCTATATGGTACTGCCCGTTGAGCTAGAATCATGAAATTTGGTAGGATAGGTCTTATAGCTCAAGTAAAGAAAAAAAACCGGCCAAGTGCGAGTTAGGCTCGCACACTGAGGGTCACGTACTACAGTCGTATTTTTTCGACATTTTGCACGATAATTCAAAAACTATGATGCATAAAATAAATAAAAATCTGTTTTAGAATGCACAGGTGAAGCCCTTTCATATGATACTCCATTTGATATAGTTATCTTACTTCGAATATTGAAAATACTAATTATTAATTCATGACCACAATTTAATTTTTATTGTGTGATCTAACCCTAAATTCACGGTTTTCAGATTTTTCCCCTAAAGCCCCACCTACCTGCCAAATTTCATGATTCCTAGGCTTGTCAACGGGAAGTACCCTGTAGGTTTCTTGACAGACCGACAGACAGACAACAAAGCGATCCTATAACGGTACCGTTTTTCCTTTTAAGGTACGGAACCCTAAAAATCCGAAAACCATGAGTTTGTGTATCACCAAAAAAAATTGAAATGTGTTCACGAAAAAAGTAGTTTACTAAATCACACTAAAAATGACAAAATACGATGGTTTAAGTCCCGCAAATTGCTATTGCGCTGGAACAATTCCTCATTAACATCGAAATTACGTCATTTTAACGTCAGCCGAAATAAAAATAGACCATCAGCTCGAAACTTCAGTCTAGTGCTGACGTCACTAAAATGGCGGCCACGCGTATTAGCAATTTGCGGAATCTATACGGCACCCTACCTGTGCGAGTCCGACTGGCACTTGACCGGTTTTTTCCAGGGAACGCTTTGGTCTATACGAGGTGGACTATGACAGCATTTACCGGACACGCTCGCCGCGCAAGAGCGCGTATGTGTACAAGGAGCTCCTGCGCACGCGCGAGCTCGACCATCACTACGAGCCCGACCTGTCCGCCCCCATCACCATCGACGCGGGACACTGATGATGATGATGATGACTGATTTATAAAATAAAGACGATTTTAAAAATAAAGAGATTTCATTTTCAAAACTGTGCGATAAAGCTCTCTTGGCACTTGAATGACATTGACAGGGGGGCGCTGTTGGAGAACAAAGGCTGAGACTATTCAAACAAGAACAAACGGGACACTTGACGGCAACGTTAGTTCCGATTTTCGTCACGCGCCAAGATAGCCTTGTCGCACTATAGTTTCTTCTGAAACAGACAGATAACTCGACGACGCAGTTTAAAATGCGTCGACTTATGTGTTTGTTTTAGGTGCCCTATTAAATTAACCCGCTAAGCAAAAAAATATCACAGACCAAATAAAGATTTCAGGAAATAAAAAAATCTTGGAGAAAAACGTAGACTGGAGAAAAATACTTTTTAACCGTAGATAGAATAATAGGTAGATGCAGGAACGTTTGCTTTCTCATTCGCACTAAAAAGAGAGCACACATAAAGTTACTAATGTGATAAACAGAGACGAAGCTAACTTATTTTTTGTCCCTTATCGTGTAACTGGTTTTTTTCAAGAATACACACAAGAAGTTGCAAAAAAACCTTTGAGAATTCGTGGCGTAATTGTATTTCTCATGAGTTATTTACTTGTTTTCTCATATTGTTGATCGGTTAATACAAATATTGACTAGGTACTAAACAATGGTAATAATTATCGTGTTATTCATCGTTACGTCGTGCTATCGCTATCTCATACGCGGTTACACAGTACTTAAATCTACCTATTACTCTATCTACGTTTTTAACCTGCATACCATATACAGACTAATTTTTTTTTTTAAATACGTTTCATACCACAGACTACTTAAATGAAGCACTGAAGATTTAAATTTAAAAAAGAATGTTTTTCAACCTGCTGTAAAGAAAGAGTTCACGTGGTGGAAACAAATTGTAAGCGGTCCCATTCATCGCCCAGCTCACCCGAGCTCCGACATTATGCGGAGACCTTTCCGTGCAAACATTAAAAAGTCAACTGTATTTTTACCATGACGAGATATTTTTTCAACCGACTCCAAAAATAGGAGGACCTGTTATGTAGGTATAAGTATAGTATGTAGGAATGTCCATTATGAGCTACGGTCGACAAAGATCGAACTTTCAGCTCGTAGAATTCAATAATTCGTTAGGTATTATTTTACTGTATATAAGTCCCGCAAATAGCTATTGCGCTGGAACCATGTCTCATTAACATCGAAATCACGTCATTTTTAGGATATTGTAGGATTCTGTACCTCAAAAGGAAAAAGGAACCCTTTGTTGTCTGTTTGTCTGCCCGTCTGTCCGTCGTGTCTGTCAAGGAAACCTATATGGTACTGCCCGTTGAGCTAGAATCATGAAATTTGGTAGGATAGGTCTTATAGCTCAAGTAAAGAAAAAAAACCGGCCGAGTGCGAGCTAGGCTCGCACACTGAGGGTCACGTACTACAGTCGTATTTTTTCGACATTTTGCACGATAATTCAAAAACTATGATGCATAAAATAAATAAAAATCTGTTTTAGAATGCACAGGTGAAGCCCTTTCATATGATACTCCACTTGATATAGTTATCTTACTTCGAATATTGAAAATACTAATTATTAATTCATGACCACAATTTAATTTTTATTGTGTGATCTAACCCTAAATTCACGGTTTTCAGATTTTTCCCCTAAAGCCAGCTATAAGCCCCACCTACCTGCCAAATTTCATGATTCTAGGTCAACGGGAAGTACCCTGTAGGTTTCTTGACAGACCGACAGACAGACAACAAAGCGATCCTATAACGGTACCGTTTTTCCTTTTAAGGTACGGAACCCTAAAAATCCGAAAACCATGAGTTTGTGTATCACCAAAAAAAATTGAAATGTGTTCACGAAAAAAGTAGTTTACTAAATCACACTAAAAATGACAAAATACGATGGTTTAAGTCCCGCAAATTGCTATTGCGCTGGAACAATTCCTCATTACCATCGAAATTACGTCATTTTAACGTCAGCCGAAATAAAAATATACCATCAGCTCGAAACTTCAGTCTAGTGCTGACGTAACTAAAATGACGGCCATGCGCATTATCAATTTGCGGGCCTTAAACCTACTTAATTATTTCGTACTGGGGTTATGAATTTTCTATTTTATAGCCATAATAGCCTTATTTTAATAAAATAAGTAACATTTAGCCGATTCATACAAAATGGTTTCGTAGCTTACGTAGACTTTATTGCCTAGGTAAGCTCTCTACAATCTTACGGTTCAAAAATAACGTCCGACTTTCTAGAGATGCAATTTTTTCTCATTCAAAAGGAAAACCTCTTTCAGTACAGCATAAAAGCATTTTTAATATAGCCATTTTAAAAAGAAACTTGCTGAGAAAGAAATAAAACAAAGCCTAATAAAGAAAAGTGGTCATTTTGAAAGAATACCTTGCTGTTTGTGAAAATTTTCTAACTATAACTACATATAAAACACCTCCCGCCTCCGTGACTGACTGACTGACCAGCCTAAATCGCTGTACATGTACATTTAAAATTGGAAGACATTCAATATTCCTTATCTAATCTTGGCGGGTTAAAAAAACATTAATCCATGCAGAGTAGGCGAATAAACTAGTCTGTTTAAAAGAATATTAAATGGGTTTTTAACATGTTTTTAAGATGTAGCTTTAACTTTTTGTTAGAATAAAGATTAACGCACATTTTTTTGAACAAAATAATTTTATGTACGATCTGTAGCGCGATCCATAAACAATTTTATTTATTTTTATCATATTAATATAAAACCTAACGCACATTTTTATTCTTATATTCCAATTTCGTGCGGCACAGATGTTGTGTGATATAGTCCGTAAAAAAATGACTCCTCACGCGCCATTTTAACACTATGAGTCAACTATATGTCAAAAGTACGCTTCAACTTTTAAAAAACATTAAAAAACGACTAAAATCACACTAAAATCGTACTTTTGACATAAAATTTGACACACACAAAAAGTTGAAATGGCGCGTGAGGAGTTAAAATTTTACGCGTTATATTTCACCATATTTTACACGAACAAATTATTTACTTATGTTTGTTCGTAGTTTTACAAAATCCAAACAGTTGCTTGTTATTTGTTTACGTGATGTTATTGAAAAGTTGTGTAAAACGGCTGTGTATCGGTTTGTCGTGTCACCGGTGCAGTTAGTTGGCTTACTGCCATGATGGGTAGCGTGGGCTAATTGAATCAGCCATTTTTGTGGCGCGAATTGCGACCAGGGGCCGGAAAGTCGCTTAGTATCACCTATTGTAGTTTTTACTAGCGCTGTCTATTTGTTGGTCACCTGAACTAAATTATTGCTTGATTTACTTTACTCTATGGTCAGAGATTGCAAATGGCTGCCATTTGTGTTGTGAATTGGCATGGTGTTTTGTTTTTTCTGTTTTGGCGAAAGGTAAATTCCGTTACTAGTACGTCGAGTCGAGTGGTTTCTACTTCGTCTTCTCGTGAAATTAACATTTAGTGATCTGTGAGACATAATAAAAATAAAAAGTAAATCACAATCAGTGTTGTTATTCCAATGAACCTATAATTAAGGTGCCAAAAAGGTGGTCCTGTTACACTGCGTGCATTGAATAGATAAACCAAAATCACATGGATCTTTGACTTTTCAGTGTTTTATTGTTTTCAATTCACTAATAAATTAAGTATTATTGTTAAATTAATACTTGTTTTGAAACTCAATAAAACACTGTAAAGTCAAAGGTCTATTGTGGTTTTGGTTTACCTATATAATGCACGTAGTAGGTACCACCTATTTATTTATAGGTATAGTAGGTATATATGTATGTAGGTACCTATAGGTATGTATACAGTTACAGTTGTAGGTGACCAACTAATAGATGGTGCTAGGTTTGCATTAGGAATTTGGGTGACATTAAAAACTTATGAGAAGGCTCTCTATTTCCAGTGTATTACTTTACTCTATGATTGCGACTCAAGTATTTTAAAGAAATAATTGATTTGTTTTGTTGTTTTTGTTTTTGTAGTTATTGTGCAATGGTGGGTTGCAGTATACTAGGCTACAATAGCCGAAGCGAACGTAAAATAGACGGAATAACATTTCACAAGTAAGTACTTCTGCTTGAGTGAGATGGACTGAGCGGCAACGTTAGTTGAATATCTGTAGTTATATAATATTATCTTTGGTAAACACCTTCGGTACAGTGCGACAAGGCTCTCTTGGGACTTGAATGACATTGACAGGGGGGCGCTGTTGGAGGACAAACCTTGACAAACGCTCCAAAGGCTTAGAATATTCAAACAAGAACAAAGGGGACACTTGACGGGAACGTTAGTTCCGATTTTCGTCACGCGCCAAGATAGCCTTGTCGCACTGACTAAACCGTACCGTTGACATGACAGTTGACACATAGAGCAAATATGGTGAGTCTTTTCTCAGATAGTACGCGTTATATTGTGTTGAATACATAAATTTTATTGAAGTATATATTAAAGCACATACTCTTCATGTCGTATATATGTTGTAAAGTGCATTGTTAGATAAATAACAATGCATTTAGACCGCGCTCCGTTTATCGTGTATATGCGAACGCACTCAAACGGCAGGTAGGTACAGTGCGCTTTGAAAAATACTTTTTCTAAAAAATGATACGAAATGTGCGCAATTTCATACTCTGTCGATTGGTTCGAAAGTTAAACATCCCAGTATAAGTCCCGCAAATTGCTATTGAGCTGGAACCATGTCTCATTAACTGTAATATGTACGAATTGTCAGTTTAAACGTAGCATGTTCATATTAGCTGTAACATAAAAATGCAACTCCTCAATATATCGAAGCAGGTTGCCTGCACATCGGATTGAAAGAGAGGTGATGCAAAATTATGTAGGTTAGGTAGTTAAGCAATAAGATTAAAGTAATAGTATGTAAGATTTCTTTATTAGTATTGTTAGACCATAAGCGAGAGTAGATCATAAGCCGGCTCTCAATAAACATCTTCCACCGTTGCCGCATTTAATTATTACCATACGGCGACAATATATCTCATAACATCGAAATGACGTCATTTTGACGTCAGCCGAAATAAAAATATACCATCAGCTTGAAACTTCAGTCTAGTAGTCACTAAAATAGCGGCCACGCGAATTAGCAATTTGCGGGGCTTAGAGTTACTTATTACAATTATCCAAAAAAGTACCTAAGTACCATGCAATTTCATTTCTGGACAGTACCTAGGTATTACAATAGCTGTCCAGAAAACTAAATTTCATATCATATCATAAGTTTGAATTTGGAAGCTTTTTTTAAATCAGCCCCCCAATTCGGTAAGAAAAACGTATTCATCGTTATCGTAATCGTCAACAAATTCTGCCCTTTGATTGGCTGTGAAAAATGTAAACAGCGAATCAACCAATCGAAGGGCAGAATTTTTTGACGATTACGATAACGATGAATAAGTTTTGCTTACACAATCGGGGGGGCATAGTAGGAGAGTAAATATTTGAGCAAATTCGTAGTCGAGTGTACGGATAGGTACATCATTTACGATATACGTGGGAGTCGTGTTGTGAATTTAATTTCAGCATTCCAGAATTCAGATACAGTTTAAATGTAAAATTATAAACGTATTTTTTCTGACATTTACCTACTCTTCACATTTAATAAAATATCTATTAATAACGCTGCCAAAACGTTAAAAAACTAATAGAGAGATATAGATAGTTCAATCCACGAAACTACGGGTTGCGGAGAGTAAACGTAACTTTTAAAGTATGCAGGCTGTAACCAGTACCCGTAGTACAAGATTTTACGTCTCACCAAACGAAACCTAATTCGAGAGTCGAAATACTTCCGCGTTACAGTAAAATGGACATAAACAGCCTTGAATTGAAGTCAAATATTCAACGCCACTGATTTTAATTTCGCAATGTTTCCGCTTGGAGCGCTGGCTGTAGAAGTGTAGACAAACTTGAGCTTTAAAACAAGGCGATTAAGATCCAGTTTACTGTAACGCGGAAGTATTTCGGCTCTCGAATTTGGTTTGGTTTGGTGAGACGTAAAATCTTGTACTACGGGTACAGAACGCTACTTACCGTTATTGTTATACTACCTAAACACAATCCAATACCAATAACCATTTGTCTAATTTTGTAGTTTTAGTGATTTAGTATTTTTCAAACCCACAATGTATAGCGTGCAAAACTCGGGTCAATACTTCGCCTACGACACGGCATTGACTCCGAGTGGCCTACTTCCGGAACGTCAGTCAGTAGGGCGATTGTCTAAAACCTGCATCAATCATTATTACAATCTCAATTGTTCTGATTGGCTGAATTTGTGCGATTCTTGTTGCAACAATGCATTGTGGCCAATAGTGAGCGAGCATTAACCAATCAGAGATGATTGCGATCGTGACATTGTAGCTGTCAAACAACCGCGGTAGGGTCACTGATGTTTTCTTTGCAACATATCGTGAAATTTTACAAAATATTATGTATATTAAGATAATGGAAATAATTCGATAGTAGGCAACCCTATGAATAGTTAGCATAATGAAGAACCACACAAGCAATTCTAAACCGTATCATTTAGAGCAAAGTATGCACCATAAAGATCAAATTCCTTTGAGATTGTGGTAAGAAAATTTACATGCTTTCCCGGCCAAAATATCGCTGCATACTTAAATTTCTATCCCTTTCTTGCATGTGGTGTGACAATATGCGTCCCTGTCGTGTAATAAAGTCGAGCAATTTTGGCCGCAAGTAGGCAAAGTTTTTTTTTAATAATGAGGACTAAAAGCCCGGACTTTTTGGTTTTCTTTTGAGTTTTTTGTACATTTTTTTCTTTTTTTAGATGAAACATAAAATATATGCTCCAAAACAAAAGCCATAAGTATATGTATGTACCTATATCTTCTATACTATTATATAAAGAGGTAATGTCGTTAAGTTTGTTTGTAGGGGGTAATCTTTGGAACTACTGAACCGATTAAAAAAATTCTTTCACCAGTAGAAAGCTACATTATTCCTGAGTGACATAGGCTATACGGGATCTTTGAAAACCTAAATCTACGCGGGTGAAGCCGCGGGGATCAGCTAGTTAGTTATATAGAAATGGAGTGCGTTCACGAAATGATCTACAAACTGGCCGACAAGGTTATCCGTAAGATAAATGTAAAGTTACTTACATTTTCTTTTATTTATATTACTGATTCATTATCATTGTCATGATCAACCCATCACCGGCGCACGGATCTCCTCTCAGAGTGAGAAGGGTTTTGGCCGTAGTCTACCACGCTGGCCATGTGCGGATTGGTATACTTTACACACCTTTGAGAACATTATGGAGAGCTCTCGGGCATGCAGGTTTCCTCAAGATGTTTTCCTTCACCGTTAAAACAAGTGATATTTAATTAATTAAAACGCACATAACTCCGAAAAGCGTGCCCGGGATCGAACTGTTTTAAATGTTTTAAATCAGATCGAATCTGTCGAATTTAAATGATTTTCGTTATTTTATGAGCATTTCAAACGCGGTAAATGCGTGTTGGGCTTGGGACGCGTTTCCAAAATTACATTTTGACTAGTTTTATAAGAAAAGAAAAAGTGTTAACGTCATTTTGCAAAAAACAATGAAGGGCTTGGATAAAATTAACTAAGTTAATCTTATTTATAAATAACTAGCTGATACCCGCGACTTCGTACGCGTGGATTTAGGTTTTTTAAATCCTGTGGGAACTCTTAAATTTTCCGGGATAAAAAGTAGCCTATGTCCTTCCCCGGGTTGCAAGCTACCTCTATACCATTTCGTCAAAATCGATTGAACGGTTGAGCCCTGAAAAGCTAGCAGACAGACAAACAGACAGACACACTTTCGCATTTATAATATTAGTATGGATTTGGTAGGTAAGGTACCTACCCAACTATTTCAAGGCTTTTTTAAGAAAAATGATGGCGAAACCAGTTTGCTACCTTGAAAGAAAGGAAGAAAGAAAACTACATAGTTTATTCATCTTGTGCCTGAGGTACAAACAAACTTAAAATTAAAGGTTAGTAGATAGTAGTTAGTAATAAAACAATACTTAATAATTAATTTAATTTAAAATGAGTCCTCGCATCCACTTGGCACAGGATAAAATGGTCCCAGCTCAGCATTAATGCTGCCGGTTTTAAAAATAAAACCTGAGCGAAAAATAAAGCACTTGCTTAACAGTCAGTCAGTTCCTTGGTGGTATTGACCCATATAGTCGTGTAGTGGAGGGGGCTTCCAACATCAATGATTCTACCAATACTTATATCGATCGTCAAATAATTTATTGACAGAAAAATAATAGTGCCTGTGAACGTTCTCACGATTAGTTCTTTGATAAGATAGGATCCTTGCTAAGTCAATCTTAGTCAACTTTAAAGTCTTTATCAGCTTCATAATAGGTCATTTAAAACTGTTCTCCTCAGAGGCTCCTAACTAGGTCATAACAAAGTCATAACACGGAGTCGCTGTACACAAGGCGACAGTGTCCGGGGACCATTTTGTGCTTATTGCAGACGCTTCCAAACTTCACACTGTGGTATTCGCTAGAGGGTGGTTTTTGGCAGCGGTCTATGAGATAAAAACATAAACTAAAAGAGATGTGAGTGGTGTAAGGAATCATGGCGTCATTTTTAGGGCTCCGTACCTCAAAAGGAAAAACGGAACCCTTATAGGATCACTTTGTTGTTTGTCTGTCTGTCAAGAAACCTACAGGGTACTTCCCGTTGACCTAGAATCATGAAATTTGGCAGGTAGGTAGGTCTTATAGCTGACATTCGGCGAAAAATCTGAAAACCGTGAATTTGTGGTTACGTCACACAAAAATAATTAAATTGTGGTCATGAACTAATAATTAGTATTTTCAACTTTCGAAGAGAGATAACTATATCAAGTGGGGTATCATATGAAAGGTCTTCACCTGTACATTCTAAAGCAGATTTTTATTTATTTTTATGCATCATAGTTTTTGAATTATCGTGCAAAATGTCGAAAAATACGACTGTAGTACGGAACCCTCGTTGCGCGAGCCTGACTCGCAGTTGGCCGGTTTTTTGTGAATCACTACAGTTCTTGCAATTCACGAACGCGAGTGAAATTTTTTTTTAGTTACATCGTTTACATGGTCATTGCGTAAGTGTGCGTGCATGTCGGACCAATCAGTCGCGAGCAAGCGCTCGCAAACGCACACATTTAGTCTACCTTACTTATACCGACTTAAACACAAGCATGAGCCACGCGGCCTCGTGAAATGCAAGAACTAGGTACTTATACCCAATATTTGAATGAGACAATGTGATTGTTTGTTGGTTTCAATCAAGTTACAACTTACAACGGAGCAAGTAAAGTTGAAAATAGCAATATTTGCTTATGAACACATTTAAATTTTTTTCTTGTGCTGTAACTACAAATTCACGGTTTTTAGATTTTTTCCCTCATATCTGATAATATAAGACCTACCTTCCTGCCAAATATAGGCGGTTGCTAGGTCAACCGGAAGTACCCCGTAGGTTTCTTGACAGACAGACAGACAGACAACAAAGTGATCTGTGTTTTTTCTTTTTGAGGTACGGAACCCTAAAAATAACAAAAAAAGTTTTGTTAATAAATTTTAAATTACAATGTGCGGTAGTCTTTATTGATCCACAGACAATCAACAGATTTTTAAAGGTGCTAAACGCAATGTTGAACAAACATTATTTTCAAAAACCAAAAAAAAAGCGTCTGACTTCTGTCGGCAGCTCAGAATAAGGACTGTTAGAAGTAGCCCTATTGTGACACTTACTGTTAGAGCAGGATAGCTAAATGCATTTAAGCTCTTGTTAGAACGTGACAAAATGATTATGTTTTGTCCTTATCACCGTGGCCACTTTTTTTGTTTGTCAAAATGTATTTGTACGTGAGTATTTGGCAAACAACGTGAAGTGTAGTGGAATGACATTTCACAAGTAAGAAAATCTGCTTGAGCGAGAGGGACTGAGGGGGCCACGCAAGTTGCAAATCTGGACATATTATCTGTGGTCGGCACTCCCCACTACCTAGTTGCCAATTTTATTTTATTTTTGGTTATTTTGAGATAAACTTTGAAGATCTCTATTGATGTCTGCGAAACATTTTCTACGATTAGAACGCCCATAGATATAGAAAGTAATAATTCTTAAGAAGTAGTACTTATAATTTCTTTGAGCGCACCACAGATTTATTCTGACTTCTGAGCATCGATGTTTCTAAGGCGCGCAAATTAAAGTCGCTATGATGTGTAAAAGAATCAAACCTTTTTTTTAACGCCAAGGTCTTTTTTGATGTCGAGATTGGCATTTCAAACAAAGTTTTATTCTGAAAAAGCTTGTGCTCTGTTATCTTTTAAAAATTGGCAAACAGCAAGAGGCGTCATAAAAATCAACTGGCTCGTAAAGTAGTGCTAATTGGTGATATCTCCGATGAGTTAAGGTCAGGGCCGGCGCTAGCCATGTATTGCGCCCGGGGGCAATCAATACCCTAGCGTCCTTTAATATCACGACCAAAATGGGATACTTAGGCTGAGATCTATAGAGCGAACTTTGATTTTGCTCAGACTTACAACACTGATAAAACTAGACAGCTCTATATCGCTGACATAAATCGACCCTGTTTTAACGGAATTAACTCCGTTCTATAGATCTCACCCGTACAGTTACCTGTATCTCCATATATTTTTTAGACCGGAGATAATCTAGTGATTACGACATCGACTTACTATTCGGGAAGTCATAAGATCGATCCCGGACACGCTCTTATAACTTTTATGTGTATTTTAAGCAATGAAATATCACTTAATTTAACCGTGAAAGAAAACATTTTGCTTTTTAGCAGGGTACTCACCTAGCCGTGTAGCATGCGTATCTGATACTGTATCAAGTGAGGCACGAGCCCACTGCAAGCCGCTCGCGCATGGAGCGCAGTAAGTTGGCAGTGACCCGCCGAGTGGCGGTATCACTGCGAACACACCGGCGCGGCGGCTCGCAGTGTGCGCGTGGACGGCAACACGTAGCTCGTAGCTGGATACGCGGTGACCGTAGACGAACCGTACCCACTTGCTTGTTGATACAGTATCAGATACGTTACATGCTACATGGCTTTTGGCTAGTGAGTACCCTACTTTTGGAGGCTGCGCTCGGAGTACTTGACGCCCCCTAAGACTGTGCCCTTTTTTATAGTCTAGCGCTTGGCTGCAATCTGACTTGCTGGCAAGATATGATGCAGCCTAAGATGGAGCGCACTTGCCTTGATGCCTATTCACTCTGAACTTGAAGGTGCCCATATTAAAATTGGAGGGAAAAACTGATACCGGAAGGGCGTTCCATATCCTAACGGTACCCTACACCATAGACAAATCCGGCCCTGAGGCCATCGATTCGCGGCGAGGGTCCGTCGTTGTTCTACAGCCGTCTATTTGGCATGATGCCAAGCTAAACGCTCAAATGACTGGTCTATTGACTGTTTTTCTTTTATATCTGCTAGCACTGCTAGCTACTGTTTATTTTATTAATTTTTAGTTGTTGTTGCTTACAATGAATTCCCTTCGAGACGATCATACAGATTCGAATATAGAATACAGCCTATAAGTCCCGCAAATTGCTAATGAGCGTGGCCGCCATTTTAGTGACGTCAGCACTAGAGTGAAGTTTCGAGCTGATGGTATATTTTTATTTCGGCTGACGTCAAAATGACGTCTTTTCGATGTTAATGAAACATGGTTCAAGCGCAATAGCAATTTGCGGGACTAATATTATGGTCTATTCCCCGGGATGCAAGCTATCTCTGTACCAAATTTCGTCAAAATCGGTTGAACGGATGGGCCGTGAAAAGCTAGCAGACAGACAGACAAAATGACTGACACACTTTTGCAAATATTAGTATGGCTGGATCAAGATAAGGATTTAACGGCAGCATTAATAAGGTGAATGAATCAAAACTCAATGAAACAAGCGCCATATTCCGTGCACGCACTTGATTATTCAAAAGCTGCGAGCTTTCAGCGCACTCCACTAAATGGATTTTGCTCTCTCAATGTTTAGTGACTGTTCTTACCAGTTAGGTATTTTTAGTTTACTTACCAGTTCATTTTTAAGATTTTCTCTTTAAGAGCGTTTACGCACAGCACTTCCGTCATCCGAGTTCTAGCCCTCATCCGAGAGAATACCAGCGATTATCTACGACATACAGTACATTTCAGCCCGATCCGTCCAGTAGTTTGAGCTGTGCGTTGATAGATCAGTCAGTCAGTCAACTTTTTTTATGTAACTAGATTATAGAACCCAAGATATGACAGCGTAACCCCAATTTCACATTAAATATATGCTTTAAAAGTAAAGCAAGTAGGTACCTAATAAATATTCAGCTTTAACATACCCAGACAACTTTTAAATATTAACTTTTCGTTCTGGTCTATTTTAAACTCATGATCATTGGAGTTTTAATTTTGCCACCCAGTTTAATGTCAAAGGTGTAGCGAACGCCAGAGGCGGGAAAAGCGATTTGTTCGAAGAGGCCTTTTGAATAGTCGAGAGGCTAAAAGTGGGCTAGGCCGTACAAGGGCCGGCTCGTCAATCCACGTTGGTTTTTTACAGTTCTGTGTTGAAATTGCTAAAAAAATCCTAACGATTGAATAAACTATGCCTTTATATTTTATACACAACACAAGAAAAATCACCTATTACTTACCACGCTGTATGGTCTACGACCTTTGCCTTTTCTGAGGGGGTCAATTGAACCTAGTCTATGACCTAGTCTAAGTAAATTGAACAATAATTACTAAAAAAACACCCTGAATATATAAAAGAAAAAGGTGACTGACTGACTAATCGCACAGCTCAAAACTACAGGGCGGATCGACTTCATCCGCGTGGATTTAGGTTTTTAAAAATCCCGTGGGAACTCTTTGATTTCCCGGGATAAAAAGTAGCCTATGTCCTTCCCCGCGATGCAAGCTACCTCTGTACCAAATTTCGTCAAAATCGGTTGAACGGTTGAGCCGTGAAAAGCTAGCAGACAGACAGACAGACAGACACACTTTCGCATTTATAATATTACCCATGCAAAAAATCACGTCAATCCGTTGCACCGTTGCGACGTGATTGACGAACAAACCAACAAACAAACACCCTTTCGCACTTATAATAAGGGTACTGATTAATGTATTGCAGATATTCTTATGTGAGTTTTATAGTCTTTTGTTTAAAATAAGTACTTATAAATGTGTGAGAAACATTTGGTGAGCACCAAAAGTGCAACAAAGCAGATGTCAGCGACACAAAGGCGACTTTTGCCTCGTTTCAGCACTTGTTACTTGCTTTCAAAGCTTTGTATGACATCTTAACACCTGTCCGCTTAGTATAAGATTTGACGTTTCGCCAAACGTCGCTAGAATTCGAGAGTCGAAACACAATACCGTCAAAGTAAAATGGACCCGATGAATGAAGTCCGCAAGATGTCCGCAAGATGCAGTAGGCATCCGCTAAGAAAAGGTATTTGAAAATTCAACCCCTAAGGGGGTGAAATAGGGGTTTGAAATTTGTGTAGTCCACGCGGACAAAGTCCCGAGCATAAGCTAGTATATATCGCCAAGCACGAGAGGAGGGAGAAGGATGGCCGATAATAATTATTAGCATTTAAGGGGACTCAGTTCGGTGCTTTCTTCATACAAACGTAGGAGGGAAATTACAACAATATTCGATATTGTACGCACAAAACTATGATTTATATCGATTTATCTCATCATTATCTAGGTTTATTGATAAATAAAACATTGAAAAAAATATAGATTTAAAAGTTACGAGGCTCAAAAGATTCCTATTTTAACACTAAATTAATGACAACTTTGGGCGTAAATAAATAAGATTAGGGATATGAAAATTCTAAAACAATTTATCATTAGACGTAGTTTATTTATTCATTAGTTGAAATAATTTTACTTTGCAAACATAAATTCAGCAGTTTTTTCTCAAAAATACTTTTCCTGAACCCTTTTCGCGCGCTTGATTTTGGTGAAAATCATCGTGCCTCTCAACTTTCTCGTACAATGTCAAGTGAAAAGCAAACATGTTACCCACGTGCGCTGCCAATTTCGGTCGAGCGTCCTGCGTCACCTTAAGTTACGACATCGTACCGGAACGCTAAATCGCTTATCTTATCCGAAACTCCGGGCATCCAATTTAAAGTTGGAAACATCCATTAGAGGCAAATGCAATTACATGTCTGGAAAAAGTTGGAAAAACATTGTTTTATGGCCAACTGAATGCTGGGATGAGGTCGAGTTTATTGGACTTAGGGGTTTTGTTTTTTATTATTTATGGAATTCTTTATTTCTTTGGGCGAGTCAGTACCCTTATTTTTTTTCTATTAAAAGAATATTAGCCATGCTAATTATGACTAATACTCCCCTTTCCCCTCCAACTAAGCGTAAAGCTTGTACTAGGAGTAGGTACGACAATAGTGCAACGGGTGGGGTTTGAACCACCGACCTTTCAGAATTCAGTCCACTCCTCAACCGTTGAGCTATTGAGGCTCGTATTTTACATGCGAAAGTGTGTTTGTTTGTTGGTTTATTGGTTTATTGGTTTATTGGTTTGTTGGTTTGTCCTTCAATCACGTCGCAACGGTGCACGGATTGACGTGCATGGGTATAGATAAAGACTTGAAGAGTGACATAGGCTACTTTTTATCCCGGAAAATCAAAGAGTTCCCACGAGATTTTTAAAAACTTAATTCCACACGGACGAAGACGCGGGCATCAGCTAGTCTAAATATAAAAAAGAAAAAGGTGACTGACTGACTGACTGATCTATCAAAGCACAGCTCAAACTACTGGACGGATTGAGTTGAAATTTGGTATGCAGATAGCTATTATGACATAGACATCCGCTAAGAAAGGGAAAATTCATCCTCTAAGGGGGTAAAATAGGGGTTTGAAACTTTTGTAGTCTACGCAGACGAAGTCGCGGGCATAAGCCAGTGGATGTATAAAGTTTGGCCGGTGAAGTAGTTGTTTTTAGCACAACAAGAAGTCGCCAGTGTTTACCCGCCAAGTGAGCGCTCTTGGCTCTTATTGTTACGTCAAAGCGACTTCGCACTTCACTTCATTGTTTTCACTTTTATTACTTTGTTTTTTTTTTGTTTCACTAATTCTTCGAAAGTGTATTCTCTATCCATGGTGAGAAGTTAATATAGCGCTCTCTCTGTTACGTAACCCCATACAAATGATAAAGACAAAAAACACAGTGCCCGTTAACCATTTTGAGTCACCAAACCAATCACAAACGAACGTAGGTTCGTTTTTTATATTCGAAATAATTTTTGGAATAATTCCAGAGTCATCATCATCATCATGATCAACCCATCACCGGCTCACTACTGAGCGCGGGTCTCCTCTCAGAGTGAGAAGAGTTTTGGCCATAGTTTACCACGCTGGCCATGTGCGGATTGGTAGACTTCACACACCTTTGAGAACATTATGGAGAACTCTCAGACATGCAGGTTTCCTCACGATGTTTTCCTTCACCGTTAAAGCAAGTGATATTTAATTAATTAAAACGCACATAATTCCGAAAAGTTAGAGGTGCGTGCCCGGGATCGAACCGCCGACTCCGATTAGAAGGCGGACATCCTAACCACTAGGCTATTACTGCTTATTCCAGAGTATAGTATAGTATTATATTATAGAATATCTACGCGACAGGTCGAGATAGCAATCTGAGTGGGGACGCCCAGCACACCCGCACTGCCCCCGCTCTAACCCAGTGCGGGATAGCGCGGGTGACGTGCGGGTGTGCAGAGAGTCCCCCGCCTCATACCCCGATTGCCATCTCGACCTGTCGCGTAATAGGTATTCCTAGTCGTTTCATAGCCTACCTAGGGTCAAATGTAGGTAAAATTTTGACGCTTCGACGTTTTGAAACAAGTTTCATAACTGTCGGGAACAAAGGGCCCGAACTACGTAGGTCGTGTCGTAGGCTGGTCGCTCTAAATAGCAACGGCGTAGCGGCGTAGCTCTACGCCTACGCTGAAGCCTGAAATCAATCAATCAATCAATTTATATTTTAAAAAAACTATTCAAAGGGTAACTTTTGGGCTTCGGTACCATGACGCAGTGTCATTGACATTCTTTTGTTAGCTATTGAATCTTTTTAGGGTTCCGTACCTCAAAATGAAAAAGGAACCTTTGTAGGATCACTTCGTTGTTTGTCTGTCTGTCAAGAAACCTTTGACCTAGAAAGGTCTTATAGCATAGGTGTACCTGTATAAAGGGAAAACCCCGAAAATTGTGAATTTGTGGTTAAATCACAAATAAAAACTTAAATGTGTTCATAAACAAATAAAAATTATTTTCAACT
This sequence comes from Maniola hyperantus, assembly GCF_902806685.2. NCBI lineage: Eukaryota > Metazoa > Arthropoda > Insecta > Lepidoptera > Nymphalidae > Maniola > Maniola hyperantus. The sequence goes on from NC_048561.1 coordinate 6,097,580, forward strand.
TTCAAAGTAAGTGGGATATCATATGAAAGGGCTACACCTGTACATACTAAAACAGGTTTTTATTTATTTTATGCATACTTAACACTTAGTTTTTGATTTATCGTCCAAAATGTCTAAAAAAACACGGAACCCTCGGTGCGCAAGTCTGACTCGCACTCGATTGGTTTTTTTCAATCCATCGGTTTTGATCAAATAATTGTTCAAATTAATGAAAAAGTTGCCTTTCAAACAATTCCACAACCTCATTGTTTGTTATTGCCTATCAACTTTGGGCAGTGGTCCGACCGCCGGCGAGAAAACGACTAACTCTCAGCGATTTTCTCTCTCAAAAAACGCACAATAAATGTACATTCCATGTAAACGAAAGAGATGCATATGTATCAAAAGTTGCTCTCTGACTGTTCACACTGCCGCTTTACTAGTTTTGGCGCTGAGCGACGAGCTGTCAAAAATAAACTCGCTCAGCGATATTCATTTAGCGATGCTCGCTCGTTTGAACACGTGTAACGCGCGCGCAGGCTTGCACAGGACTGAGCGACCGCGGGCGAATGGCGCGATCGCTCGTCGCACTTGCACAGTCGCCCGGCGACAAAACTATCGAAACTACACACTCGCCAACTCGTTTATAGTTTCTAGTTCTATTCGTTTCTTGTTCATCGTCGGCGGTCGGACCCCTGTCTTGAACTAAAACCTGACTATACTAACTACTTCATCATGATCAACCGTCACCGGCTGTGTCAACAGAGTGAGAAGGCTTTGGCTATAGTCTACCACGCTAGCTATGTGTGGATTGGTAGACTACACACACCTTTGAGAACATTATGGAGAACTCTCAGGCATGCAGGTTTCCTCACGATGTTTTCCTTCACCGTTAAAGCAAATTAATATTTAATTACAAACGCACATAACTCCGAAAAGTTAGAGATGAATGCCCGGGAACCCCCAACCTTCGATTAAAAGGCGGACGTCCTAAACACTAGGCTAAAAGTCCCGCAAATTACTAATGCGCGTGTCTGCCATTTTAGTGACAACAGCACTAGACTGAAGTTTCGAACTGGTCAAATTACGTTAAAATGACGTCATTTCGATGTTAATGAGACATGGTTCCAGGCTCCATCACTTATATCACAGCTTACGCACTCCTTACTCTACTTGTAAAAGTTTTATTGAATTAAAAAAAAAATGCAATGAGGTAGAGGAACGTGGTGCCGATACCTAAGTTGGCAACACGACATCGAAGACGTTACCTAAATTGTTGGCCAAGTCATAACTTTGTATAGGTATTGCCATGGCTATTTTCCAAGACTTGGTACTTAGCGACCACATAAAAGAAAAATATCGTTGTTGAGAAGTAATAAACGTAAATTATTAGAGGTTAGAGTTGTGGTTGTTATGTTATTCCACATGTTATTCGCATACTTAATTCCTGGCCCGTGCGTCAGTGGAGACATACAGACAGACAGACTTTCGTATAATTTTTTGATGATGACCTGGCGCAGTGGTTAAACACTATGGTCTTATGAGTGCAGGGCAGTGGCTTGCAGGTCACAGAGGCATTGAACGTTTCGCGTAGCACTATATTACTTTCATATTACGATACTGTTATTAAAATACACAATTGAGATGTTTCTATTCGTTTTATTTCATTAATTAACAAAGTTCACAAAGTTCCCTAACCCACACATGACATTTTTACATAAGCAAAAACTTTTACATTAGATATTTTTTCACTCGCCTTACGGCTCTGGGTTCTAGCTATGAGTTTATTAACACAGTCCGACAGGCATAAATGCACTGCTTACCCCAGTTGTAATAGCTCAATGCATATTTTTTCATTATGACCTGCCAGTAAACAGGTTCTTACCTAACTAATGCCTATGCGATTTGGTCTGGTCTGGTGTGAGGCTTCGGTCGTGCCTAGTTACCACCCCACTGGCAAAAGCCGTGCCTTGTAGAAACCAAAGGGGCATGGGTTTAACAAAAACTGCCATACCCCTTCCAGGTTAGCCCGCTTCCACCTTAGGCTTGCATCATCACTTACCACAAGGTGAGATTGTAGTCAAGGGATATAAAAGGAAAAGGTGACTGACTGACTGATCTATCGACGTACAGCTCAAACTACTGGACGGATCAGGCTGAAATTTAGCATACAGATAGCTATTATGATTATGACGTAGACATCCGCTAACAAAGAATTTTTGGAAATTCAACCCGTAAGAGTGTAAAATGGGGGTTTGAAATTTGTGTAGTCGACGCGGACAAAGTCGCGAGGATAAATAAGCAAGTAAGGTATAATGATTACCTATTAATATTTACTAGTATTTTCCTCTTCTAAGAAATATACCAAGTAACATTTTAGCTACATTGTTTGTTTAGTTTATATACTATGAACTATTTTCAACTACGCCCCGGTTCTAAACATGTTTGTTTATGTCGCAGACCATTGTTTCTAAACTATGTTAGAAATTCGAATCAGTGCTCTCTCTATGTAACTTAGAAAGCACTGCTTACCCTAAAAATTACTACCTGAACCGCCCCGACTTTTCTCGGGTGATCTATTGAAACAACCTATATTATTTTTCCTTTCATATTATAATCCATCCATACTAATATTATAAATGCTGTGTGTCTATCTGTCTGCTAGCTTTTCACGGCCTAACGGTATAACCGATTTTGATAAAATTTGGTATAGAGGTAACTTATATCCCGGGGAAGGACGGGAAGGACACGGAAGCTACTTTTTATCCCGGAAAATCAAAGAGTTCCCACGGGATTTTTAATGAACCAAATTCCACGCGGACGCGTGGTCCATCATCTAGTACTAATATAAATGCGAAAGTGTGTTTATCTATCTGCTAGCTTTTCACAGCTCAACAATTTAACCGATTCCGATGAAATTTAGTACCGACAGAGTTAGCTTACAGCCCAGGGAAGGACATAAGCTACTTTTTATGGCGAAAAATCAAAGGGTTCCCACGGGGTCTCTCGCCGATTTATATGAAATTTTGTACAGAGGCAGTCCCGGAAATTTACATGGGCAACTTTTCATTCCGGAAAATCAAAGTTCCCACGGCACGGCAGAATTTTCCGGCATGAAAAGTTGCCTATGTGAATTTATTTACTGTCCTTTACTATAGTAGTCTGTTTGTCTATTTTTCATGTCTATTAAGAAAAGGGAATTGACCTTAATCGATTGTTTTTCGATTGTTCAATTATTGTTATCGGATAATAACAATAATTCGATTGTTATTCGAATGAATTGCCTATATCGCTAAATATAGGTACTACCTATAGAGGTCGTTGAATATTGAGGACAACCACAAAATATGACCTTTCGTAGTTTGTATGGTTTCGTGCGAACAGCTTAGCCGGCGCGGCGCGGCGTTTAGTAATTATACGTTGGGTCAATAAACCGCTGACTAATTAATTGCTGAGTCAGCGGTTAATTGGGATGATGCCGTTATGTCAATAATAAATTATTTCTTACGAATTATTAAATAGAGGGTCTTTCAAAATTCGTAAGATCAAAGTCAAATGATTTATTCAAAATCAATATACTTACTTATAATAAAACTGTAACAGGTCAAATTCTGTACATTGAAGATATTTAGAAATTTTTTTTTCGAGGGCACTCTATAATCGATACTGAACCCAAAACTGTAATTTTTTTCATTTTTGTCTGTCTGTCTGTCTGTCTATCTGTCTGTCTGTCTGTCTGTCTGTCTGTCTGTATCACGGCCGCGCATCACGCTGAAACTACTGAATGGATTCCAATGAAACTTGGTACGATTTGAGGTCATAATATGAGGAAGAATATAGGATACTTTTCTCCCGAAATTCAGCATGGTTCCCGTAGGAGAGGGGATGAAAGTTAAAATGTATACTGAGTTGTAATTCATTAACGCGTAGTCCGATTTCATTCATTCTTTTTTTGTTAGAAAGAGGATATTTTAAAGATTGTTCCGTAAATATTTCAAGGTCATCGGTTTTTAACCGACTGTCAAAAAGGAGGTGGTTCTTTTTTCTACATCGATTTTTTCGAGGTTTCTGGACCGATTTGCAAATTTTTTTTTAAAATCAACAATAAAAGTTTACGTCGTGGTCACATAAAAAAATCTGGATTCAACTCCTTAATCCTGATGCTGCAGGGTTACTGCCCGCCTGAGTTATCAAGATTCAGGAAGTGTTCATAGTGAATTCATATTGTAGGTACCAAGCAACGACAACAATCCCGAAAAATCAAAGAGTTCCCGCGGGATTTTAAAAAACGTAAATCCACGCGGACGAAGTCGCAGGAATAGGTAAATAAATTACTCTTTTTGATAGTCAGATGTTAGTTTTAAGTATAATAGCCACTGAGAAATAATTTATTTTTGATGTTGTAAAATACTGAAAACGGCAAGCGGCGCAAGTATGCCCCTCTTATAGAGAGTTACATTTTTGTGCCGTTTACCGTGGAGACCCTGGGGCCATGGAGTCTTAGTGCTAAAAAAAATTACGAGACATTTCACCGCGATTAATAGCCTCATCTGGTGACAGAAGGGCTGGCTCATTTTTTGCGCAACGGATCAGCCTGGCTGTCTAGCGCGGAAATGCAGCCAGTATTCTTGGCACCATTCCACGCGGTCATGATTTATATAGTAATTAGATAAGGCTAGCTGTAAGTTTTATTGTAATATTTTCATTAGTAAAATACTTTATATAGAATAATATAAAATGATATAGATCAATGGTCCCAATAAGTACAACTAGCTGCTAGCGGGGAGTACGGAACCCGGAAGAGCATTTCGGATGTATTAGAAACGAGGAAGCGAATCGCTTAGTACGAGTTCTCTAACACATTCGCACTTTTGGAAGATTCAGTGTTGCACATTGCTATTAAAACTAGACCTTGTTTAGAGTTGGTGGTCCAAGGTACTAACCTACATTTTAATGACGTCATCAAAGTTTGTTCAGTACTTTTTTAATAACAACCTCGCGAGATGAGATGTGGAGAGCGTAGATGCAGTTTTTATCATATGAAAGGTCTTTGCCTGTGCATTCTAAAACAGATTTTTATTTATTTTTATGCACCATAGTTTTTGAATTATCGTGCAGAATGTCGAAAAAATACGACTGTAATACGGAAACCTCGTTGCGCGAGCCTGACTCGCACTTGGCCGGTTTTTTTATTGCCACTATGATAAAAATTCCAAACAGGCCAAGTGTTATCTAAATTTATAAAAGGAAATGGTGACTGACTGACTGACTGATGTATCAACGCACAACTCAAACTACTGGACGTATTGAGCTGAAATTTGGCATACAATAAGCTGTTATGATGTCCGCTAAAAAAGGAATTTTGAAAATTCAACTCCTAAAGGGATGAAGGGCGGAAGAAGTCGCGAGCATAAGCTAGTTCTTTTACAATCGGTGTTTTACAGGATATGTTTTGGAGAGTGTGCTCAGGAGCTGTTCGATCTTGTCCCTCCCTCACCTTTCTACCACCGTACCGCAAGACACCGGGCGAGTTTTCACCCCTATGTCGTCAACATTCCATCTTCGCGTACGAAACGCTTTGCGTCATCATTCCTTATACGCATGGCTAGGGTCTGGAATACTCTTACTAGATCAGTGTTTCCTGTCAATTATAATCCGGGTATCTTTAAAACAAGAGTGAATAGGAACCATCTAGGCAAACGCGTCCCATCTTAGGCCACATCATCACTTTCCATCCGGTGTGATCGTGGTCAAGCGTGCGCCTATAACGAATAAAAAAATAAAAATAAAAAAACAATAGTACAGAACCCTTCGTATGTGAGTCCAACTCGCTTGGTCAATTTTTTTGTAGATACTTAATAATATAGGAGGAAAACTATTTTTCAATTTGATTTGGGTTAAGTTAATCATAACTTATTAAGTATTTGCTTTTTTTTAAAATTCGGATTGGTTTTTATTGACTGGACATTTAGGATATCCGCCTCCAGGTCTTTATCTATACCCATGCCAAAAATCACGTCAATCCGTTGCACCGTCGCGACGTGATTGAAGGACAAACCAACAAACAAACACACATTCGCATTTATAATATGGGTACTGATGGCTGTGATACAGACAGACCGACATAACTGTAGACGGACGAAACTATAAGGGTTCCTTATTATATTACGGAACCCTAAGAATCATCAGTTCTAGTTCACTCCCTCATAAAATTGTCCGCACACTAATAGGATTAGGGGTGATCAGGGGAGGGAGCTCTGTCACTGTTGTTTTGTTAGACTTTTATGTAATAGTAGCCAATTTGTCGATGGCCAATTTACTCCATACAACTAAACTACACGTACGCTTAGTATTCCTCATCATCATCAACCGATAGACGTCCACTGCTGGACATAGGTCTCTTGTAGGGACTTCCACACGCTATCGTCTTTCGCCGCCTGAATCTAGCGGCTCCCTGCGACTCGTCTGATGTCGTCCGTCTACCTAGTGCGGGGGTCTTCCTACACGGCGTCTTCCGGTGCGAGATCGCCATTCCAGCACCGTCTATCGGCTGTACGAACTATGTGCCCTGCCCATTGCCACTTCAGCTTCGCAACCCGTTGAGCTATGTCGGTTACTCTAGTTCTCCTACGGATCTCCTCATTTCTGATTTGGTCACGTAGAGAAACTCCGCACATAGCTCTCTCCATCGCCCGCTGAGTGACTCTGAGCTTTCTTATGAGGCCCATAGTTAGCGACCATGTCTCGGATCCACATGTCATCACTGGCAACACGCAGTGTTCGAAGGCTTTGGTCTTCAAGCACTGAGGAATTTTGGACAAAAAGACATCTCGAAGCTTCCTGAACGCTGCGCAACCCAGTTGGATTCGGTGGTTTAATACTAAAGTGACCTAATAATGCGTAGGTAATGAGAAATAGCAAATACGACCTCCTTCAGCTCATTATTCAGGGGAAAATAGCGGGCAGAAGACCACCCGGCCGAAGATGAACTTTGTGGCTAAACAATTTACACCAATAGGGGAAAAGAACCTGATCTCTTTTCCGCGCAGCAGTGTCCAAGGTGCAGATAGCCCTATGGTTGCCAACCTCCAGTAGGAAACGGCAGTTCAAGAAGAATAATGCGTAAAAAAAGACTTACGCCATTTTAACTTCATGTCAAAAGTACGATTTTAAAGGTGAACCGTACTTTCAATATGACATTGTCTATTGACCTATAGGGTTAAAATTACGTGACTTGATAAAATGACTTATCACGCTCATTTGAATTAGGTAGGATAGTTACCTAATTCAAATCGAGTCTAGATAAGATTTGTTTTCAGGGGTCCGTACCCGAAGGGCGCCAACGGGACCCTATTACTAAGATTCCGCTGTCCGTCCGTCTGTCAGTGGGCTGTATCTCGTGAACCATAATAGGTAGAGACCTGAAATTTTCACATAATGAATATTTCTATTGCCGCTATAACAACAAATACCTACGAATAAATTCAAAACTGCCGCGAGGAACCCTTCGTGTGCGAGTGTGACTCGCACTTGATCAGTTTGTGTACAATACGCAGTCATACGTTTCGTGTTGCACTTCTTGTTGTGCGCAATCTGTACAACTAACATCTTGTGACATTTTAAATGTAAAAGTAAATAGCGAAGTCCTAATTGCAAAAGCTTTTGCGATTTGTCAAAAAATATTTTTTTCACCGCGATTAATAGGTAGCCTTGTCTAGTGACAGAAGGGCTGTCTCTTTTTTTGCGCAACGGATCAGCCTGGCTGTCCAGCGCGGAAATGCAGCCAGTATTCTTGGCACCATTCCAAGCGGGCATGATTCATATAGTAATTAGATAAGGCTAGCTTAAGGTTTTATTGTAATATTTTCTATCAAAAAAATTTTTCGACTTAAGTCACTATGTTATAAGCGTGCATAATATTATAATAGGAATAAAGTTAGTAAAACAACAAAATAAACAAACACAAGGATTAAAAACAAATATTTATTCACACAAAATTATAAAAAGGTTACAAAAATAAATTCAAAAACATGATTAAATGGTTAAAGTTTAAAAGAAGCCACAGACTATCTAGAGATCTATAGCTATAAAAGGCCTGTAGGTAGGTACTAGGTAGTCTAAAAAGACACATAGCAAAAGCAAACAGTTCTAGCAAATAAAATAAGGAGTTAAAAAAATTAGGAAAAATTATAAAACTGAAAATAATTTTTCAATTTTAAAATTTATTTCATTTTTTTATTTTATTTTATTAGTTTTATATCAGTTTTATTATTTTTCCTAATTTTTAAAATAGTTGATTGTCAAAATAAAAGGTAAGCAAACAAAAGAAAGGCTTTCAAAGGTCAACAGCTGAAGGTACTTACCTACTTAAATAAAAAATTAAGTTAACAAAAAAACAAGTGTAGCAAATTAAAAACACTAATAAATTACTTAATAGTAAAATGCAGCGAATTAAAAAACAAACAATATGTAAATAGCTAACAAGTAACATTTTTACGAGTTAATTGCTAGGTAATCAATAAATAATAATTAAGGATTTAAATTAATTCTGCATTAATACTCACAGTATTATAAAAACATCAATAAATGCACAATCTTTTAAAACACAACAAGTTTTTCATTCATTTCGAAGTTTAATTTCACAAATCACTGTAGTCTATGGAACGATTTTGAAAATCGAACGCGAATTCGAGACACACTGACACACAGACTTTCAATTACAAATTTTAATTATTACACAAACGATAAGGCTATCCTTTTTGCTAAGCGCCGTCTCACTCTTATCCTGGTAAACGATAGTCCGGGATTTGTGGAACGATTTGAACACTTTGGTTACCATTTATGATGTTATTTTGGCTATTTTTCTACATTTTTTATTCATGGTGTACCATCTTGGAGTGTATTTCGGTGTTCGCGTGGGATTATTAGTACGATTTCGTGGTTTTTTTGGGAGGATCGACTAGACCCCTGAGACACGTCCGGTCTAGCCCGGGCACGGGCGTACACTGAGTACTGACATAATAAGGTTCTTGCTTGGTGCTGCCCTCTGAAATATATCGATGCGCGAGTGACAGATTGGTAAATGCACTTGAAATGAAATCATATGAATGAATCAATTTATTTCTTTCACTAGCTGATTTCCGCGACTTAGTCCGCGTGGATTTCGGTATTTAAAATCCCGTGGGAACGTGAGAAAAAGCCTGTCACTCTTGACCTATACCCAAGTAAAAAATCATGCCGATTCGTTGCTCCGTTGCGACGTGATTGAAGGACAAACCAATTAACCACCAAACAAACAAAGTTTTGCATTTAAAATATGGGTTCGGTATGTAGGACAGCATGTGCCACTTATGATAGTTATATGTCAAGACTCTAACACCTGTTCGGGAAGTAGATTCTACTGAGAAGAGCCGGCAAAAAACTCAGCAGTTGCTCTTTAAAAAAAAAAACAAAGTATTGCAATATGTAAATAACTATGCGATACATACGCAATGTAAGTATTACACTACTTTGTGGAAACTCCTCCTATAGAGATAGGAATTCTTTACTATCCAAAAAGTTATATTTTCTGACAGCACAACTCCATGGAATTTAAAATTGGGCCCCGTAACAGAAACCATTAAGCAGAGGCCCGTAACACGGTGCCATAGCACGGAGCTGTAGCAGCGGAACCGTAGCACAGGCTAGAACCGTAGCATCAGAGGCGTAGCACAGACCCATAGCACCCAGGGCCGTAGCACAGACACGTTCCACCAGTACCCGTAGTACAAGATTTTACGTCTCACCAAACCAAACCAAATTCGAGAGTCGAAATACTTCGCGTTACAGTAAACTGGATCTTAAATGCCTTGTTTTAAAGCTCAAGTTTGTCTACACTTCTACAGCCAGCGCTCCAAGCGGAAACATTGCGAAATTAAAATCAGTGGCATTGAATATTTGACTTCAATTCAAGGCTGTTTAGGTCCATTTTACTGTAACGCGGAAGTATTTCGACTCTCGAATTTGGTTTGGTTTGGTGAGACGTAAAATCTTGTACTACGGGTACAGGCCGTAGCACAGACCCATAGCACCAGGGCCGTAGCACAGACCCGTAGCACCAGGCCGTAGCACCGGGGCTGTAGCACAGACCCATAGTCTAGATAATCTAAGTCTCGTGTTATTTTAAAACGATTTATATGGAAAGCTGGAAAACACAGACACATATAAGTCCCGCAAATTGCTAATGCGCGTGGCCGCCATTTTAGTGACGTCAGCACTATAGACTGAAGTTTGAGCTGATGGTATATTGTTCAAGACATTCGCCTGCAATAATAGTGCGAGCAATAGCGCAAGAACTTTATTGGCTATTTTTCTACAACAGGACACTCTCTTCATATTATTGTTGGTTTGGTGTGACGTGTCCCGGAATTGTCTCCAGTTTTTAATTAATTAAATAAGTGTTTAAGTTCAGTTCCTGTAATTTACTGACCTCTAACATCCATTAAATACATTGGTCCTTCGAACCGGATTGTACCAGAAATTCCAGGTCATGTGTGGTGGTCAATTGGTCATAGGTTATGGATTTGACAATGTGTAAATTTTAGTCAAAGTTAATCTTAAAAAACTGTTAAATTGTGATAGTATGTGCCTAGATTAAATATATTTTAACATTTAAGGTTTAGTAGCATGTTAATAATCAAATAGATATAGATTTCACATTGTAACATTGTCTAATTTTACAAACCTAACTTTGAGATTTTTACAAACTTTGACATTAAACTATTGTATCAATAATTGTTGTTTTAGGTATCTAACTGTGTAAAAATATAAATTGTTTATATAGTTATTACATTATTATTGTATAAAATTCCAGGTTTGCACCCGTCTCCCAAGAATGGCCGAAATTAATGAGTTAACGAAAAAACGGAGCAGTTATAAAGGTCGGATTACAATTTTTTCTGGTTATTTGAAGTCATTGGAGAATAGCACCGTGTCACCATCTGCAAAGGATATCAGTGAGTTGGAATTACGCATAAACAAGTTAGATTTATTGTACTCTCAATACGATGAAACTCAAACTCGGTTAGAGTGTATCTCGGATAATGTTGACCTGCAGTTGGCAGAACGTGAAGAGTTTGAATGTAGATATTACAAGGCCTTAAGCCACGGACAGGAGATGCTAGCAAATTATAAAAAGTCACAAGTGCCACTTCCTAGCGATGATGGTTCACGCTGTAGTAGACTGAACCCTGTCAAGTTGCCTACCATCCAACTTCCTAAGTTTAGTGGTGCATATAACAATTGGCTGGAGTTTAGAGATACTTTTACCAGTCTAATTCATAATAATGACGACATAGATGACGTCAATAAATTCCATTATTTAAGAACATCATTGGAGGGGTCTGCCGCTGTGGTAATATCATCCATCGAGTTTTCGTCTAGCAACTATAATGTAGCATGGAAACTCATGTGTGATCGGTTTGATAATAAACGTTTGTTAATACAAAACCATGTTGCTGCTTTATTTAATATCGAACCGGTCACACGGGAATCTGCTTCTAATTTGAAGCACATTCTCGACCAATTTAATAAAAATCTCCGTGCTTTAGAGATCTTAGGTGAACCGATTAAGGAATGGAGCACCCTTCTCATTTACATTATCACTCATAAGTTGGACAGTACAACTTATCGTGAATGGGAGGAGTATAAAGGCCGCTTAGACAGCAAAAAACGCATAGAGCTACAGGACTTCCTCGATTTCGTTAGGATGCGTACTAATATACTTGATACAATAGAATGTTCGCGTCAGACACCCCACAACAACTCAAATAATAAACAGTCAAAACTAAAGGCTATGGTGACCACACAAACTAATAATAATTTAAGTTCAAAGGACTTTTGTCCCAAATGCAGCGCCGTGCATAAATTAAGTACTTGCCCTCAATTTTTAGCGTTGAGTAATGAAGAGCGCCTGCAGTTATTACCTACCTTTAAGGTATGTTTTAATTGTTTTTCTAAATCCCATTTTTCAAATAATTGTAAAAAAAATGGGTGTAAAATTTGTAAAAGAAAACACTCAGTTTTAGTCCATGTTACAGATAAGCAGAAGCCGGTTGTGCATAGCGAGAGCCCTGAAAGTGTCAGCGCGACTCCCTCCACCACAAATCCAAATAACTTAGCGTTATCAGCGAGCGTGTCGTCCGCGAGTCTTGAAGTAAACAGTCGCCGCGGGGACGTTATATTATCGACTGCGCTAGTTAAGTTATATGATTCAAACAATCGCGAACATATCGGACGCGCTGTTTTGGATTCTGGTAGCACTTCCAGCCTACTGTCAGAAAAAATGTTTCGTCAGTTAAATCTGCCTTATAATCATATCGATCAATCTGTACTGGGTATTAATAATGCGTCTACGCATATTGATAAAATATGTCGCTTGCGTTTGAAGTCATTAAATGATACATTTATGACTAATTTAAATTGTTTTGTTTTGCCGTCGTTAACAGATAACGTGCCGTGTCGTTCACTCGACATTTCAAACCTTAATATACCTACTGACGTTTGTTTAGCGGATCCTCATTTTCACACACCGGCGTCAGTGGATTTAATATTAGGTGCTGATATTTTTTGGGACATTGTAGGATCGCAAAGAATTAATTTAGGTAATAATAAGCCTACCCTTTGCGAGACTAGGTTAGGGTGGATAATTTCTGGCCCGATGAATAACAGATTTTCCACATCACATCTGCCTAACCATATACAATGTAATTACGTTAACACTTACCCTACCACTGATATACTAAATCAAGATATTCAGAGTCAACTCGCACGTTTTTGGAATTTAGAAGAAGTAAATATTTCCAGTTCATCTAGTTATTCACCGGAACAGAAATTATGTGAGGAGCATTTTATGGAAAATACTACTCGCTTAGAGGACGGTCGTTTTTGCGTGAGAATCCCATTAAAGGAAAATCCTAGTGTTTTAGGCGATTCTTTACATCAAGCCAAACAGTGTTTCTTGTCTTTAGAACGCAGGCTTCTTAAACAACCAAAACTCTATGAAATGTACCGCGAGTTTATGTCCGAATATCAGTCTTTAGGTCACATGTCAGAATGTGAACTTAATTCGGATAGTAATGCACATTTTATCCCACATCATGGCGTGTTGCGTGAGAACAGTGTGACTACTAAATTAAGGGCCGTGTTCAATGCAAGTTCCTCTACCACTAGCACTAATATTAGTCTAAACAGTATTCAGATGGTAGGTCCGACAGTGCAAGACGATTTGTTGTCCATTCTTCTGAGGTTTAGGCAACACAAGTACGTTATTTTAGCCGACGTGGAGAAAATGTATCGGCAGATACTTGTGCATCCTGATGATAGGTATTTACAGCGTATAATATGGCGTGACAACCCTAATCAACCACTTAAGGCATTTGAATTAAATACCGTAACGTATGGTACAGCAAGTGCACCTTTCCTTGCTACCAGATGCCTTAAGCAGCTAGGACTTGAATGTAAGGACAATCAGATCGCTGAAATCATCCTTCACGATTTTTACGTTGACGATCTGTTGAGTGGCGGGGATGATTTAAACGTAGTGCGTAACATTCGTAGTGAAGTAACGGCTACCCTCGCCTCTGCTCGCTTGCCACTGAGAAAGTGGAAGTCTAATGAGCCTCAGTTAGTTTCAGAGTCCACTGAGTCCACGCATGATTTAAATGTAGGGGGTAACGAGCCAAGCAAAACTTTAGGTTTAGGATGGCAACCTGAATCTGATGAGTTGCATTTTCCGATCGGTACTTCGATCACAGTAAAGGGAAGCTCAAAACGTGATGTGCTTTCTGTAATTTCACAGATATTCGATCCATTAGGTCTGGTCTCTCCGGTCGTTATTAAATTAAAAATTATATTGCAAAGCTTATGGTTACAAAACTTATCGTGGGATGACCCATTGACGCCGGAGATTCAAGAGGCTTGGTGGGAAGTAATTAAAAATCTGCATGTTTTGGCAAATCTACAAGTACCACGTCGCGTATTAATAGATTTGTTCGTGCGAGTAGAGATTCATGCATTTTCCGATGCGTCGGAAAGGGCTTACGGGGCGTGTCTCTACGTCCGTAGCATTGATAGTAGTGGCAGAATCTTAGTGCGGTTATTACTTGCTAAGAGTAGGGTGGCACCCATTAAAGCCACAACTATCCCTAGGCTTGAGCTTTGTGGTGCTCAGGTTGCAGCGAAGCTGTATGAAAAAGTTACTAGCTCACTTAGAGTTAATGCAGCGTGTACTGTTTTTTGGACCGACTCCACTATTGTATTAGGTTGGCTTAAGATGTTGCCGAGTAAGCTACATACATTTGTTCGCAATCGCGTTGGCGATATTTTAGAAAAGACCGGTGATTGCGCATGGCGACACGTTCCTACTAAGCAAAACCCAGCGGATTATGTGTCACGTGGAGTCAGTGTTGACACTATTCGGTCTCTCGATATGTGGTGGTCAGGACCAAGTTTTTTGAAGGAACCTAGCAGTAATTGGCCTTCTACGTCAGTACATTCCGATTCGCTACCTGAAACGCGTACTGAGTTGTCGTGTTTAGTTAAAACGGAAAATTCAACTGAATTTATTAATTTTGACCGTTTTTCAAATTTTAACAGGCTTAGACGTGCAATTGCGTATGTGCTACGTTTTGTTGAAGCATGTAAAGGACGACGTGCTACAACCAATTTTCTCACTGAAACTGAATTAAATAATTCATTAAACGTCATTATTCGCACGTCTCAGAAAGAATCCTTTGCCGAGTATGATATTTTATTGCATAAGAAAAACTTGCCTGCGAAGAGTGCTTTATTAAAATTTAACGTGTTTCTAGATGAGAATAATTTAATGCGGGTTGGCGGTCGTATCAGCAACTCAGAATTTTCGTATGATAAAAAACATCCTTTAATTTTACAGTCCACTCATCGATTCACTCAACTATTATTTAAATACGAACATACGAAACTCATGCACGCTGGGCCGCAATTATTGTTGGCTTCAATCAGAGAAGTTTACTGGCCAATCGGTGGCCGTAATTTGGCAAAGGCTACTTATCGTCGTTGCATTCGATGCACACGAATGAAAGGAAGTGTTGTCGCTCCTATTATGGGTGATTTGCCGCGGCGGCGACTTACTCCAGGTGGTTCCCCTTTTGAAACCGTTGGCGTTGACTATGCGGGTCCTATATCTTCCGCAAGTCGTCAAGGACGTGGTTGTCGTATTGTGAAAGTGTACATCGCCATTTTTATATGTTTCACTACCAAGGCTATTCATTTGGAATTGGTAGGTGACTTGACAAGTAATAGCTACATCCTAGCTCTACGTAGACTTGTGGCTCGTCGCGGAAAACCACGCCATCTATATTCTGACAACGGAACTTCATTTGTTGGAGCGTACAATGATCTAACCAAGTTTTTGCAACAAAATTCTGACTCACTGTCCAGTGAGCTTTCAAATGAAGGAATTAATTTTCACTTTATTCCGGCGTATTCTCCTCATTTCGGCGGTGTTTGGGAGGCGGGGGTAAAATCCACCAAATTTCATTTATTGCGAGTGCTAGGCAACAGTCATTTAACTTACGAAGAATTGTATACGACTTTAACACAAATTGAGGCAATTTTAAATTCGCGACCACTCACTCCTTTATCTTCGCATCCAGACGACTTGACCCCACTGACCCCTGGCCATTTTTTAATTGGGCGTCCGCTCACAGCTATTCCGACTGAAGATTACCAAGGACGCAAAGCGGACACACATGTGACCAGATACAAAAGAGTTGAGCAACTCCGGCAGCATTTCTGGGCGCGATGGAGCAAGGAGTACGTTTCTGAACTCCAGAAACGTACTAAATGGCAGACACCATACCATACATTGGAACTCAACTCGTTGGTCCTTCTAAAGGAGGATAATCTACCTCCCTTAAAGTGGAAACTGGGAAGAACTGTGGCTCTTTTTCCTGGCCCCGATCAAGTTGCACGAGTGGCTGACGTAAAAACTGCAAGCGGAACTGTGAGAAGATCGTTTTCCCGCATTTGCCCGTTACCAATTTGTGAAGTCAATCAAGGTGGTTGAAGGTGCAGCCTTCAACGCCCGGGGGCATGTTCAAGACATTCGCCTGCAATAATAGTGCGAGCAATAGCGCAAGAACTTTATTGGCTATTTTTCTACAACAGGACACTCTCTTCATATTATTGTTGGTTTGGTGTGACGTGTCCCGGAATTGTCTCCAGTTTTTAATTAATTAAATAAGTGTTTAAGTTCAGTTCCTGTAATTTACTGACCTCTAACATCCATTAAATACATATATTTTTACTTAAATATACGTCAAATGACGTCAAAATTACGTCATTTCGATGTTAATGAGATATAGTTCCAGCGCAATAGCAATTTGCGGGACTTATACCTAGATCTATACAAAATTCTTGACAAAATTTCAATCGTGACTTTTACTATTTATTTACTAATAGAAAACATTGTACATCGACCTTTAGAAAGCGATAGCGGTTTCGTAGAGCGTTGTCTTTGTCGTTGAGACCGACAAAACGTCGCATAGGTATGAGTGGCAGAGAAATCTCATTCTAAAGGTCGATGTACAATATTTCTTGCCGGCTACTGTATAATTTTTGTAGTAATATTATATCAGACTAGCTGACCCGCCCCGGCTTCGCTCGGGTGGACTTTAGAAAATCGAGGAGGGGGGGGTGGTGAATTTCCAAAAATCCTGGAACACGTATTTCTTCAGTTGTGACCTAAAACCCAAATACCAATTTTCATGCAAATAACTTGAAAAATGACGGACTTTCATACAAACTTTCATCCCCTATTTAACCCACTTAGGGGTGTAATTTCGAAAAATCCTTTCTTATTGGATACCTACTCTTTACAAATAATACACCCTCAAAATTTCATGTCTCTAGGACCAGCGGTTTAGGCTGTGTGTTGATATATAAGTCAGTCAGGACTTTGAATTTTCTATATAAAGACTAGCTTATGCTCGCGACTTCGTCCGCGTGGACTACAAAATTTCAAACCCCTATTTAACCCCCTTAAGAGTTGAATTTTCAAAAATCCTTTCTTAGCGGATGCCTACGTCATAATAGCTATCTGCATGCCAAATTTCAGCCCGATCCGTCCAGTAGTTTGAACTGTGCGTTGATAGATCAGTCAGTCAGTCATTCAGTCAGTCAGTCACCTTCTCCTTTTATATATATAGATTGATCAAATTGGCATCTAATTTGCTTATCGCCGATCGCGTCTAGGAAGTTTATTATCACTAATTTTGTTTGCTGTAATTTTCGCTTCACCTTGAAATATACGCTCACTTAGGTACTTAATTCAGAGACCCACATTGTTTTCGAATATATCAGGGCTGCTGAAAACAATTTAATTTAATTTAATTTATTTATCATCTTTATTGCTTAATACTATGACAGAATAAAAAACCGACCAAGTGCGAGTCAGGCTCGCGCAACGAGGGTTCCGTACTACAGTCGAATTTTTTCGACATTTTGCACGATAATTCAACAACTATGATGCATAAAAATAAATAAAAATCTGTTTTAGAATGCACAGGTGAAGCCCTTTCATATGAAACCCCACTTGATATGGTATATCTTACTTCGAAAATTGAAAATACTAATTATTAGTTTTAGACCACAATTTTTTTGTGTGACATCACATAAAAAATACTAAATGGATACATAACCACAAATTCACGGTTTTCAGATTTTTTCCTCTAATATCTGCTGTAAGATCTACCTACCTGTCAAATTTCATAATTCTAGGTCAACGGAAAGTACCCTGTAGGTTTCTGGACAGACAGACAACAAAGTGATCCTATAAGGGTTCCGTTTTCCTTTTGAGGCACGGAACCCTAAAAATACAGCATATACGTAAAAACAAAGGGCGACCTTATCACTAACAGATATCTCTTCCAAGCAACCCATACTCAAATCACTCAATTGGTCTAAAAGGCGGTAACGACGACCTCCCTGGCGCAGTGGTCTATAAGTGGGAGGTCTTGGATTCGATTCCCGACAGGGGCGATTTAGGAATTTATTTGGGAAGCTTCGGCCATGTCTTGTTACCACCCTACCAGAAAAGCACTGCCGCCGAGCGATTTAGCGTTACGGTACGATGACGTGTAGAAACCGATAAGGTCTTTAAAAAACTGCTATACACCTTCAGAGTTAGCCCGCGTTAATCTTAGACTGTATTATCAATTACCTTTCCCACTGATTCGCTAACTCAGTGTCTAACACTGAATGATAGCCACCGAGATCATTTGACACTCAATTATCCATAGAAGGATGTCTACGTCATAATAGCTATCTGCATGCCAAACAGCCCGACCTGTTTAGTAGTTTGAGCTGTGCGTTGATAGATCAGTCAGTAGTCAGTCAGTCACCTTTCCTCTTTTAAATTTTGATTTTTAGACGTGTTTAATCGGTATTGCCAAACGTGCCAAGTGTAACTTGTATAGCTTCACGGCAAGAGTGAATAGGCATTTTTTAGGCAAAGCGCGCTCCTACCTAGACTTCGTCATTGTTTTGTTTCTCAGGCATGATTGTCGCCAAGCTAAAGCCTATTTTACAATAAAAACCCATACTAATATTATAAATGCGAAAGTTTGTCTGTCTGTCTGTCGAAAAGCTAGCAGACAGCTTTTCACGGCCTATTCGTTTAACCGATTTTTATAAAATTTGGTATAGAGATAGCTTGCAATCCCAGGGAAGGACATAGGCTACTTTTTATCCCGGAAAACCAAAAAGTTCCCAGGGGATTTTAGAAACTTAAATTCACGTGAACGACATCGCGGGGATCGTCTAGTAAAAAATAAACCTGATATGGTCATTATTTTGATCAATAATTGACTTTGACTATTTTACATTGATCTGAAAATAAAAGAAGTTAAAAATAATAAAACAAAAAAATAAATTCGTTTAATTTCACATAACCATATTCATAAAGGCAAAACAAAATGCGAAAACTCGCCACGAGATTGTTGGAAATGTAATGTAGTGTACCCATAGTCCGCGACAGATCGAGATGGCAATCAGGGAGGGAACACCCGTGCGGGTGTACGGGGAATCCCCCCCCGCTTCATACCCCGATTGCCATCTCTACCTGTCGCGTACTATACCTACTTAGTGGCGCCAAACTTCTTGAATGCTCTGAAGTTCTTGTTTTTATGTTAAATGACTAATATTCCCCTTTCCTCTCCAACTAAGCGTCAAGCTTGTGCTAGGAGTAGGTACGACAATAGTGCAACGGGCGGGGTTTGAACCGTCGACCTTTCGGTTTTCAGTCCACTCCTTTACCGGTTGAGCTATTGAGGCTCTGATCTGTTTCATCATCAACAACCGATAGATGTCCACAGCTGAACATAGGTCTCTTATAGCGACTGCCACACGCCACGGTCTTGCGCCGCCGCCATCCAGCAGCCCCCTGCGACTCGTCTGATGTCGTTCGTCCACCTAGTGGGGGGGTCTTCCAACGCTGCGCCTTCCTTTCTTGTTTGCGCCGATATAATTAGCCCCACCCCGCAAGGAATACGTTCAGAGCATTCAAGAAGTTTGGCACCCTATATTACTCTAAATCAAATTAACAGGTCTTACGGCCAAATTTAATTTCATCATCATCATGATCAACCCATCGCCCGCTCATTACAGTGTATTGTGTGATTACGTAAAACGTTGCAGTAGTGACAGCAACGCGACAGCAGTAGCAATGCGACAGTTCATTTGCTGTCTCTCTTCTTCCTCTTATTTTGCTTTGTGGCTATTGCTGTCTCTCTTTAGCCGCCGTTACGTGTGACGTTTGACAGCAATGATTGCGAGATTTACGCTTGTCGCGAGATACGTAATCACCCCGCGGGTCTCCTCTCAGATGAGAAGGGTTTTAGCCGTGGTCTACCACGCTGACCATGTGCGGATTGGTAGACTTCACACACCTTGAACTCTCAGGCATGCAGGTTTCCTCACGATGTTTTCCTTCACCGTTAAAGCAAGTGATATTTAAATACTTGAAACGCACATAGCTCCGAAAAGTTAGAGGTGCGTGCCCGGGATCGAACCCCCGACTTCCGATTAGAAGGCAGACGTCCTAACCATTAGGCTATCACAGTTTTTCATTTAATAATAGGATAGCAATTTAATTTAGCAATAGTAAAATCAATCCTACCTGTAATTACTATCCCTATTACAAATGTGAAAGTATGTGTTTGTTTGTTGGTTTGTCCTTCAATCACGTTGCAACGGAGCAACGCAACGGATCGACGCAATTTTTTGCATGGATATAGTTAAAGACCTGGAGAGGGACATAGGCTACTTTTTATCCCGGAAAATCAGAGATCCCCCGGGATTTTAAAAAACCTAATTCCTCGCGGGCATCAGCTCGTGTGTTGATAGGTTACTCACCAACAAGAAAAAAAAATCGTAATAAAAAGTAGCCTATGTCACTCTCCAGGTCTTCAACTATAGCCATGCAAAAATCCCATCGATTCGTTGCTCCGCTGCGGCCTGATTGAAGGACAAACCAACAACAGACACGGTTCCGCATTTATAACATTGATTAGTAGTGACTTGCACACTGAATTTGAGTTTAGTACAGTTATTTTCATGGAATGTAGGGTAGTCAGTCGATTTTTTGCTGCTTCCATATTGACATAATCGTCATGCAAGGTCCTGTAGAAAAACGTGCTGTTTAAAAAAAATACAGTTCTTGCAATTCACGAAGGCGAGTGAACTTTACTTGTGGTTACGTCATATACACGGGCATTGCGTAAATGTGCGTGCATGTCGGACCAATCAATCGCGAGCGAACGCTCGCTAACGCACACATTTACTGTACCTTACTTATACCGATGCGACATAAACACAAGCATGAGCCACTCGCCTTCGTGAAATGCAAGAACTGTGCCACTAAAAAAAACCTAGTATAGTTATCTTTGAAATTGAAAATACTATTATTTGTTCATGAACACATTTTAATTTTTTTTTGTGATGCAACCACAAATTCACGGTTTTCGGATTTATTCCTTTACTTGTGCTATAAGACCTACCTACCTACCAAATTTCATGATTCTAGGTCAACGGGAAGTACCCTATAGGTTATCTTGACAGACGGACAGACGGATAGACAGACAGACAGACAATAAAGTGATCCTATAAGGGTTCCTTTTTTTATTTTGAGGTACGGAACCCTAAAAAAGAAAACGGATTACTTCCCACTTTGATGACCCCCTAGCACAGTGGTGAGTGCTGTGGTCTTAAATATGGGAGGTCCCGTGTTCGGTTCCCGGCGTGGGCAATTTGTGAATTTATTATTTCTAAATTGTCTCTGGTCTGGTCTGGTGGGAGGCTTCAGCTGTGGCTAGTTATCTCCCTACTGGCAAAGCAGATCAGAGATATCGGTTAACAACAGAAACAGCCATACCCCTTTCAAGTTAGCCCATCTATCTTAGATCTTCCATCTTAGACTGCTACTAAGTAGGAATAACTGAAGTAATTAACTTCGTTTCGTTTTGAAGTAGGTAGATTAGTGATTTTTTCGATCTAAGTTAGTAAATTTTCACCCATCTTTATCAAACTAGTTTTACAGGAATTAACTTGATTAAATTCATTTTTGCGTACGTACAATAATGTTTTTTTTTTTTATTTATATTACGGCCCTGGATGTTTACAAATAATGTAAACCCACAGAGAAATAAAAAAATTCTCGTTTAAAAATTAAGTCGCAAGTAAAAATTTACATTTATTATTATTTATCAGTTATTAATATCGAGTAATAACACAATAATACTTATCAACTATTTGAGGAGTCCTTTATTTTTTTTAATAACTTAATAAAACCATGCACACAACACGTCCACACTACCACAGATTTATATTACACTTCATAATGTTTATAGGTTTATAGTCTATGCTCTTTTGTTTGTTTTTTCGTATGGCAACTTATCATACCATATTTCGGCCGTTGTCGCCTGCTATCCTGTCCACGATCTGAAAAAAAAAACCAAAGATTATATTTATTTCATGATTGTTCACTATAAAAGGCGTTCCGAACCAATGGTACAGTGCGACAAGGCTTTCTTGGCACTTTAATGTGTTAGAAATTACTTAAACGTTTCTTGAAGTACTTCATTTGACTAGAATTAAAAATGTATGAAACTGTATTAATGATTCAATTTGATTAAATTGTTATAATTGATTTAAATGACAGGAAACCGGAAATGTAGTAAAAAGTTAAAGTTAGATTTAATTTGACTTATAATTCTAAAGTGTAGGATACGGATATGTAATGAAATAGTTTGGGTTGAAGCGGAAGGGAATGTAATAAAATCAATTTATTAAGAATCAAAAAGAGTATTAATAGGGAGAACAATTTGCCTTCGGGCCCATTGTGTATTTCTACTGTCTCGAAGACACAGCTCTGTTGAAGATGTAAAATTAATAAATGTGTTGATCCACTATGTGCTAAAGTGTGAATTAAATAATGCTTGTTTCCTCTACGGGAGTATTATTTAACAAATGACATTGACAGGGGGGCTGGGACAACCCACCACCATGGCCACACCAACCTCTCGGTTATATGGGCCGAATCGCGGGAGGGTGCCCGTTCGGTAATCGCTCTTGGCGTTTTCCCGGGGCGCCTTCTTGACTCCCTACAAAAAAATTAACGAAGTAACTCCGTAAACACCAAAAAAGGTATCTTACCCCTCTGATGATCGGCAGGTGGAGAAGCGTCCCCAGAACTGGCACCATTCTCAGGAAGTTGATGGCGGCCGGCAGGAACCCTCTGAAACAAATCCAAAATATATTTAAAAAGATTACAATCAGGCCTTCCAACGTTGCGAGATCGCCATTCCAGCACCTTGGACCCCCAACGTTTATCGGTTGTAAGAACTAACCGATCGGTTGTACCGGAAGATGCAGCGTTGGAAGACCCCCACTAAGTGGATGGGACATCTGACGAGTCGCAGGGAGCCGTTGGATGGCGGCGGCGCAAGACCGTGGCGTGTGGAAGTCCCTACAAGAGACCTATGTCCAGCAGTGGACGTCTATTGGTTGATGATGATGATGATGATGATGACAATCAGGCTTCGGACAAGTGAAGTTTCTACGCTTCTTTCGGTGACTAGAGTGTTTTTTTATATTGTGAGATAGGCTTGCTCTTGATGACAATCATACCTGAGAAACAGAGCAATCTAGTCAAGGTTGGAGTTGCCTAGCTAGAAGATGTTTTATTAACTCTTGCCTTGAAGGTATTCAAGTCATATGTGGCAGGAAATACGGACGCCGGAAGGGCATTCCACACCTAGCTGTTCGTATCAGAAATGTTGAGCAGAAACTGCAAACTGTTGTGCAAAAAACTCTGTTAGTGCGAGTACTATCGGCGGTACATTTGTTCGGGACTACGTCATGAAATGTTATCGATTGAATAGCGCCATCTAGTTGCATCACAAAAACCAAGATAGAAGAAAGCAATAGCTCACCTGAACAGCAGTAGGAACCCATATATCTCCGCAATCATGCCAATCATAGGCCAGCCGAGCAGCACCACAGTGATGCCGCCGAAGAACGCTGCAGAAGCTTTGACCTTATGTCGCTGGAAGAAGAAGAAGAACGTCCTCTGGAGCCCTATCACGCACGCGAGACCACTGATGAAGAGGATCTGGAATGGAGATAATTATAATGATTTCAATCTAAACATATAAAAGGAAACAGTGACTGACTGACTGATCTATCAACGCACAGCTCAAACTACTGGACGGATCGGGCTGAAATTTGGCATGCAGATAGCTATTATGACGTAGACATCCGCTAAGAAAGAAATTTTGAAAATTCAACCCCTAATACATATGTAGTATTACACCCCTAATACGTGTAGAAACCAAAGGGACATGGGTTTGTGAAAACTGTCATACCCCTTCCAGGTTCACACGCTCCCATCTTAGACTGCATCATCACTTACCACCAGGTGAGATTGCAGTCAAGGGCTAATTTGTACCTGAATAATAAAAACTAAAAAAACTAGTTGACTCCAAGGGACATCTATATCTATGACTTGGCTTAGACTTAAGACAAGAGCTAAAACGAGACTATACTCAATTTTAAGACTTTAACTCTGAAGTCAAAAGTAGTGTGCTCTATAGATTTCAGCCTACAGTACCTACATCAAGGCTCTCTTGGCACTTGAGTGACATTGGCAGGGGGGCGCTGTTGGAGAACAAAGGCTTAGACAGGTTAATACTATTCAAACAAGAACAAATGGGACACTTGACAGCAACATTAGTTCCAACTTTCGCCACGCGCCAAGAAAGCCTTGTTGCACTTTAAGTCATTGCACTTACATTCCCAATGGCCAATAGTCCTTTATCAAACAACAGCAGCACACCAAGGAATAGGAATGTCATACCAAAGCCGGCCAGCCCTACGCCGATTTCTAAAACCCAAAAAAATTACAATTAAAATATCTGATTTGGGGATGACTGAAAAACATATTTTGTCCTAGTTATTAAAAGCTTTGAACATTTTGGCCTACCTACTATCAGAGATAGAGAAGCTGTGATAGCCTAGTGGTTAGGATGTCCACCTTCTAATCGGAGGTCGGGGGTTCGATCCCTGGCACTCAACTCTAACTTTTCGGAGTTATGTGCGTTTTAATTAATTAAATATCACTTGCTTTACCGGTGAAGGAAAAGGTGCTTTAGTGGTTACTATACACATACCTATTGTTATTGGTATTTCATATATGTATTACTTTGTAGGTACTTTGTGTGTTTCATAGAATTTAATATTTGTTCAAAACGCTCTAAATACGAGAAGTATGCTAGGATGACACTTTCTTTCTACTCTTTAGTAAAGAAAATACTAAAGATGTATACCTACATCCTAAATTAGCACCTATTCTTTAGGCCTAAATTAATAGGCTGTGTTTACCAGAAAATAATCTAATCAAAGCTTCTAATAGCACTGATAGCTCGATATGAGAGCACTAAACGTAACTGCTTTAAAATTAAGTCCTTCTTCATGGATAAAATAAAGATTTTAATCAATTAATGTAACCAAAAGATATACGACAAATAAATTGCATTGTAATTTATAAAATACTTACTCTGGGTATCTGATATTTCTATCATCTTGAAGCCTGTACACTTATATACGTCTTTTATTAAAGTATTTACAGTTTATATGGTTAAATACATTAGTAAATACGATTTAAAACACATTCATAACCTTAACTCCACGTCATTTTCACTAGCGAAATTCACAACTGTCAATGTCAATATTGATTTAATGAACGTCATTTTTTATTGACAGTAAGCTGACATACAACCATAGAGATGCATCTTTGCCGTAGATAGAGTAATAAAGATAGATACAGGAACGTTTGCTTTCTCATTCGAACTAAAAAGAGAGCACAAAGTTACTAATGTGATAAACAGAGACGCAGCTAACCTATTTTTTGTCCCTTATCGTGTAACTGGTTTTTTAACTGTATCTATCTATTTAACGATAGGTATGTAAAGAAATAAAAATGAATCTAGAGTTTATACCAAGAAAATAGTAGGTAGGGTAGGTACTCTGTCAAGATCATATAAGGGCCCCATTATCCTAATGTGCCCAGGGCCTCCAATCTCCAATCAATCCCTGAATCGGGGAGGAAACTTCCAGCTTTTATAAAATAACGAGGGTCTGGCACGCGCTGACTCTCTCTCTATAAGTGCAACTTACATCATCATCAGCCTGTGGACATCCATTGTTGGACATAGGCCTTCCCTAAAGAGCGCCACCACACCCGGTCCTCACCCTTCCACTTCCCGCCAGCATCTTTATATCGTCGGTCGATCGTGCTGGAGGGCGTCCCACACTACGCTTACTTAAACGCGGTCTCCACTCAAGGACTTTCCGGCTCCAACGGCCATCGCCTCTACGACAGGCATGACCTGCCCACTGCCACTTCAGCTTGCTAATAGTTTGGGCTATGTCAGTGAACTTGGTTCTCCTGCAAATTCAAAGTCGCTCAGTGCAACTTACAATACTAAGTAGGTAATTATTTGTTGTATTTAGAAACTAGTAATTTTAAGTATAATTGTTAATAGGTATAAGATAGATTAGAGTGCACTGTCGCATTAGGACTACCCTGTAAGGACAGTGGACATTATGGTATAATAATAAATAGTTAATTTTAGGTTTGTAGGTAGGTAGGTAGGTACGTAGGATAAAAATAATTCAAAAATACTTAAAAACAATTTTAATGTTAATTTATTACTTAACATATTATTTCATTAATTTACTTATATTTTATTGTATTTTTACAGAATAAGGTAGGTACCTACATACCAAACTATTTCTTGATAAATAATAGGTATTATAAAATTAACGTCAATGATTCTCAAAGCGAGCGCGGCGTGACATGACATACACAGATCCTACTTGATACGCTCTACACAAAACACACTGTCTGTTGTAGCGTGTATCTCCTGCATTCTCCGGTGACGGAGTGAGGCGAGCGGTTCACGAGCATGGCGGTTCTTCACCACTGTGAGTTCTCATATGCTTAACTAAATAATAATTTCTTGTGCACTTATAATTGCATAAATTGCACGAATATGGTTTTTCGCCAGTGTGTGTTGTCATGTGTATCACTAGAAGGTTCTTTCTTGTACATTTGTAGTCGCATAACGTACACGAAAATGGTTTTACACCTTTGTGAGTTCTCATATGCATCACTAGATTACTATTTGTTACACTTTTGTGCTCGCATAACGTACACGAGAATGGTTTTATACCAGTGTGAGTTCGCATGTGCTCCACTAGACGGATACGTTGTATACATTTATAATCGCATAAGTTACACGAGAATGGCTTTATACCAGTGTGAGTTCGCATGTGCTCCACTAGACGGCTATTTTGTACACATTTATAATCGCATAAGTTACACGAAAAAGGTTTAATACCAGAGTGAGTTCTCATGTGCATCACTAAATGGCTCTTTCTTGCACATTTGTACTCGCATAACGTACACGAGAATGGCTTTATACCAGTGTGAGTTCCCATGTGCTCCACTAGACAGCTATTTGATACACATTTGTAATCACATAAATTACACGAGAATGGCTTTATACCAGCGTGAGTTCTAAAGTGCCTCACTAGACCACTATTTCTTACACATTTGTAATCGCATAACGTACACGAGAATTGTTTTATACCAGTGTGAGTTTTCAAGTGCTTCACTAGTTGGATCTTTCTTGCACATTTGTACTCGCATAACGCACACGAGAATGGCTTTGTACCAGTGTGAGTCATCATGTGCCTTGTCAATTCACTTTTATAATTATATTTGTATTGGCAAGTCTTGCAAGTGAATCTTTTTACTTCAGTGTGAGTCTTTATGTGTTTAAGTAAGACCCTTCTTCTATTATACATTTTTCGACAAATGTCACAAGTGAACGCTTTTTCCTCAGTAACACATTGTTCTATATTAATGACATTATTCAAACTAGTAGTCGTAAGGGCTTCGTTCTGACTTGTTGCCTGATAACTGGAACGTTTAGACGCAATATTCTGACTGTCACAAGCCGTATCAGCTTTTCGTGTTTTCTGTGAAGCAACTTTCTGATGTGTGAAAATATCATATAACTTGACTACACAATTCTTGAATCTATTAATGTTTACGTTAATTTTACTAGTACTTTGAGACGATTGGTTTTCTAATTCACCATTGTTAACTTCAAACACTTTTTCAGTTTCCTGGATTGTATCGGCTTCTTCAGTTGCGTGAACTTTGTTCTCGTCATTTGTCGCAACACTCATCGACAAGGCAGCGACTGAAACAAAACACTATTCTTACTGTTTTATATTTAGCGTAGTAACTGCTAAATTCTAGTGTGATTCGCCAGTTGAGCTGTAAAGTGGCTCTTCCGGAAAACGTTTGGCCTAACGTGTATGACCACCTATCAAATATACGACATACGGCATGTGCAGAACGAACATGCAAGCAATAAACGTTTCCGAATCTAATTTAAATCTAAAATTGTTACATGGAAAGTAGTGAAATAAAAGCTTTTTAAGTGGACCTTCAAACTGATATTTCGGGACATTGTAGGACAGCAGAGGTTGGTCAGGTATTTAGTTCCGTTCTAAAGAATTAAACTTAGAACTGAATTTTTTGTATCTATTTATTTTACATACCCACCTAGGGTATGTACATTGATTTCAATGGGTATGTAAAATAAATAATAAAAAACTCACAGGTACCTACTTGAAAACATTTTAACGCAAATTTAAAACTCGTTATATAATTATTTTTTATCACCAACTAGCTGGTCCGAACAGCTAAAGGAGTCCAGCAGGTGTAGATTTTATAACATTGTTAAAATGGCCACCGACAGAAGCCGGTGGAAATAGATAATCCATTCGAGGACAGTTTGCCAGGACCACAATCTTCAGCAATGAAGGAACGACCGGAGAGAGATATAATTATTTAATATTTATTGTATTTTATACAAAATGTTTTTTGTTAATTGTAATATTTAGTACTAACGTCAAGGTTTCTCAAAGCGGGTATGACAGACACAGATCCTACTTGACACGCTCTACACAAAACACACTGTCTGTTGTAGTGTATCTCCTGCATTCTCCGGTGATGGAGTGAGGCGAGCGGTTCACGAACATGGTGGTTCTTCACCACTGTGACTTCTCATATGCTTAGCTAAATAGTCATTTCTTGTACATTTATAATTGCGTAACTTAAACGAAAAAGGGTATATACCAGTGTGAGTTCTCATGTGCCTCACTAGATGGTTCTTTCTTGCGCATTTGTACTCGCATAACGTACACGAGAATGGTTTTCTAGCAGTGTGAGATCTCATGTGCCTCACTAAATTACTATTTCGTATACATTTATAATCGCATAACGTACACGAGAATGGTTTTATACCAGTGTGAGTTCTCAAGTGCATCACTAGATCACTATTTCTTATACATTTATAATCGCATAACGTACACGAGAATGGCTTTGTACCAGTGTGAGTCATCATATGCCTTGTCAAGTCACTTGGATAATTACATTTGTATTGGCAAGTCTCGCAAGCGAACCTTTTTACTTCAGTATGAGTCTTTATATGTTTAACGAAGAGACTTTTTCTATTATACATTTTTAGACAAATGTCACAAGTAAACGATTTTTCCTCAGTACACAAACTATTTTGTGATGAATTTACACATTGTTCTATATTAATGACATTATTCAGACTAGTACTACTACTACTACTAGCGACGGGTACAATGTATTCTATAGTAAGGGTTTCGTTCTGACTTGTTATCTGATAACTGGAATCTTTAGACGCAATATTCTGACTGTCACAAGCCATATCAGCTTTTCGTGATTTCTGTGGAACAATTTTCTGATTTGTTAAAATATAATTTAACTTGTCTACACAATTATTGAATCTATTAATATTTACGTTAATTTTACTAGTGCTTTGAGATGATTGGTTTTCTAATTCACCATTGTTAACTTCAAACACTTTTTCAGTTTCCTGGATTGTATCGGCTTCTTCAGTTCCGTGAACTTTGTTCTCGTCATTTGTCGCAACACTCATCGACAAGGCAGCGACTGAAACAAAACACTATTCTTACTGTTTTATATTTAGCGTAGTAACTGCTAAATTCTGGTGTGATTCGCCAGTTGAGCTGTAAAGTGGCTCTTCCGGAAAACGTTGGCCTAACGTGTATGACCACCTATCAAATATACGACATACGGCATGTGCAGAACGAACATGCAAGCAATAAACGTTTCCGAATCTAATTTAAATCTAAAATTGTTACGTGGAAAATAGTTAAATAAAAGCTTTTTAAGTGGACCTTCAAACCAGGGGGAATTTCGGGACCACACATTGTAGGAGAGCAAAGGTTGGTCAGGTATTCAGTTCCATTCTAACGAATTAATCTCAGAACTGAATTTTTTTCGTGGAAAGTAAGGAAATAAATGTGTTCGCAGCCAAATTACTTTCAAACTTTAATACCGTTATTGATCAATACGATAAAAAAATTCAATTCTAGTAATTCTAGTAATCATAGAAGGCTCCCGCTAAGTGTATGGACACGCAATTAACAGTTTATTTATTACACACGCACGCACGCACACGCAATTAACAGGTTATTTATTGAACTCGCACGCCAGCCTCGTGTATCAAAGCCTTTGGTTTGCGGACGCCTGTTTGCCCGAGATCACGCCAAACAATCAGTAATTAGTGCAGCGTCACACTAGGATAAGCGTGCAGTAAACAATGCGGCTTGCAAACTGATTAGCAGTCAGTTGCTCACTCGACGACGCGAAACGCCGAATATAGAGTAGCCTAAAGCTGGCTACGTACGTAACTGCAAGCATGACAAGTCTGCACAAATATAATCATTTTGTACAAGCGTGCACAAATTCCATAAGAATTGCAGCTCAGAGTCAACCGCAACTTGCTAATATATATTTTAGCAACTATTAGTAAGTGGATATGTAAAATAAATAATAAAAAACTCACAGGTACTTGAAAACATTTTAATGCTTATTTAAAACTTGTTATATAATTATTTAATATTTATTGTATTTTACACACAATAAGGTTTATTGTTAATTATAATATTTAATACTCGGGTATGACATACACGGATCCTACTTGACACGCTCTACACAAAACACACTGTCTGTTGTAGAGTGTGTCTCCTGAGCATTCTCCAGTGAGGAAGTTAGGCTCAGGCAAAGGACCAAGATGGACTTGTCTGACGCGTATGGAAGGAACAAATCAATAAAAGAAATCACACTTACGAATGAAAGGTGATTGTTATGTCCACCAATGACTCGCTGATTTGACCACCAATGACAACTGTGACAACAAAAAAAAAGCTAAACTATGACAAAGACAAAAAATGCGTTTTTAATGATTTTAAGCTCATTTCATAGGTACTTGGATTACACCACTCGAAGGACACCATTGAAGGATCTTTTCTGAGCCGGAGTTTCTCTCCCCCAGTCTTTCTCTTAAGGCCTAGCCGGCGGGCAGATTCCAGGTCCGTAGCTAGGGAAGATGAGACCGAAGAATTTAAAACTGATTGATTCGGTCGAGATGTAGCGTTTTTATAGGCCCACATACTGCTGCTTAACAATTTATTGTTGATGTCAATTTGGAAATAGCAATTCAGCAATATGCGGCCTAGCCTAGGGTTGTAACACATCCCCCCTTAAACGGAACATCCGGGAATAAAAGGGATATGAGTATGATCCAAGTTTACATAGAAATAGAAAACGTTGAGAATTTACAGAGTTAGAATAACAAAAGATAATATTTTGTGAAAAATAAGTTTTTGTCTTTATCACTTGTCAGAGCTTTTCCATACACTTAGCTTGCTCTAACAAGGTATTAAGATTTTGATGCAAGTCCACCTTGATCCGTCAAGGTTTCTCAAAGCGGGTATGACATACACAGATCCTACAGCGAGCGAGCGGTTCACGAACACGGTGGTTCTTCACCACTATGAGTTCTCATATGCCTAACTAAATAATCATTTCTAGTACATTTATAATTGCATAACTTAAACGAAAAAGGGGTTTATACCAGTGTGAGTTCCCATCTGCTTTACTAGATGGCATTTACTCGCACTTTTACACTCGCATAACATAGGTACACTAGAATAGTTTTTTACCAGTATGATTTCTCATGTGATTCACCAGATGACTATTTTGTTTAAATTTATAATCGCATAACTTACACGAGAAAGGTTTTATATCTGTGTGAGTTCTTATGTGCACCATTAATTGGCTGCTTTGCGCACATTTGTAATCGCATAAGTTACACGAAAAAGACGACAGGGTCTTCTCCGGTTGTACGGGGGTACGGGCCTCTAAGCGTAGCCTCCTTACCCGGGTAGGGCGCGGGGTATTCATGTTACCCCGGTGTTGGTCTTCTAGCCGGCATTTCACCGGCTAGGGCCCGCCATCTTGGCTTGGGGCCTCGTGGCTGGTTGCGTTCCCCGCGCTGCGGGCGATAGATTCGCCGTCGCGCACGGGGTTGGTGTCTGGTCCGGTGGAGATCTCCGCGCTTCGGACGATAGGCTGGCCATTGCGCGCGGAGATAGTGTCATATCCGGTGGGTCTCGCGTCGTCATCATCATCGCTAGGATCGCCTGCGTGCCACGCTAGTGGTGGCGATCGTAGGAGTTCCCGAGCTTCTTGAGTAGGCTGACGTGCAGTAGTGTCGTTTTGCCTTGTTTGCCTCGGTTGAGGCGTTGAAGCTGCCGCTGGAGAGGCGCGACGTGGGCGAGGCGCACGATTCCTTCGCCTCTTTTTACCACGCAAGGGTTGACCCCGTTCAGTTGGTGGGTTTGCGGTTGCCGCTAAAAAGGTTTAATACCAGTGTGAGTTCTCATGTGCAACACTAGATTGTGCTTTCTTGCACATTTGTACTCGCATAACGTACACGAGAATGGTTTTATACCAGTGTGAGTTCTCATGTGCAACACTAGATGGTGCTTTCTTGCACATTTGTACTCGCATAACGTACACAAGAATGGCTTTATACCAGTGTGAGTTCTCATGTGCAACACTAGATGGTGCTTTCTTGCACATTTGTACTCGCATAACGTACACAAGAATGGCTTTATACCAGTGTGAGTTGTCATGTGCCTCACTAGATTACTATTTGATGCACTCTTGTACTTGCATAACGTACACGAGAATGGCTTCATACCAGTGTGAGTTTTCATGTGCTCCACTAGTTGGATCTTTCTTGCACTTTTGTACTCGCATAACGCACACGAGAATGGCTTTATACCAGTGTGAGTTGTCATGTGCTCCACTAGTTGGATCTTTCTTGCACTTGTGTACTCGCATAACGCACACGAGAATGGCTTTATACCAGTGTGAGTTGTCATGTGCCTCACTAGATTACTATTTGTTGCACTCTTGTACTCGCATAACGTACACGAGAATGGCTTCATACCAGTGTGAGTTTTCATGTGCTCTACTAGTTGGATCTTTCTTGCACTTTTGTACTCGCATAACGCACACGAGAATGGCTTTATACCAGTGTGAGTTCTCATGTGCCTCACTAGATGATGGTTTCTTGCACATTTGTACTCGCATAACGTACACGAGAATGTCTTTATACCAGTGTGAGTTCTCATGTGCCTCACTAGATGATGCTTTCTTGCACATTTGTACTCGCATAACGTACACGAGAATGGCTTTATACCAGTGTGAGTTGTCATGTGCTTCACTAGATTACTATTTGATGCACTTTTGTACTCGCATAACGTACACGAGAATGGCTTCATACCAGTGTGAGTTTTCAAGTGCTCCACTAGTTGGATCTTTCTTGCACATTTGTACTCGCATAACGCACACGAGAATGGCTTTGTACCAGTGTGAGTCATCATGTGCCTTGTCAATTCACTTTTATAATTATATTTGTATTGGCAAGTCTTGCAAGTGAATCTTTTTACTTCAGTGTGAGTCTTTATGTGTTTGAGTAAGACCCTTCTTCTATTAAACATTTTTCGACAAATGTCACAAGTGAACGCTTTTTCCTCAGTAACACATTGTTCTATATTAATGACATTATTCAAACTAGTAGTCGTAAGGGCTTCGTTCTGACTTGTTGCCTGATAACTGGAATGTTTAGACGCAATATTCTGACTGTCACAAGCCGTATCAGCTTTTCGTGTTTTCTGTGAAGCAACTTTCTGATGTGTGAAAATATCATATAACTTGACTACACAATTCTTGAGTCTATTAATGTTTACGTTAATTTTACTAGTGCTTTGAGATGATTGGTTTTCTAATTCACCATTGTTAACTTCAAACACTTTTTCAGTTTCCTGGATTGTATCGGCTTCTTCAGTTCCGTGAACTTTGTTCTCGTCATTTGTCGCAACACTCATCGACAAGGCAGCGACTGAAACAAAACACTTTTCTTACTGTTTTATATTTAGCGTAGTAATCTCTATATTCAGATCAGATTCGCCAGCATTCAGTCGAGTTATAAAGTGGCTCTTCCGGGAAACGTTGGCATAACGTGTATATTCTAAACATATTGTATACCATAGGCGGCATGTGCAGAACGAATATAAAAGCACCAACTTTCATTTGAATAATTAAAAAAAACTACAATAATATAATTTTTGTACGACAAAACATTCTCTGTTACAAAAATTCGGTGATTTTCACGACAGGCAAACTGGGAACCGGTATAAGCTCGCAACTCCTATGCTCCGCCTCGGGAAAGTGGGAAAGTCATTTGTGGGAATGAGTGTAATATTTTATAATAAAATACCACAAACAATTTTAGACTTCCTTTACACAAGATTAAAAAAACTATTAAAAGTATGCTCCTAAAAAAAACATATTATACAGTCGAAGATTATGTAAACGATAAAAAAAGCTTGGATTTGACTCGCTCTAGCAATGCACGGGGCTGGAATTGCTTGTACAGTATGGTATAATAACATTGTAATTTTTTTATTAATATAAGTCAGAATATTAATAAAATTGTGTACCTAAAAAAACTCAATTTATTTTAGTCTACACCATAAAGAACGTCGTCATCAGTATGACGTCAACTGTCCGGCAATTTCCATTACAGTCCTCTTGGAAATTGTTGGCGTGCCGCCAGTAAAGACCCGATAGCAGGCCTCTGTAGTGAAAACCTTTCTTCAGTAAAGCAGTCAATTACGAGCAAGTGGAAGAAAATGCATTTCCCAGCGATAAAAATCACAACAATTGAGATTGTATAATGATTGATGCAGGTTTTACGAAATCGCCCTAATCATTTCAATAAATATTAGAAAATACAGGGTTTAAAATTTTTTTTCGCGTTTTTTTGTAGTATCTTATCAGTAATCATCAGTACTATAACCTATCTTCGTTTTAGCTATCGTTTTCCTTACAAACTGTATTTGTTATATTGTAGGGGCTAACTAGGCATTATTATAAGCGCTGACTAAGCATTAGGGTGCTTTTCCACCAGAGATGTGCTATGCTACGTTGCTATGGATGCGTTTAATATCCACCAATCATATTCATTGGTGCACATAGCTTAGCACTGGTGGAAACAGATTCAACTAAGATGTGTTTTTTATATGGAAGGATGCGTGCTATGGATGCCTGCTATGGGCCGTCGCGAGTGGTGTAGCTATGTGCAGAGCAGAGTGCCTATAGTATGCCGCGAGGAGGCGCATCTTCATAGCGCATCTTCCTCGCACAGCTAAATAGCTTAGGTGGAAACGGTCACATATTTTCGTGGCGTATGGTGGAAAGGCACCCTAACTCGGTAGTTAAAGCAGAACGCGTACTGGGTAGTCAGTCCCTACCAGCCGGCCGTTGAGTTAACACGCGCTCACAAATAAACTCTAGTCAAAAGGTTCCAAGTGTATAATTAACTGTCCCAATACTACACTCCCCAAGACCAGTGAAGACCCAACCTCACAATATTTGAATCAGTACCCTTATTATAAATGCGAAAGTTTGTTGGTTTGTTGGTTTGTCCTTCAATCACGTCGCAACGGTGTAACTAGGGTTGCCAGGTCGCCAAACCTAATAGCCGGACAGACCAGCCAGTTTGGCCGGACATTTGGGTAGAAAGGCCGGACACCCTACATTATTGAGAATTTTGTGTCTTAGTATTAATAGGAACGACAAAAAAATTGTATGTAAAACCTAACAAAACCTAATAAAAGCCGGACAAGCCGGACACCGTTTATTTTGGCCGAACACGCAATTAAAAAGAAAACCTAACAAAACCTAATAAAAGCCGGACAAGCCGGACACCGTTTATTTTGGCCGGACACGCAATTAAAAAGCCTACCTATGTCCGGCTTTATCCGGACGCCTGGCAACCCTAGGTGTAACGGATTGACGTGTTTTTTGTATGGGTATAGATAAAGACCTGGAGAGTGACATAGGCTACTTTTTATCCCGGAAAATCAGAGTTCCCACGGGATTTTTAAAAAGCTAATTCCACGCGAACCAAGTCGCGGGCGTCAGCTAGTGATAAATAATGTAGCTTACCTTCGGCCTGAGCAGCGCGTGTGGAAAGGCTGGGATCTGCCGCCCTGTGAAATATACCAGAATCACTACCCCTATTATAAATGTGAAAGTGTGTTTGTCTGTTGGTTTGTCCTTCAATCACGTCAAAGACAAACAAGTAACGGATTGATGTGATTTTTTGCATGGGTATAGTCAAAGACCTGGAGAGTGACATAGGCTACTTTTTATCCCGGAAAAGAGTTCCCAGGGGATTTTAAAAAACATCGGTCAAGTGCGAGTCGAACTCGAAGACGAAGGGTTCCATGATCCATAGAAATAACACTTTTTAATTTTCATGGCAGTCATTTTAATTTCTTTATTCACAACAAGCATTGTTAGCGTCAATAGAAATACATATTTTGTGAAAATTTCAACTATCTACCTATTACGGTTCACGAGATACAGCCCGCTGACAGACAGACGGACGGACAGACAGCGGAGGCTTAGTAATAGGGTTCCGTTTGGCACCCTTCGGGTAAACTTTATAATCCCAAATTCACCCGGACGAAGTCGCGGGCATCAGCTAGTACTAACCATATGTAAGTTATTGGTTTTTAGGGTTCCGTACCTCCAAAGGAAAAACGGAACCCTTATAGGATCACTTTGTTGTCTGTCTGTCTGTCTGTCAAGAAACCTACAGGGTACTTCCCGTTGACCTAGAATCATGAAATTTGGCAGGTAGGTAGATCTTATAGCAGACATTCGGAGAAAAATCTGAAAACCGTGAATTTAGGGTTAGATCACACACAAAAAAATTAAATTGTGGTCATGAACTAATAATTAGTATTTTCAATTTTCGAAGTAAGATAACTATATCAAGTGGGGTATCATATGAAAGGTCTTCACTTGTGCATTTTAAAACAGATTTTTATGTATCATAGTTTTTGAATTATCGTGCATTGCGCGAGCCTGACTCCCACTTGGCCGGTTTTTTTTTTAATTTATAGACTAGCGCTTGGATGCAAACACACCTGGTGGCAAGTGATGATGCAGCATAAGATGGAGCGCGCTTGCCTAGAAGATGCCTATTCACTCCGGTCTTGAAGGTACCCATATTATAATTTGAGAGGAAACCAGAGAGCCTAACATGCGCCGCACGAGAAAATTTTGTCTACGCATTTTCTAGTGTTCATTCATAGAGATAAGACAAGTAAATGCGTAGACAAAATTATCTCGTGGGGCGCATGTTAGTCGTGCTGGTAGATATACTGACTTGTTCTCCATGATGCTGATGAGTGAAGAGTGTGAGGAACTAGCGCCCACCGATGTATGAGGCTTGCGTTCTTGAGACGTGTCATGTTCCCCTTCCCAGTCACCATTCTGGCAAAATAAATAAATAAATAAATAAATAAATAAATAAATGTTTTATTTGCAAAATTGTGGGCAAGTTACGTAAGGGCGGCTACCTGGAGCGGGGGTTGAAGGCTGAAGTCCTTTTTGGTTGTGAAAATGATTTTATTAGGACATTCGTGTCGACGTTGGGACACGAAGGCCTTTACTTAACTATATCTTATCTAAATTACAAATACTACTTATGCTAGATTAATGCTACCTTAAAACTAACTCTATCGATTTTATATCGTTTTCCCCTCTACCGTTCTGTGGTCGGTTAGCACCAGAGATCACGTACAGAGGTGGCTGCAGACCTTGATGACTCTATGTGCCGGAACGTGATGAGATGGCATATTTCCACACGTAGCTGGGCTGCTAGACGACATGTTAGCTCCCCCGGCGATGCCTGGGTTTTATATAGATAGGTAAGGATAGCTGTATCCGTAACACCTCCACCCTCAGTGCGGCGACCATTGTAGTAATTTTAACGGAAATGTCGCCGGAACGTCCTCGGAGGTTTCCACCCTCAGTCTGGAGGGCTGCTGCTGGACTTCGTTCGTGAAGATGAAGCATCTGTAATGGGCTAGTCGAATCGTACCGTTGAAAGTGAAGCCGAATATTGCGGCATACTGGTAGTATTGAAGTAGTTCTTAATTCATGGATAATGGTTGAGCTGCTTTCTCTGAGCCTCCTTAGACAGAGAGATAGGCGTGGATTATCACGTTCCATCTATCTCCTGTGACAGTAGTTGATGTGTTCTCCGGATAAATTGGTTCCTCAGTGAGTGATATTTTCTGCTCACGTAGTTTTGAAGAACTGACCTTCGGGCATTCAGCCTCAATGTAAATGAAAACCTTAGAATTGGTTGAGATAAAAATGTGCATATGGTACTATAACTACTACGATAGGTATATTAAAAGCAAAGTGGTATAATTGACAGAATGTACTAATTAATTCGAGCTAAATTGATAAAAAAATCTGAACTAAATGTAATGTAAAAAGAAACCTAAGGACTACAACTGCATGAATTCTGTAAAATGATAAGCTAAATGTCTACTCGTTATAACTAGATAGGTAACTATGACTTATTATATACCTACTTACTTTTAGAAAGAACTCTTTTTTTTTTTAAATTATATTATAATTTTGAATAAGGTGTAGGTAAGTACATTGAGTTTCTACTTACTTTTGATCTGGGAATGATGTAGGTTCTTGCATATTTTCGGTTCAAGGCACGAAAATTTACAGGAAGTGAGCATTAGGTATACCTACTTTATGCTAAATTTGCTCATTATTCTATAGTCACAATGTGACACAAGTAAGAGCTTTCTTAACTTTTTCCGATTAGTGGTACACCTAGTTTTGCTATAATTTAGAAGAAATAATAAATGCTAAAATGTAAAAGGTCTATAGTAAATAATGTATATATGTGTTGAAATAATTATCTAATTGCAAAAACTAATTATTTTAAAGATATAGTGTTTTCTTGGTAAAACATAAGGAATATAGTAGTCCTATCGGTTGGCTGAAACTTGATCGTGTGAAAAGACAAATTCTATATCTTTGTAATTTAATGTCTGGAAAGAATTGCACATACCTATCTAATTAATTTACTTTATTACCTGTCTTTTAAAACGTGATTTTGTAAAGGGACCGCGAATTTTCCTTCGTGTATATAAATGTATAGTATGGTTTTGGGAATTCGAGGTTTGGTTAGGAATTTTGGGAATAGGATTCTGTACCTTCGTATGCTTAGTGTTAATTCGACTTAAACTCGGCTTTTCCTGTGACTTTGCCTGTAATTTTGATTTTTCCAAATGATTAACAGACCTAGATTTATTTAACGGGGTATCCGCGTTCGTTTCTGAAACCTTTTTATTAATAATTGTATAATCGTATTCACTTAACTTTAAATTCCATCGCGTAATACGTGGACCTAATTCTTTGAACTTGAGTAAATTTTGAAAATTAGAAATCAAATTAAACTTTTTACCAAAAAGATACGGCCTAAAGTATTTTGTGGCCCAGACTATTGCAAGAAGTTCTTTTTTATTCGTAGGATATTTAGTTTCACTATCATTCAAAGTTCTGGAAGAGTAGGCAATAGGCATATCGGCGCCAAGAGGGCCTTGCGTAAGCGTTGCACTTAAAGTGGTTTCTGATGCGTATGTGGTTAAATTTAATTCTTTTCCAGAATCTGTATATGCTAGGATAGGCATATTTTTAACAAGAATTTGACACTGTCTGAAACAATTGACGAATTCTGAATCAAAATTTAATTTCGCTCCTTTCTTCAAGCACGATGTTAAAGGCTTGGTTACACTTGCGAAGTCGGGTATGAATCTTCTGTAAAAGCCAAGGATGCCTAAAAATTCCTTAATCTGCTGGCGATTTTTAGGTAATGGGTAATTTAAAATATGTAAAACATAATGTGGGTTTGGTTTTATACCATCTGGAGAATACATGTGACAGAATGGCGTTTCGCGTTTGAAAAATTCAGATTTATCTAACTGGATTATTAAATTGAAGTTTCTAAGTCGTTCGAACGAATCTCGCAAATTGAGTATGTGTTCCTGCAAGGATGTTGAAAAAATTACAATTTTGTCAAAAAGGGTTGTACAATTTGGTAGGCCTTGAAGGACACTGTCCATAAGATCTTCGGAAATTGTATATGAATTTTGTATGTCTAAAGTCGTAAAGTACAAAGACCTCCCGATTTTATCCAGAAAGTTGGTAAATCACTCGGATTCTTTTATCTAATTTATTAAGTTGTCGGAAATCGACAGTTAAATTACCTATATTAGAAAGAAATACATCTGGAAATTCTTTACAAAGGTTAATTAAATTCATTGTCTCCTCTGCATTTAACTGTTCTATGGGCAAACGTGATATTATGAAATCGTAATTCTGCCTATCGTCAGCAACGGTGTCAATTTCATTTTCACACCGGGTCGGCACGTATTGTTGGGAATTATAATATTGGTCCGATATATTATTATACACAGGAATTTTACGTTCCGGAGTTTCCAGTGTACTGTGTAGATTTAAGTCCACCGGTGGGCAAATTTTTGCATCAGGGTGAGGTTGGCATGGGATATAAGTGCTTGAAGGGTATTGAGGTTCTGAAGGAATGTGTTTTTGGGACATTGAGTATTTTCGTGATCTAGAAGGGAAATTCGTACCACTATAATAATTTCGCTGTGAATAAAAATAATAAGGTCTACGAGTATGCTTATGATAATTTTGAAAAAATTTAGTTCTGTTCTGTAGATGTATTATATTTAATTCTTCTTTGGAAAATTCAAGGGCAGTTTGCAGTGTGGGGGGTCTCATACACCTTACTCTTGACCCTAAAGGTTCTCTTAAACCTTTTAAGAAGGTTTTAAGGGCTAACTTTTGATAGAGTGTTATTTTTACTTCGACAGTAGTTTTGACAGTTTCGTGTAGCTCTACATACGTAATAAGTGTGCAGAGTAAATTTTGAACTTTTTCGTAAAATATTTGTACTGTATCTGGACCTTGAATTAAATATGATAAGTCTGTAAGTAGGGTTATTTCATCTCGGTAATCGGAAAAACTGTTAACTAATGTATCTTTAATTTTATTCCAATCATCGGAAATTCCGTAGGCTGATATAGTTCTTGCTGCAGATCCGGTAATTTTATTAAGAATTCCGCTAATCAAGGAAAGGTTTGAAAGCTCATACTCTTGACCTGGATTTAAAAATGAGCGCACTAATTGGTCGGCTAAATTAATAAATCTCGTTAAAGTATAAGAATTTCCATCAAAATTCGGTAAAAACTTAAGTGACTTATTTATTCTATCTAACAAATCTACTTGGTTAAGTTCCGTCATTTTTTTATATTCTTAACTATCTACCTAAAGGTATCAATAATTAAATTAACAAAACTCAATAAAATCAAAGTAGTACCTATACTTAACTACGCGGGTGAGTAAAATCGTAATAGTTATAAAATTATAGTACCCTGCGCAAAAGTTAATATAACAACCAATAAAAAGGATTTCATGTACTTACAAAACCAAAGTCACTGGCGAGCTTCGATCCATCGATTTCCAGTATGACTCGAAGTCTTCAGCGACAGCTCCTATGACAGCTGCTCCTCGTAGGTTCTGTAGTCCTGACAAGGAAGTTGACAGCGTTGACCCGACTTTTTAGGGGATGCACCACGACGACCTTGAATATCCAGGACTATCCTTTAAGACTGCGCCAGTTACGTAAGGGCGGCTACCTGGAGCGGGGGTTGAAGGCTGAAGTCCTTTTTGGTTGTGAAAATGATTTTATTAGGACATTCGTGTCGACGTTGGGACACGAAGGCCTTTACTTAACTATATCTTATCTAAATTACAAATACTACTTATGCTAGATTAATGCTACCTTAAAACTAACTCTATCGATTTTATATCGTTTTCCCCTCTACCGTTCTGTGGTCGGTTAGCACCAGAGATCACGTACAGAGGTGGCTGCAGACCTTGATGACTCTATGTGCCGGAACGTGATGAGATGGCATATTTCCACACGTAGCTGGGCTGCTAGACGACATGTTAGCTCCCCCGGCGATGCCTGGGTTTTATATAGATAGGTAAGGATAGCTGTATCCGTAACAGGCATAACAAGTTAACAATAACACAATAGTCCCTTACACAATCGACTGTCACCGGCAGTGTGCAAATATTTTGCTTGA
Organism: Maniola hyperantus; assembly: GCF_902806685.2. Taxonomy (NCBI): domain Eukaryota; kingdom Metazoa; phylum Arthropoda; class Insecta; order Lepidoptera; family Nymphalidae; genus Maniola; species Maniola hyperantus. The sequence goes on from NC_048561.1 coordinate 6,139,688, forward strand.
ATTTAATATTAACATAATTATACATTTATAATAGAAATCGAAAACTTTAGTCACTTAATTATACTCGTATATAATGTCAAACAGTACAATTTCAAATTACTCAGTCAAATTATACAATATTATAGATTACGCAGTCAAATTATACAATATTACAGATTACTAGATTATAGATGTAACAAACCAAAACAAATTCATGCTTTTTCACATTGCAACCAAACAATTTTTTTTTTAGATAAGAATCACCATTTCTGAGGTATAGCAATTCAAAAAGTTGAAAAAATTGTGTTTTCTTTTATTTAAATGTTTTATTTCTTATTTCTTTTTTATGGTTCCGTACCTCAAAAGGAAAAACGGTACCCTAATAGGATCACTTTGTTGTCTGTCTGTCTGTCAAGAAACCTACAGGGTACTTCCCGTTGACCTAGAATCATGAAATTTGGCAGGTAGGTGGGTCTTATAGCTGGCCTTAGGGGAAAAATCTGAAAACCGTGAATTTATGGTTACATCACAAGAAAAAAATGAAAATGTGTTCATGAACAAATATCGCTATTTTTAACTTTCAAAGTAAGACTACCCAAGTGGGGTACCATATGAAAGGGCTTTACTTGTACATTCTAAAACAGATTTTTATTTATTTTTAGGTATAACAGTTTTTGATTTATCTTGCAAAATGTCGATATACTACAATTGTAGTATATCGACAGTTTTTTGTAAATTTTTGATCTTGAATATTTTTTTGCAAATGTGGGATCGATGGGGACTTATATGTTCCCAACATTCGTTTGCTATATTACACGCAATTTTTAGCTCTATGGGATTTATTATAAACTTACCCTTATTTTTTGAGCTAACTATTAGTAATATAATTGAGCCTCAATAGCTCAACCGGTATAGGAGTGGACTGAAAACCGAAAGGTCGACGGTTCAAACCCCGCCCGTTGCACTATTGTCGTACCTACTCCTAGCACAAGCCTGACGCTTAATTGGAGAGGAAAGGAGAATATTAGTCATTTAATATGGCTAAATTAATATGGATATAATTAATAATTTAATAAATATGGCTAATTCTTTAAAAAAAAAAAAATAATAATAATAAAAAAATAAAAAAAAAATAGGGCTATAAAAAGTTGATGGAATTGTGTATAGTCGATGCATTTTAAACTGAGTCGTCGAGTTATCTGTCTGTTTCGCTCGCACTTACCTACCACCTGTAAGTGCGAGCGAAGCAGACAGATAACGCGACGACTCAGTTAAAAATGCGTCGACTATCATCATCATGATCAACCCATCACTGGCTCACTACAGAGCACGAGTCTCCTCTCACAGTGAGAATGGTTTTGGCCATAATCTACCACGCAGGCCATGTGCGGATTGGTAGACTTCACACACCTTGGAGAACTCTCAGGCATGCAGGTTTCCTCACAATATTTTCCTTCACCGTTAAAGCAAGTGATATTTAATTACTTAAAACGCACATAACTCTGAAAGTTAGAGATGCGTGCCCGGGATCAAATCCCGACCTCCGATTAGAAGGCGGACGTCTTAACCACTAGGCTATCACAGCTTCAACTCGACTATAGTAGTAGAAAACTCTCACCTGGATATGCACGTTCATATGTCGCATGTACGCCTGTTCCAGGACAAACTCGTCCAAACAAAGTACACATTGGAAGGGAGTACTTTCACACTTTAGTGGATCCAGAAAATCATTGCCTTCATCTTCATATATCACTCCAGTGTCTTCATCAACCGACATGGAGTCATCATTGTCTTCCGTTTTGACAACTTGGAGATCCTGAATAGAATAGAATAGAATAGAATTAGGTATTTGACTCCAATTTTTTTTTTTTTTTTTTTAAACTTTTTTTTTATTACTTTATTATAAACTAGGATAAAAATAATGACGTAAACTGAAAACACTAATTAAATCGATCAAATAACAAAAAAGTTATAAGCATTTAAATATTTCTGATTAGACAGAGATAGCGATACAGCAGTTTGACGTCACACCTCACTAATGCTATGGCTTCGTGCGGTTTCATACAAATTTTCGTTTTGCGAGAAAGGGATACAAGACCCTCCCACTCCAAAATTAAAATGCCTGTAACTTTGTAAATCTTTGTTGGATTTTAATATTTTTTTCAGCGTACGTCATTACTTTTATTCTAGTTTATAATAAAGTAATAATATTTATCAAATTCAAAAGTAGGAAAATACCCATAATACATAGGATGTTTACAATAAATTATGACTTCACATTCTACTATATATCTAGCATGCAAATATTCAATACTCATCAGGAAATCTACACAGATAATCCTATAAATATAAATACTTCAATTATTATTATTTTTTTAGGAAAAGAAGTGCTGAAAAATAAAATTTAAAAAAAAAAACATTAAAAAATATGTCTCTTAATCAGATGTCAAATTATGTTGAAATTTTTTATAACTACCTGTTTGGTTTCCTCTAATTCTGTCTGTATGTCTTCTGAGGGTTCTGGTATATGTAAGTCACAGTCGTCAGGTCCTAGTGTTGTCAACACCATATTGCTATTTAGTTGGTGTTTTGTGCGGTTTATCATTTTTATATGTTGTATTGTGATCTGTAGACAATTTAGATATTCAATCTCACTATATAAAAGGAAAAGGTGATGACTGACTGACTGATCTATCAACACACAGCTCAAACTACTGGACGGATCGGGCTGAAAGATCAAATCTTTAAAAGAGCAACCGCCGAGTTTCTTGCTGCAGCAAGTAACAATACGGCGCCATTGCCGTCCCCCACCAGCCCGCCCCGTCACCGTACGAATAGGTACGCACCGCACGGTATGCTAGCACCCAAATATAGGCCAAACTAAAAGTAATATAATATTCTTTGTTTAAAAAAAACCGTAATAAATGTAAAAACGTATAACACTGTTTTAGCGGGACTGCAATTACTTTTTTAAATAGATAATTATGGCATAATACTGTATATCAAATCTTTAAAAGAGCAACCACCGAGTTTCTTGCTGAGAAAGGCAGCAAGAAACTCGGTGGGAAAGGCATTCCGAGCCAGTGGTAGACGCATATGACGATTCAAAACTATTTGTAAGAGTTTAATTTAATAAAAGATTATTTTCATTTTATTCAGACTTTCACTGGATTAATGAAATTAAATGCTTCCTAATTCTTTCCCTGCACGCAACTCATTGTTGGTGTCATACAATAAAATGAAGCTATTATCATGACCTTTGAAATGACATATATCACAACTTGATACACTCTGGGGACGCAACTCATACAAAAGTGCCCATTCTCCTTTGGCATGCAGATAACTATCATAACGTAGGCATCCGCTAAGAAAGGATTTATGAAAATTCAACTCCTAAGAGGGTGAAATAGGGGTCTGAAATTTGTAAGTCGCGGGCATAAGCTAGTTAAATATAAAAGGAAAAACTGACTGAATGATCTGTCAACGCACAGCTCAAACTACTGCACAGGATGAAATTTGGCATGCAGATAGCTAATATAACATAGGCATCCGCTAAGAAAGGATTTTTTGAAAATTCAACCCCTAATGGGGTAAAATATGTGTTTGAAATTCGTGTAGTCCACACGGACGAAGTCGTGGGAATAAGCTAGTCCATACATATGAAAGGAAAAGCTGACTGACTGATCTATCAACGCACAGCTCAAACTACTGGACAGATCGGGATGAAATTTGGCATGCAGATAGCTATTATGACATGCTATGCATGACAGCTAGTAGACATCTGCCAAGAAAGGATTTTTTGAAAATTAAGGGGGTAAAATATGTGTTTGAAATGGCTTGAAATTTGTGTAGTCCACGCGGACGAAGTCTTGGGGATAAGCTAGTACAGTACAAGTATAAAGAATGCATGTTTATGTATTGAGTACTCACTAATTCATGTTTTTCTACTAAGTCCATCATCAGTGCACGGGCTCTCAAGCTCTTGTCTTTAAATCTGCTAAAGTTTATTAATCTTGGAGCACATTGTACACAAAGTGTTTGAGTTAGGTTTCCTAGATCACACGGCTGAAACAACATGTAATAATAATAATTAAAGTATATACAAGGTGTAAGCAGAACGCTAGCAAAAACTTAGCATTAATGGCACAGATTCCGTTGTCTTTCTCTAAACTAAATTTAGAGTATCTGCATCCTTTTCTTTTTAACAATGCTAAAAAGGGACAGAACATGAACTTTACATTTAAAGACTCTAAATTTTAGTGCACGCTACACATTTAAACAGTAGGCTTGCGACTGTGCGCTAAAATCACAGAGTTTAACATCTAAAAATTAAATTTAAAACTGTCAAACTGTTTTTGTCCTTTTCATATTACGTTAGCAAGAAGAGGATGCGAACATTATTAATGCGAAATTAATTTGTGCTCAGAATCAGTACCATTGTTATACTATAAGTCCCGCAAATTTCCACTGCGCTGGAACCATGTCTCATTAACATCGAAATGACGTCATTTTGACGTCAGGCGAAATGAACTTCAGTCTAGGGTGACGTCCACGCGCATTAGCAATTTGCGGGAGTTATACTAAACTATACTAATAAAAAATACTAAAATTATATACATAAATAAATTTTTAACAACTTACAGGATGTCCGGTTAACTTTTCGTATGGTTCTAACAATTTGTGTTTACTCATTAGAAACTGCTTGCTGTCAGTGTCTAGGCATATCATGCAAACCTGTGAACATATTCACTATGTAGTTACCTGTATTCATACAGTACAACAGGTATGTGACGAAAACAGGAATTCATATCCAATAATATATGAAGTGGAAAGCGGTAATAGAACTAGTGGTTAAGACTTTGGTCTTCCGGCCCAGGGGTCCAGGGTTCGAGAATAGGCATGCAACTATAACTATATATATATATATAACGCACAACAGACGGAAACGTTTAAGTGCGGAAACCAGCCCAGAGCGAAGAAGAAGAAGAAGAAGAACTATAACTTTACAGTTATATATGCGTTTATGACCAATTAAATATTATTATTACTATTTTTAATAGACTAAGCAGCTTTCGCTGATCTAATCTATTGTTGAACTGTAGGGCGATTGTCTAAAACCGGCATCAATCATTATTACAATCTCAATTGTTCTGATTGGCTGAATTTGTGCGATTCTTGTTGCAACAATGCATTGTGGCCAATAGTGAGCGAGCATTAACCAATCAGAGATGATTGGGATCGTGACATTGTAGCTGTCAAACAACCGCGGTAGGGCCACTGGTTAACAGAAGTTGACATAACCACATCCTTAGGCAATTTATTCCATATGTGAACAACTCTGTTGGTCAGAAAGTGTTTTAATTGATTTGACGATGGCAATTGATATTGTAGCTTCATATCATGTCCCCTAAATTTAGGATTGCTCCTTCTCGGAAACATGCTCTCAAAATTTGGGACATTATAATAATTATTTAGTATTTTGTAAGTTTCAATTAGATCGCCTCTTTCTCGCCTGCTTTATAATAATAGAATTTAAAAAAAGAAACACTAAGTTACCTGCACTGTTGAAGGAATAGCACCAATAGCTATTACCCTTAAGCCACCTTCTGCTTCATAAATGTCGTCATCTACAAAATGCTGTGAGCAGACCACAGCATCCTCCAGCAGGAGAGTGTCTTGTTTGCCGAGGGCTCTGAGCCACGCAGCACGAAGATGAACTTCAGTAGGGAAACTGGAAATTACCATTTATGTACTAGCTGACCCGGCGAACTTCGTACAGCCTAACAGTTTATTCTTTATTTTTTTAAATCCTTATTCTGCTATTCGGGACACCAGGTCAGCTTTCCCGGAACCCCTCCACTAACACTTAAACTTTATGGTATGGTATTAAAGTTCAAATTGACTTTTAAGTATTATTACAAATCTTTTGTATGGGAATATAGAAAAGTGTTATTTTTAGAATTTTTCAGGCAATTTTTTCAAATTTTTCTCTCCGTCAGGACCATCCTCGTACTTCAAGGAATATTATAAAAAAAGAATTAGCGAAATCGGTTCAGCTGTTCTCAAGATTTGCGCTTAGCAACACATTCAGTTTCAGTGATTCATCCTAATATCCTAATCCTAATAATATTATAAATGTGAAAGTGTGGATGTTTGGATGTTTGTTACTCAATCACGCAAAAACTACTGGACGGATTTGACTGAAATTTGGAATGGAGATAGATTATACCCTGGAGAGTGCCATAGGCTACTTTTTATCTCGGAAAATCAAAGAGTTCCTGCGGGATTTCGAAAAACGTAAATCCACGCGGACGGAGTCGCGGGCATCAGCTAGTTTTATATATGGGGAAGAAAAGACACATTACAACAACAATTTATTCAAGCCTTGACAGCTTAGGATTGAGTTGCAGTTGGTGCAGCTGCTGTAGCTGCTGCCTCTTCCCGAATACGATCTTTCTTGAGCGTTCCCATGAATGCAGCCTTTGCGGGAACTGTGTTTTGTAAGATCCGATCCGATGTATATGCATGTCTTACAATATAATATACTCACGTATGAAAACTAATCCTCTGCCCATCCCGGCCTTCCGATACATTGTCCGAAGTATTATTGCAAAAAGGCACACAACAGCGCATTTTCAATGCTTGAATAGTATTTTTTTTAACCGTTTACACGGTTTTCACATCACAGTACAGTCTATATGAGTCTACACTTCATTTAGGAGGGATATTAAAATATTCTTTATATTCTGAATAAATTACTAATAGGTATTTGGAAAATAAGATTCGATTTCCAAATTCTAGAAAACAGAAAACCAAAGAATACCAAACCCTGCTGCCCTGCACCTGCAACAAGCTGCAGCAGTGCAGTGCATCGTTACAATCGCAACTGTTGTGATTGGCTGAATTTGTGATATTCTTGGTGCAACAATGCGTTGTAGCCAATAGTGAGCCAGATTCAACCAATCAGAGGTGATTGCAATCGTCACACCGCACACGGTAACTGCCTGCTGCAGGCAGGATGCCCACAGATTAATAGGGATACTACAGGATGCCCGATGCAGGAACAAGCGCAAATCAATGATGTGCCATCTGTGTGCTTTGTATTGGTATTGAGACTGAATCGATATTGATGAGCTGAAACAATAGGTAACGATCTTTGGTATTCAGAAAAAATAAAGTTTGCTATTAAAATGTTATAAATTATAGTTTTTAGCTTAAAAACATCGTCCGTAAGTAGAAATATTGTACACGATTTAAATTAAACAGTCATAATATAAAACTGTTAATAATATCGTTGTACATAACTAAAATCGCTTAACATCGAAACCGGACCTGTCATTACATGATACATCTCTAATTCTAACCTCACATTTTTTTGATCGATGAATGTCGGCGTCTCAGCCATTTTGTTATAATTTTAATGATTTTAACGTGATTTTAACAATTTCAGTATTTTTTTATTAAAACCAATTTTTTTAGCTGAAACTGATAATTAAGAAGTGTAAAACTTTAATACTTGACTTGACATTCCAGTAACCTTTTTCTTTACTGATACAAAAGAAACAGTTGCGAAAAAATTAAGTTTTAGTGGTAGTGTTTGTGAAAGAAAAGTTTTGCAATAATGGTTCGCGGATCCGGCCGTGGCGGGCGTGGAATGCCAGGCAGAGGCGGCATGGGGCGCCCGCCCTTCAACAGGCCCCGCGTATTGATGCTACGGCCGCCTTTTGACTTAATTTTGGCTGAGCCCGCGTTCCCTCGATGCAAACCGGCGCCCGACGATTCAGCTCTGACGCAGGTAAAATAACCTAAGTAATAACTTGTGTAGCAAGCATAAGGGTCGGTTTCCACTAAAGTGAAGAGGAGTTGAAATAGAGACGAGCGGCGTAGCGAGCAGGTTTCCACCAATTTGGAATGGAGATGTGAGCTGATTAGACTAGATATTATGCTATGTGTTACCGGTAGATGGTACCTGGTGGTAAGTGATGATGCAGTCTAAGATGATAGCGGGCTAACCTGGAAGGGGTATGGCAGTTTTTATTAAACCCATACCTCTTTGGTTTCTACACGGCATCGTACCAGAACGCTAAATCGCTTGGCGGCACGGCTTTGCCGGTAGGGTGGTAACTAGCCACGGCCGAAGCCTCCCACCAGACCAGACCAGAAATTTAGAAATCATAAAATTCCAAACCCCTGCCAGGAATCGAACCCGGGACCTCCCACTATTAAGACCACAGCGCTCACCACTGCGCCAGGGAGGTCGCCATGTTATACCTACGTACCTGCGCTTCCTTGGCTTTAGCATTAAAGCCAATTTTTTTTTAATTTTTTTTTAAATGCTTCAAACAAGAATCACTATGATTAATTCTATTTAAATATGGTTGTAATGGCTAGGCATAAATAAAAAAATTATATTTCCTGTCATCATGATCAACCTATCGCCGGTTCACTACAGAGCATGGGTTTCTTCTCAGAGCGAGAAGGGTTTGGCCATAGTCTACCACGCTGGCCATGTGCAGATTGGTAGACTTCACACACCTTTGAGAACATTATGGAGAACTCTCAGGTATGCAGGTTTCCTTCACTGTTACAGCAAGTGACATTTAATTACTTAGAACGCACATAACTCCGGAAGGTTAGAGGTACGTGCCTGGGAGCGAACCACCAACTTCAATTACCCGAATTAAAAGGCAGACGTCCTAACCACTAGGCTATCACAACTTTTTCTCCTTTCAGGCTCTTCTCAAAAGACACACAGAGCTGTGTCCGACGCCTGCCGAGCAGTCGGCTGTCTTAAGTATTGTCACAAAACTCCAGACTGTTCTTGATAATCTCGTGGTTGCGCCCGGAGATTTTGCAGCTTGTGTGAGTATAAATACCATACTAATATCAGGCCAGACCTGTCATTTTTAGGGTTCCGTACCTCAAAAGAAAAAACGGAACCCTTATAAGATCACTTTGTTGTCTGTGTGTCGGTCTGTCAAGAAACCTACAGGGTACTTCCCGTTGACCTAGAATCATGAAATTTTGTAGGTAGCTCTTATAGCAGACATTAGGGGAAAAATCTGAAAAATGTTCGGTGGTTACACAAAAATAATAAAATTGTGGTCGTGAACTAATTATTAGTATTTTCAATATTTGAAGTAAGATAACTATATCAAGTGGGGTATCATATGAAGGGGGCTTTACTTGTACATTCTAAAACAGATTTTCATTTATTTTTATGCATCATAGTTTTTGAATTATCGTGCAAAATTTCTAAAAAATACGACTTTAGTAAGGAACCCTTGGTGCGCGAGCCTGACTCGCACTTGGCCGGTTTTTAATGAATAAATGTTGTATTTTATTACAGCAACTAGAAGAGGTGAGACAAGTGGGGTCGTACAAGAAGGGTACAATGATGGCGGGCAAGAATGTGGCCGACATTGTGGTCATTATGAAGACCCTGCCCACCAAGGAGGCTGTGGAGGGGCTCTCCAATAAGGTATGATAAATATTTGTGTAGAACCTTCATAAGTGTTGTGGGGAATATGGATGTTTAAATTATATCTATTGTCTTCTCAATCCATCAGGTGAATGAAGAGCTGAACAAGTTGATGCGAGCAGAAGGCCTGGGCAATGTGACAAGCACATGCCACGAGCGCGGTTTCACTGTGAGCGCCGCCGCGGCTGCTGTCAGAGTATTGGTCACTACCCTGCACCAGAACCTGAGAAAGCTGGAGCCAGAGGTGAGATATACAGAGAGCTGAACAAGTTGATGCGAGAAGAAGGCCTCATACTGACTAGGGAAGGTTTCATACTGACTAGGAACTTACATTGCCCACTATAATTTATTTTTTTAATAGACTAACCAGCTTTCGCTGATGCGTCTATATCAGAACTGCTTCAAGTTTTCCAAATGTTTGTCCAATCTATTCTTGAACTGGCTAACAGAACTTGACATAACCACATCCTTATGCAATTTATTCCATATGTGAACAACTCTGTTGGTCAGAAAGTGTTTTAATGGATTTGACGATGGCAATTTTATTGATTGGTATGTTTGTATACAAACTGGTCATTATTCATAATGACTGTTGTTTTAAAAAGAAAATAAGCCATAAACACAACTTATATTTGCCTTTCCCCTTCAACTAAGCGTAAAGCTTGTGCTAGAAGTAGGTACGATAGTAGTGCAACCGGTGGAGTTTGAACCGCCGACCTTTCGGAATTCAGTCTGTTACTGAACTGTTGAGCTGTTGAGGCGCTATGTACCATATGTATGTTGTTGCAGGTACACCTGGACTACAAGGTGATCAGCAGCCACCTGGCTGCCATCAGACACAGCCGATGGTTTGAGGAGAACGCCCACCACTCCTCCATCAAGGTACATCTTCACACTCACTGATGGTGACATTGCATAGCTCATGCTGATAAACACATCTCCCTCTCACTCACACACTATAGAATAGAATAGAATAGAATATATTGTTTTAGAAAGTTTGTTTTTAGAATTCTGAGAGGGGAGACCCATGCTATGTAGTGAGCCGGTCATGGGTTGATCATTTTACAAGTGCTTTTGAATCTTCAAAATAATTGATATTGATCAATCGATTAGTCAAAGTCAAAAAAGTTTATTCAAAATAGTTAATAAATTACACTTTGATAGTCGTTTGTTGCATTTGTAAGATGATGATAATGGTGATAATTATTACGCAAACTTGAAACTAAAGCTGCGAGGGTTTGAAACGCGCCCAGGTCTGAGAAGAGCCCACAACAAACTCAGATCAATATACTATGTATATTGTATAGTGCCCGCCTTAGGCATTGCCCCCGCGGGACCTATCTACGCAACATTCGTTGTACTCTAGCGTCAATCTGGTGTTTTGTTAGCAATACAATGGGGTCGATTCTCTTGTACACAATCTCTAAACTAAACTAAAACAGGTCTAAATCTAGTGCTATCCTGTGTTTGTTGCTTGCGGAAAACCGCAAGCAACATTATGAAAGGGATAGCAATAGATTTAGACGTGTCATTTTAGTTTAGTTTACAGATTGTGTACAACGGAATTAGCCACAATGTGAACTTTTGAAAAATAAGATTTTTTCGCGTTATTTTTGTGGTATCATATCAGTAATCATCAGTCCTATCACCTGTCTTAATTTTTGCTTGCATTTTAATAACATCCTGTACAGTATCTGATAGGAAATGTTGCACATCGAACTTTAGAAAGAGATAATAGTTTGGTAGAGACAGTCTCTGTGGTTGAGACCGACAAATCGTGACACAGATATGAGTGACAGAGACGACGCGACGCTCTACAAAGTAGAATTTTTTTTCTGAAGTTCGATATGCAATATTTATGGACACAAACATTAATCCTTAAATCCAGGTATTTTGACTGCAGGTGTTAATACGTCTTCTACGGGACATGTGCGCGCGTCACTCGGGGCTCGAACCCCTAACCCCCTGGATGATCGACCTTCTGGCGCACCACTGCATCATGACCAACCCCGCGCGCCAGGCGCTGCCCATCAACGTGGCCTTCCGGTGAGTGACGTCACTGCAGATCCAACATGGCGTCCAGAAACCTACAGGACACTTCCCGTTGACCTAGAATCATGAAATTTGACAGGTTGGGTAGATCTTATAGCACATGTAAGGGGAAAAATCCGAAAACCATGAATTTGTGGATTTGAAAACCTCGTATTTTCAATTATCAAAGTAAGATAACTATATCAAGTGGGGTATCATATGAAATGTACTTTACCTGTACATTCTAAAACAGATTTTTATTAATTTTTATTTTTTATGCATAACTAGCTGCCCCGGCGTACTTCGTACCGCTCGATTCTTTTTCAGATTTTTTTTTAATTTTTCTCCGTAAGAACCATCCCCATACATACAAAAATTAACGAAATTGGTGCAGCTGTTCTCGAGATTTGCGATCAGCAATTCTTTTTATATATAGACTAGCTTATGCTCGCGACTTCGTCCGCGTGGACTACAAAATTTCAAACCCCTATTTCACCCCCTTAGGAGTTGAATTTTCAAAAATCCTTTCTTAGCGGATGCCTACGTCATAATAGCTATCTGCATGCCGAATTTCAGCCCGATCCGTCCAGTAGTTTGCGCTGTGCGTTGATAGATCGGTCAGTCAGTCACCTTTTCCTTTTATATATATAGAAAAGATAGTTTTTGATTCATCGTGCAAAATGACGAAAAAATACAACTGTAGTGCGGAACCCTCGGTGCGCGAGTCTGATTCGCACTTGGCCGGGTTTTTTTGAAGGTAAGAATGTATGTTCCAGTCGCGCCCTGTCCCTGCTCGCGGGCGGCCTGTTCCTGCCGGGCTGCGCGGGGCTGCCCGACCCGTGCGAGGCGGCGCACTCGCGCGCGCACACCGCGCTCGACCTCGCCGCGCAGGACCACGCCGCCGCCACCGCGCAGACGTGAGTGTGCACACTGCTTTACCGTCATCGTCAACATCATCATCATCATCATCATCATCATCATCATCATCATCATCATCATCATCATCATCATCATCATCATCAACCCACTACCGGCCCACTACTGAGCCTACGGGGTGATACGTAAAACGTTGCCGTAGCGACAGCAGTAGCAATGCTACGGTTCATATGCTGTCTCTCTTCTTCTTATGTTGCTTTGTGGCTATTGCTGTCTCTCTCTAGCCGCCGTTACGTGTGACGTTTGACAGCAATGATTGCGAGATAAACGCCTGTCGCGAGATACGTAATCACCTCGCCGTGCCGGTCTCCTCTCATAGTGAGAAGGGTTTATGCCATAGTCTACCACACAGGCCCCATGCTGATTGGCAGACTTCACACACCTTTGAGAACATGCAGAACTGTCAGACATGCAGGTTTCCTCACGATGTTTTCCTTCACCGCTAAAGCAAGTGATATTTAATTGTTTTAAAAACGCACGTAACTCCGTAAAGTTGTGTGTGCCCGGGATCGAACCCCTGGCCTTCCGAAAAGAAGGCAGCGGTCCTAACCACTGGGCTATCACAGCTGTATTGTTACAATAATAAATTTTCTCAAAAATCCATACTAATATTATAAATGCAAAAGTGTGTCTGTCTGCTAGCTTTTCACGGCCCAACCGCTTAACCGATTTTGATGAAATTTGGTACAGAGTTAGCTTATATCTCGGGGAAGGACATAGGCTACGTTTTATCCCGGAAAATTAAAGAGTTCCCATGGGATTTTCAAAAAACTTAATCCACGCGGACGAAGTCGCGGGCATCATCTATTATAAAATAAAACTAAATAAATGTTAAGTAAACAATTGAATCTTGAATCTTCCCAAGTAGAAATTTATTATAACTATAGAAAGACTCCTCGTTAAAATGTTAATATTAAAAAGAACTTAATTTTGTTCCCAGCTTGCTGCGGGTGGTGGCTCGAGGTGGTCACAGATATGTGTTAGGGCTCCAGGCCTTCGAAGGCGGCAAGGACATATCCACGGAGATCACAGTGTGGGACGGCGTGGTCGTGTCTCCCCTCGCGCCCGCCTACCACGACACGCCGGAACCCATGGACACCGACGACAAAGGTAAACCTACCCTACCTTGAACGCCTCCACCATCCCCTTATCCCAAACCCCAAAATCTTACCTAGCACTACAACCAGCAGCACAAGTTTAACCTACAGGAACAACATTAGGTAACAACAATAACCTACGCCACGACACACCGAGAATGCTCTTGGCAAGAGCTAGGCGAATAATGAATCGCTACGGTATATAGTTTCGGATTGAGTATGCTGCGTAGGGTCTACTGGCCGCTACAGCGTCACCGGATGGGTTGGTGAGCGCGGAGCTCCGCCTGGGGGTACCCCTCAGTGTCACGATGTCGGTAGGGAGCATGACGTAATGTGCAAAGTGACAACTAAACGGCGCTTCTAACTTGCCAACGTTCTCGTATTCCAAATATTGTACCTTTAGAAAGAGATAGCGGTTTCGTAAAGCGTTGTCTCTGTCGTTGAGACCGATAAAACGTCACATAGGGTATGAGTGACAGAGCCTAAAGAAATGTACATTAATGCTTTTAGAATGACATTTCGGCTTTGTAGAGCGTTGTTTCTGTCACTCATACCTATACGACGTTTTGTCGGTCTCAACGACAGAGACAGTGCTCTACAAAGGACAATGACAGAATTTATATAGAACTGTGACCCATTTTATTATATAAAAGTCGTTAACATGTATGCTTTATGCAGCATTTTGTTGCTGTTTGATCACTAATAACTAAACATAGGATTTAACACCTCTAGAACTTGCGGTTTTTCATTAAATCTAAGTTTAAGTCACAATGATTCGAGGTTATATGCAATTTACCTATAATGTTGTGAAACTAATAAAAACATCCGCAAGTTTAAAATCACAATTTTTAATTTTTAAGTGGTTATTTAATACTAGCAAAATTATCATTAACTAGCTTATGCTCGCGACTTCGTCCGCGTCGACTACAAAATTTCAAACCCTTATTTAACCCCCTTAGGAGTTGAATTTTCAAAAACCCTTTCTTAGCGGATGCCTACGTCATATTAGCTATCTGCATGCCAAATTTCAGCCCGATCCGTCAAGTAGTTTGACCTGTGCGTTGATAGATCAATCAGTCAGTCAGTCAGTCACCTTCTCCTTTTATATATATAGATTTATATTGTGTGTAAATTGGTGGGTCAGGATCTGTCATTCTCCTTTGCTATCTCCTTCTAAAGGTCGATGTACATTACTTTCGGCCGGCTGTACACTGAAAAAAAACATCTTTTTTTTCCAGATGACGATGGCGTTCAAGATGGAGTGGCGGCTTAGTGATAAGATATCAAGTGTGGCTGTAACCTATTGTGTTATGATATTAACTTTTAATGAATTTCTAATAAATAATATAGGAATTACCTGTTTTTTCATTGATATTACAAACATTACTAAATTCTACAATGGTACTGGTAACTTGCTTGCTGTGATAGCCTAGTGGTTAGGACGTCCGCCTTCTAATCAGAGGTCGGGGGTTCGATCCCGGGCACGCACCTCTAACTTTTCGGAGTTATGTGCGTTTTAATTAATTAAATATCACTTGCTTTAACGGTGAAGGAAAATATTGTGAGGAAACCTGCATGCCTGAGAGTTCTCCATAAGGTTCTCAAAGGTGTGTGAAGTCAACCAATCCGCACTTGGCCAGCGCGGTAGACTATGGCCAAAACCCTTCTCACTCTGAGAGGAGACTCGTTCTCTGCAGTGAGCCGGCGATGGGTTGATCATGATGATGACTGGTAACTCACAACTATATTTTATTCACATCCTTTTCTTATTACATTGGTAAGAAAAAGATGCCAATACTATAAAATTTAATTGCCATAAAGTATAAGTACCAAGGAAAACATCGTGAGGAAACCTGCATGCCTGAGAGTTCTCCATAATGTTCTCAAAGGTGTGTGAAGTCCACCAATCCGCACATGGCCAGCGCGGTAGACTGTGGCCAAAACCCTTCTCACTCTGAGAGGAGACCCGTGCTCTGTAGCGAGCCGGCGATGGGTTGATCATGATGATGATGATAACGCACACCTACGGAAAGAGTCGAGGCGCAGTTTTTAGGGTGCGGTGCTAACGGACCCTATTGCTAAGCCTCCGTTGTCCGTCCGTCCGTCTGTCAGCGGGCTGTATCTCGTGAACCGTTATAGGTAGAGGGTTGAAATATTCCCAGGGATGTGTATTTCTATTGCCGCTATAACATGTAAAAAAAATTGCAAAATGGTCGCCATTAAAAAAAAATTAAAAATTGTCTAACAGCCGTACTCAGAGTCGTTTAATCTTAAATATATAAAAGGAAAAGGTGACCGACTGACTGACTGACTGATCTATCAACGCACAGCTCAAACTACTGGATGGATCGGGATGAAATTTGGCATGCAGATAGCTATTATGACGTAGGCATCCGCTAAGAAAGGATTTTTGAAAATTCCACCCCTAAGGGGATGAAATAAGGGTTTGAAATTTGTGTAGTCCACGCGGACGAAGTCGCGAGCATAAGCTAGTAGTTACATAAGTTTAGGTAAAACGAGACAGAGCTAGATCTCTCACATAAATCTGTCTCGTTTTTTCAACTCAATCATAAGTAACGATTAGCGACTCTGAGTGCGGCTGTAAATCTAATTAGAAATCAGATGAAATTAATTTTTGAGAATCAGATGAAACAAAAACAAAAAAATCAGTGACATCAAATTTTTAATAAACTACGAAACAAAATCTTCACAACATTAATCTAGAAACAATACAACATTTTTTGACTTTTGACATCTTTTCAATAACAAGTATCGCAAATTGCTAATGCGCGTGGCCGCCATTTTAGTGACGTCAGCACCAGACTGAAGTTTCGAGCTGATGGTATATATTTTTTACTTAAATATACCTACGTCAAATGAGGTCATTGATGAGTAATTTCGATGTTAATGAGACATGATTCCAGCGCAATAGCGGGACTTAACAAAAATTAGGCGAAAAAAAAATTAATTGTCTTTGCATTCACCTCGAAACAACAGTACCAAATGCAATGCTGGTCTTAGTGGTCAATTTCCTGGGTCTTCGGTTCTGGACCTTCCTGGACAGGATGTCGTTGCCGGGGTACAGGCCGGACACTTTCGTGCTCATCGACAATTTACTTAGCTTCTCGTCCAATCCTTCAATAGATTAAAGACAGTGTTACAGTGCGACAAGGCTATCTCGGCGCGTGGTGAAAATCGGAACTAACGTTGCCATCAAGTGTCCCCTTTGTTCTTGTTTGAATATTCCAAGCCTTTGTTCTCCAACAGCGCCCCCCTGTCAATGTCATTCAAGTGCCAAGAGAGCCTTGTCGCACTGTAAAAACAAATATACTCCGCGACAGGTTGAGATGCCAATCTCGCATGGTGAGATTGGCATCAATCTAAGAAGGTGGTGGGGGTGGGGGACGCCGTCGCGCTCGCCCGCACGGTTCGTCGTCATATATTTTATGTGGAACAATAGATTCCGCCATCTTGATTTTATCTGCTCATCAAGTAGACTTTCAGGTCCTGCTCATTTTCTACCAAAGCACCTCTCTTCCATCTTAAATTTCAGGTCATTCATGCAGTACATTAAGTAGAACCTACCTTGTTTGCTCGTGTGTTTAGCAAACTGCGGGGCGAAGCATGAGACCGACGAGACGGTGATAGCGTCATTGACGCCTACTTTCCTGTTCTCAGCGTAGTTTGATCTTATTTTACCTTGAAATAAGTAGGTACTACTTAACTTAAGTAAGTAGGTACAGCTAAGTAAGCCAGCTTCCTAAGTTAAAAGTCAAAGTCAAAAAATTTATTCAAAACTAGCTGCCCTGGCGAACTTCGTTCCTAAGTCGATTAAATTTTTTTAATTTTTCTCTCCGTAAGAACCATCCTCGTACTTCAGGGAATATTATAAAAAAAGAATCAGCGAAATCGGTTCAGCTGTTGTCGAAATTTGCGATGAGCAACACATTTAGTGATTCATTTTTATATTATAGAAGATAGTCAACCTCCACTTCAACTTTAGATTGAACTATTTATATTGTGCGCTCTGTAAAGTATCTTTTATCTGTATGTATACAATTCAAAGTCCTGACTGACTGACTTACCTAATCAACGCACAGCCTAAACCGCTGATCCTAGAGACATGAAATTTGGAGGGTGTGTTCTTTGTAAAGAGTAAATCCACTAAGGATTTTTTGAAGTTCCACCCAGTGGGTTAAATGGGGAATGGAAGCAGTGGCGTAGCTAGGTAACCAAGGGCCCTGGTTCACTGCTATCTAAACTGGTTAGGTTTTATCAAGTAAAAATATTAAATATACAAATACGTTCACAGAAAGAATTTACGGGAATTCCCTAGTAACTTTCGAATTATCATATATATAAAACTTTCGTTCGATCGAGATTTTCTGGTAAGGATTCGAGGGCCTCCTGAGCTTTAGGGCCCCGGGGCACTGCCCCGCCTAACTCCTAGGTAGCTACGCCACTGAATGGAAGTTTGTATGAAAGTTCGTTATTTCCATGAAAATTGATATTTTTGTTTTCGGTCACAAATAAAAAAATATGTGTTTCAAGATTTTTGAAAATTCAACCCCCACGTCGATTTTCTAAACTCCACCCCGCGAAGCCGGGTCAGCTAGAACATAATAAATGTATACCTACCGTATATGTCTATATGTTGTATGACGTTGAGGAGCTCGCATTTCTTGTACGTGTCTCGGATCCGTTGCAGCTCATTGTTGAGGGTCAGCGTGCCGACCTCGAAGGTTTGCTTCGCCATCGCCATTTCAATTATGTTTTCTTAATCATAATATTTTGGAATTTTTCCCAAGTTTTACCTCACTTGAATTTTAACAGTAATTTTCCTAGATGTGCCAAAAATGACTTAGTGTCATTTAATGTTGAATTCTAATAATGACACTTTGGCATGACAAAAAAACCTCTATGATTGGTTTCATAGGTTTCAATAAGGTATAGTCCGTACAAAATGACTCCAAACGCGCCATTTTAACTCTGTGTGGCAATTGTCTTGCCAAAAGTACGGTTCACATTATTCTGTGCCTTTAAATGAACTAAAATTGTACTTTCGACATGAAATTTGACACAAATGGCGCGTGAAAAGTCATTTTTTACGCATTATAAGCACTTGTTAAAATATAGTCCGTAAAAAATTACTCCTCATGCGCTATTTTAGTCAAAAGTACGGTTCACCCATAGTCCATAGAGTAGGATGTATATGGGTTCACCTTTATAATGACTAAAATATCTGTGACTAATATGGTACTTTTGACGAGAAATTTGACACAAAGTTAAAATGAAATCCGTGGCCCTACCCGCGGTTGTTTGACAGCTACAATGTCACGATTGCAATCATCGCTGATTGGTTAATGCTCGCTCACTATTGGCTACAATGCATTGTTGCAACAAGAATGGCACAAATTCAGCCAATCAGAACAATTGAGATTGTAATAATGATTGATGCAGGTTTTAGACAATCGCCCTACAGGTGCGCGCGCGATTGCCGTAGCTACAATGTCACGATCGCAATCACCTCCGATTGGTTGACGCTCGCTCACTATTGGCATTGTTGCAACAAGAATCGCACAAATTCAGCCAATCAGAACAATTGAGATTGTAATAATGATTGATACAATCGCCCTACGGAAATCCGAGTCAAATCCAAAAGGTTGGTGGTTCAAACACCATCCGTTGTCTACTATTGTCGTACTTACTCCTAGCACAAGCTTTACGCTTAGTTGGAGGGGAAAGGAGAATGTTAATCATGATTAACATGGCTAAAATTAATTTTAAAAAATAGTAGTTTTTTGTGGTGAAAATAAATTAAAAAATCAAAAAATAAAACTCAGCAGTCGGTTTTAATTTTTTTATATTCAATTATAAATTAACCTAGTTTCAATACAACTAGCTTACAACAAAAACACTTGGCTTCCAAATTCATGAGCTTATGCTGTGGACACATCTAACGTGATCATAAAGCTGTGTCCACACCAATAAAAAAATTCCGTCATGTTGACCGTTGCATGAGCCTTTAGTATTTCGATACCTCCCACGTAAAGCCTGACCAGAAAAATAAAACACCTCGCCATTGTTCCGTTTTTCCTTTTGAGGTACGGAACCCTAAAAAATATAATTTTAGCATTTTTTTAAATTTAAGAGCATAAAATAAATATAAATAGATGTTGTTAATTTAAAAAGTCCGAAACTAATTTAGTGACTGCAACAACTTACGTGGGAGGTATCGATTTTTGCCGCAAAATCGAGTCTTTTTCATATAAAAACGAATTTCAATAACGAAAATGTATGCATCGATACTCAAACAAATTATGCATAAATAGATACAGTGAATAATTCGCCGAAAACTCTAAATTTTATTAACTATGGACACAGCTTAACATTTTTTTTAATTTGGTATAATCAAAAATTGTAACCAATTGATTCCATAATAATTAACATGATTCATTCATAATTTTAATTTCTTATTTAATAATAACTTGTTGATGCCTACGACTTCGTTCGCGTGGATTTACGTTTTTGAAAATCCCGCGGGAACTCTTTAATTTTCCGGGATAAAAAGTATCCTATGTCACTCTCCAGGTCTTTCAATATACCCATGAAAAAAATCACGCCGATCCGTCACTCGGTTGCGACGTGATTGAAGGACAAACCAACAGATCAATAAACCAACAACTTCGCATTTATAATAGGGGTACTGATTAAAAAAATTTAATCAATGAAATCAATTCAATTTTTGGCAAACATAATTCAATTACAAATTGTGGCAGAAATCGGAGTTCAGATGAAACCAAAAATTCCAAATCAAAATTCAAAAAATATTTTTATAATTTAAAAAATATTTATACACAATAAATAATCCGATTAAAAATACGACAGAGATTAAGCAACAGTTAAATCACATTAATAGTTAAATTTTTCATTTTTTTACATTCATTTAAATGTGTCCCCACAGAGTTTCATTTAATTGTAATTTCTAGAGTTCCGTACCCGAAGGGTGCCAACGGGACCCTATTATAAGTCTCCGCTGTCGGTCCGTCTGTCAGTCAGCGGGCTGTATCTCATGAACCGTAATAGGTAAAGACTTGATCACAATCTTCTAAATATATAAAAGGAAAAGGTGACTGACTGACTGATCTATCAACGCACAGCTCAAACTACTGGACGGATCGGGCTGAAATTTGGCATGCAGATAGCCATTGTGACGTAGGCATCCGCTAAGAAAGGATTTTTGTAAATTCAACCCCTAAGGTGGTGAAATAGGGATTTGAAATTTGTGTAGTCCACGCGGACGAAGTCGCGAGCATAAGCTAGTTATTTATATTGCCGCTAAATAATATTTGAAACTAGCTGATGCCCGCGACTTCGTACGCGTGGATTTAGGTTTTTTAAAAAATCCCGTGGGAACTCTGATTTTTCGGGATATAAAGTAGTTTATGTCACTCTCCAGGTGTTTGACTATACACATGCAGAAAATCACGTCGATCCGTTGATCCGTTGCGACGTGATTGAAGGACAAACCAATAAACCAAAAAACAAACACACTTCCGCATTTATAATAGGGGTAGTGATTGCAAAATGGCCGCCATGCAAATTAAAACAAATTAAAGTATTTCTTCTTGTACAATGGTACGGAACCCTTCGTGTGCGAGTCCGACTCGCACTTGACCGGTTATTTTATTTTATTAACATAATACTGCACGTTACACAAAGTCTCTATACACTCACACGGCACCCGTTGCGTTCTCTTCGCACACTATCTGGTAAGTGATCAGGTATTCAGGATACGCCTAGAAAATAAAAATAAAAATATTTTATAAACAAGATTTTTTTAAATAAAAATAGCGAGCAAACGAGCAGGCGGATCACCTGATGTTAAGTGATTACCGCCACCCATGAACATTTGCAGCACAAGAGGAACCGCCGATGCGTTGCCGGCCTTTCAGGAATTTGTTGGCCCTCCCCTTGAACAACCCCATGTTGTAATCTAATGGGTTCACCGCCGAAGGGAGTTGAATCCACAGTGCGTTTAAAAAAAAGGAAAAAACGTCAAATGCGTCATACCTGAGAGTGAGGGAATAGAGAGTATAGCTCACCTGTTCTCCTCTATACACCACGTACTCGGGAAAGCACAGTCCGCCGTGCGAACGCGTGCCCGCTACACTGTGGTGGCCGGGAGGCGCATGCGCCATTTTCATAGCACTGAGCAGTTGGAAGCCCCGCCCTAACGTCACTCGACACAACAGCATTTGCCTGAAAACACACAAAAACACATCGCCTATAGTGGTACAGCCCCCCGATTGTCTAAGAAAAACGTATTCATCTTTATCGCAATCGTCACCAAACTGCCCTTTGATTGGTTGATTCGCTGTTTACATTTTTTTCACAGCCAATTAAAGGGCAGAATTTGTTGACGATTACGATAACGATGAATACGTTTTTTTTACACAATTGGGGGCCTGATTCTGACGGCAACTTAATTTTTGAGTATTCACATCATTTTCTTCAAAAAATTCCTCAGTGCTTGAAGACCAAAGTTTTCGAACAGTGCGTGTTGCCAGTGATGACATATGGATCCGAGACATGTTCGCTAACTATGGGCCTCATAAGAAAGCTCAGAGTCACTCAGCGGGCGATAGAGAGAGCTATGTGCGGAGTTTCTCTACGTGATCAATGAGGAAATGAGGAGATCCGTAGGAGAACTAGAGTAACCGACATAGCTCAACGGGTTGCGAAGCTGAAGTGGCAATGGGCAGGGCACATAGTTCGTACAGCCGATAGACGGTGCTGGAATGGCGATCTCGCACCGGAAGACGCCGTGTAGGAAGACCCCCGCACTAGGTAGACGGACGACATCAGACGAGTCGCAGGGAGCCGCTAGATTCAGGCGGCGAAAGACGGCAGCGTGTGGAAGTCCCTACAAGAGACCTATGTCCAGCTGTGGACGTCTATCGGTTGATGATGATGAGGAATACTAAGCGTACGTGTAGTTTAGTTGTATGGAGTAAATTGGTCACCGACAAATTGGCTACTATTACATAAAAGTCTAACAAAACGACAGTGACGCAGCGTTGGAAGATCCCCACTAGGTGGACGGACGACATCAGACGAGTCGCAGGAAGTCTATTGCAATCGTTAACAACATGGCCTTAATACCCACAATGAAAGCAACTTTTTCCCACTTATAAATAAATAAATAAATAGAATAGAATAGAATAGAATAGAATAGAATAGAATAGAAGTTTATTAGTTGATCCGACACATGATAAACACAAACACAAATATTTACAAAAAAAACATTCCTTAAAATCTAATAGGTACCTATTATCTAAAATGTGTCGTGCCAACGAAAAGGCCCGAACTCAGCTGAATGTTGTGGTTACACGAATAAATAAATAATCTTTTATTTCAGACCAGTTCTAGTCCATATTTAAATTTACAACTATATATTTACTAAAGTTAGTGTGTTAGTAACAATATTTCCTTATAGTTATGTTAGTAATGTTAGTGCTTACTGATTAAACAAAGTGGCCTAACGTGGCAGCTCTAGGCGCCTGTGGCCACCGGCCACAGCCACCCAATGCTTAATTATTGGGCAGCCTATCCTATCTTTAATTGCACCCAGAATGCTGTTGGAACTGCTACGAAGACGCTGTAGGAGGGAGGCCATCTTTTTACGGATGATGGCATGAAAGCCATCAGTCCTGGCCTCCGTGAACATTCCACTAGCGCTACAGCCCCTCGGCAGCCCCAGCAGCATTCTGAATGCATTATTGTATTGTACTCTCAGTGAGTTCAGCGCTTTTTTGGAGTATCTGACCCACAGACCGCTCGAGTAGAAGGATTGACAATACGCTTTGAATAGGATAATTTTTACTTCTTTAGTACATCGAGCGAATCTGCGTGCCAGCATATTACTCCTCACAGTGAGCGCTCTGCGCTCCCTTTCTATGTCCTCTTTATCGCTATTAAATAATCAAAACAGTAATTATACTTCAATCAATCAATCAGCCTGTTTGCGTCCACTGCTGGACATAGGCCTTCCCAAGAGCGCGCCACCACACACGATCCTCCGCCTTCCTCATCCACCCACTTCCCGTTACCTTCTTGAGGTCGTCAGTCCAGCGGGTTGGAGGTCATCCCACACTGCGCTTGCTGATACGCGGTCTCCACTCCAGAACACGTCTGCCCCAGCGACCATCGGTTCTGCAGCAGATGAAGCCTGCCTACTGCCACTTCAGCTGGCTAATTCGTTGAGCTATGTCACTTTGGTTATATAGTCAACTAGCTTATGCTTGCGACTTTGTCCGCGTGGACTACATTTCAAACCCCTATTTCACCCCTAATATTCCCCTAACTAACTAATATTCCCCTTTCCTCTCCAACTAAGCGTCAGGCTTGTGCTAGGAGTAGGTACGATAATAGTGCAACGGGCGGGGTTTGAACCGTCGACCTTTCGGTTTTCAGTCCACTACTATACCGGTTGAGCTATTGAGGCTCTATAGTCGCTTTGGTTATATAGTCAACTAGCGACCTGCCCCGGCTTCGCATGGGGGCAATGTAGATACTAATGTGGTGCCATTGAGGTGTCATTGCCTCGGAAACTTTCAAATGAGAGGATTTTTTCCGACCTAATTCACATTACTTCAATTTCTCTGGGGATCTCTAATTTTTTGAGAATTACACAATAGCTATAAACCTTCCTCTTGAAGCACTCTATCTATTGGTGTAAACCGCATTAAAATCCGTTGCGTGGTTTAAAAGATCTACGCGTTCATACATACAGACGCGGGAAGCGACTTTATTTTATACTATGTAGAGATGGAGTCGTTGGCAATAGTTAACAACATGGCCTTGATACCCACAATGAAAGCAACTTTTTCCCACTTATAAAATAATCAATACAGTAATTATACCTATTATACTTACCTATTATACCTATTATATTATACTTACCTATGACATAAATAGCAGGATCGGTCCTTGTGCGTCGGACAGCCGGAGCCTCCCCCGAAGCCATACACGTACTGGTTGCTTTTCGACGAGTGTTCTGCAAAGTAAATACCCGCACCGAACATGCCACCTAGACAAAACAAAATATAATTTTTTTATCAAATATAATTTTTTATAACTTGTTTAAGCTAATCAAATATATCTATTTTTAGGGTTCCGTACCTCAAAAGGAAAAACGGAACCCTTATAGGATCACTTTGTTGTCTGTCTGTCAAGAAACGTACAGGGTACTTCCCGTTGACCTAGAATCATGAAATTTGGCAGGTAGGTAGATCTTATAGCTGACATTTGGGGAAAAATCTGAAAACTGTGTCTCTAGGGTTAGATCACACAAAAAAAATTAAATTGTGGTCATGAACTAATAATTAGTATTTTCAACTTTCGAAGTGTGTGACTATATCAAGTGGGGTATCATATGAACGGTCTTCACCTGTACATTCTAAAACAGATTTTTTTTATGCATCATAGTTTTTGAATTATCGTGCAAAATGTCGAAAAAATACGACTGTAGTACGGAACCCTCATTGCGCGAAAGTTGTAAAAATAAAGAGAAAAAAATATCGACTGAGAACTTGTTTTAAATAAAAATAGCAAGCCAACGAGCAGAATTGAACACTACGAGCTATGTGACTGTACGAAACAGCATATAAAGTGAAAACGTCAAAAATTTTAGATAGGCTGCGCGATTGCGGGAGAATGACAGCTACAAAGTCACGATCGCAATCACCTCTGATTGGTTGACGCTCGCTCACTATTGGCTACAATGCATTGTTGGACTACATTGCAATTAGAGGTGTCAAATACAGGTTCATGTGTGTATCACAATATTATCACGTGTTACAGACAAATATTTAATAATTATTAACGTTACATTATTTTGTTACAAAAAAAAATTGCTTGAACCGTGAGGCGCAAGCAGAAAAATGGGTGCAATCGATTTTCGACCTTATTGACATACGTCAGAAAACAGCATTTTAGCAATCTATGAATTATACTGAGCAAGAATATGACAAAAAACAACTTTCTCATAACCGTCAATAAGGTCGAGATTTGCTTGCACCGATTTCACCATGAGGCGCAAGCAGATAAATGGGTGCAAGCGATTTCCGACCTTATTGACATAGGGAACAACATTTTAACAATCTATGAATGATACCTACTGAACAAGAATATGACAAAAAACAACTTTCTCATAACCGTCAATAAGGTCGAGAACTAGGGTATAGCTTGTATTTAACTCGATTGATTTAAATTTTAAATTTTACTCTTAATAGGTACCCAATGCATACCTTCGCGACAGGTCGAAATGGCAATCGGGGAGGGAATGCCCCGCACACCCGCACGGCCCCTGTGCTAACCCAGTGCGGGCGAGCGAGGGTGACGTGCGGGTGTGCGGGGTGTCACCCCCGCCTCATACCCCGATTGCCATCTCAACCTGTCGCGGAATACAGTACCTAGTACCTACCTATGTATGTAAAAATAAAAACAAGTAGAACGATAAAGCAATGTCAAGTAGATACCTACAATACAATAGGTAGGTAAGTTTACCTAGTTACCTATAAAAAAATCTTTTTAGTAGGTAACTACTATATTTATTATCATACATTTCTACATATTTATTATCATATGAATTATAAAATGATGATGATGATTTCTAAAAAGAACAATACCACTTCACGTACCTAACCTATTACCTATAATACTTAAATGTTTGATAATACCTACACTTTGAAAAACATTTTCTCATACGATTTATAAAATGACGCAAGTATTTCCAAAAAGAACAAATCTACTATAATAGGTATTATTAACGCGCGACACAAATCTATCACAACACAAAAATGTACCTAATCTACATTATTTTGCCTAATCTACATTACAATTATTCGCATTAAATATTTATCGACACTCAAGTTCACAAATAAATAAAACTGCATTCAAAATTTATTACGAAACAAACAAAATGATAAAAATACTAGCCGCATACTCGTATCATCACAGTCAACATGTAACAGGCCAATACGAAAATTCGATGTAATAATTATTCACCGTCGAATCGCGACGATATTTGTATTCAGCTGTACTACCTAATATATTTTATTCTAATATCGTCGCTCGGTCGCGCCGCGGCGTATCAAAGATCGAACGCCTGAGTTATTTTTTAGGAAGGATTTTCTCAAATTTTCACTACTTATTATATATTGTATTCAATTTTGTTTTAATCTAAAAACGAATATCTTGAATACATTTATATATTTAATAAATTTATTAGGTACATTATTTTTTGACACCTCTAATTGCAATTGAGATTGTAATAATGATTGATGCAGGTATAAGACAATCGCCCGAAGGGTAAAATTTAAGGTTTTTTGTGTGATCTAACCCTAAATTTACGGTTTTCAGATTTTTCCCCAGCTATAAGATCGCTATAAGATCTACCTACCTGCCAAATTTCATGATTCTAGGTCAACGGGAAGTACCCTGTAGGTTTCTTGACAGACAGACAGACAACAAAGTGATCCTATAAGGGTTCCGTTTTTCCTTTTGAGGTACTTTTGAACCCTAAAAACCTGGTATGGGTGTGTGTGTGTGTGCATGTGTGCGTGCGTGCGCGCGTGTTCGTGTTTTTGTAGTATAGTTACCAATGTAGGCGTGTCTCTCGTCGAAGCCCTTCTGCACGATGGCGTTGATGAAAGGCGAGCCGTGGAACAGCATCCTCTCGTTGGTGACGCCGGCCTCCTCCGTCACCTCGCGTCTGCGATGTTGGTACCGCTCCCACAGCCGACCGTTCACGAGCTTTTGTATCTGTATTGACAAACAGCCGTACTCAGAGTCGCTTAATCGTTACTTAAGTTTAGTTAAAACGAGACAGCTATACCTCTCACATAAATCTGTCTCGTTGTAACTCAATGTTAAGTAACGATTGGCGACTCTAAATACGGCTGATAGTATTCATGGAATAAAATAAAATAAATTTTTATTCAAATAAACTTTTACAAGTGCTTTTTAATCGTCAGATTCGGAATGCCATTCCTACCGAGAAGAACCAGCAAAAAAACTCGGCAGTTGCTCTTTATAGTGTGACTAGCTGAACTA
Source organism: Maniola hyperantus (assembly GCF_902806685.2). Lineage (NCBI taxonomy): Eukaryota > Metazoa > Arthropoda > Insecta > Lepidoptera > Nymphalidae > Maniola > Maniola hyperantus. The sequence continues at coordinate 6,167,330 of NC_048561.1, forward strand.
CGTATGCTCCACTCTGCTCTTCCATGCTATCCTGTGCTCTTCTTTGCTATTCTACGCTATGCTACATGTATGCCTGGATGAAATTCCCTTAAATGGGAGTACCCATTGAGAGAAATATACAATTATAGAGAAAACCTATATAAGAAATATAAATTTCTAGACCCAGCGATTTGAGCCGTACATTGTTGTCAATCAATTTGTACATATAAATATCTATGTTTAAACATATAAAAGTTACTAAATTTACAAATATAAAAGGAAGTTTTTTAATGCATTTAGTAAATCAGCAAGTCCTAATATAACAAAATAAAACATCTCACTTTTTCCTTGTATTTAGCGTATTAAATAAATTCAACAATCTTTAGCATAATGTCCCTTGTTCCTACAGTTATAGCAATACATGCTTTAAATGAAAAGAGCCAGTAATAATATGGCTACTTTTTGCTTAAAAACTTCCACTAATAACTCAACTTGCGGTGGTTCTATAATACATAAAGAAAACTCTCCATTCTCTCCGCACTCTTACCCTAACAATGTTGTATCTAGTGAAGTGTCCGCCCGCATGGTCCCTGTGCAAGCGCACTCCAGCCTGCATCTCTCTCTCCAGAACAGCGAACTCGCTCTCTCCGTTCTCTCCGCATTCCCCTGTACTAGGCGTCACGTCGACTAGTGTTGTGCCGCCATACCATTCTGTAGACATTATGATGAGTTACAGAAACAAATCCAAATATTGTTCGATCTATCTATCTATATATCTATCATGTATACAAAAAGTTCTTGCCGATATTTTTATACGATATTTTAAAGTTTACGATATAATATAAAATTCGAATATGACTTGAATTTCTCCAACATAAATCAAAGTGAAAACTCAGTGAAGTCATTTTGTACGGAATATAAAGGGTACTTATCTCACCGGAGTGCGTCTGCAAGCTGTGTCGAGCAGCCTTAATCAGTCGATGGCGATGCCCGTACGCGGCCACGCCCACCGCTCGCAGGTCTTCGTGGCACATCTCCGATAAGATGTCCACCGTGATCTGTTCCCGTTCCAGAACAGGTGCTAGCTGTTCCAGACCAATGCTGGAACAAAATAATTCAGAGGATCAGAGACAGAACAGAACTTATTCCAATATTTCCATCTGTACCGATATTATAAATGCGAAAGTGTCTTAGTTTGTTGGTTGGTTGGTTTATTGGTTTGTTGGTTTGTCTTTCAATCACGTCCTTACAAAGCAACCGATTGAGGTGATTTTTTGCATGGGTATAGTTAAAGGCCAGGAGAGTGACATAGGCTACTTTTTATCCCGGAAAATCAGATTTCCCACGGGATTTTTAAAAACCTTAATCCACGCGGACGAAGTCGTGGGCATCAGCTAGTTGGTATATAAATCGCCAAAATAAAGTAATGGAATTGGAAAAAAGAGAACGATTAAAAGTTGTCTTGATGTTTCAGAAGGCGTTCGAAAAAATCTAAAAAAAGGATTTGAGAAGAGAAACACGACACTTAATAAACACAAAAGATATATAATACATAGAACACAACTCAAAAAGGAATGACTGAAAAAAAATTAAAGATATGCAAAGGTTATTTTATTGGCCTATGTCTCGTATAAATGTCAAATAATACTAATATACCTGGTCAAGAACGTCTGTAGAGATTCAGAAGTGGAGAGAGCAGAGGCAGGCCTGCCCGCTGCATCCTCCAGGCTTCCACGGGAACCCTCCGACCAATAATTTGTAGGCATAACCTGTATGAAAATTTGTTAATATAAGAATCAAAAGTTTTTATAGGGTATACCTATCAATATTGTTACAGATAAGGGTGCCTAATTCGCCAAAATAACTTGAGGTGAAGATTGCTATGATATTTTATAATAAAATTCCACAAGCAATTTTAGACTTGCCTTTACACAAGTTTAAAAAATGTGTTAAAAGGATGCTCCTAAAAAAAGCACATTATACAGTCGCAGACTATGTAAACGATAAAAAAGCTTGGATTTGACTCGCTCCAGCAATGCACGGGGCTGCAATGGCTTGTATAGTACGGTATAATAACATTGTAAATTGAAAAATTAAAAAGAGCAACCGCCGAGTTTCTTGCTGGTTCTTCTCGGTAGGAACGGCATTCCGGACCAGTGGTAAATTAAACCTGACTATTCATAAGCACTTTTAAAAAGTTTACATGAATAAAAAAACATTCTATTCTATTCTATTCTATTCTACAATTAGCTGAGCTAAGTCAATTGTATATTCACAGGTGATGGGAGAGCTGTGTGTTACATCTCCACGCACTTAAAAATCACTAAATCTGGTGATCTAGTAGCGACGTGACCTGGTAATGGATCTACAACTGAGTTTTTCGTTGTATCGAGAAGAATAAGTACTATTCTAATTTCGGCATACCAATCAGTGTTATTACAGATACGGATACCCAATTCACCACCATAACTCAGAAGACGTAAATCGCGAGTATTCAGTAACATTTTTAATTACCGACCTACATTTTACCTACTAATATTATTATGATCGCATCGATTTCATCAATTTTGATTTGTACCTAGATATTATCTAGTTTAGTTCAGTATTATAAGAGGAATGTGCAACATCCATATAAACTCAAGAGAGTTTCTGGCATGTCAAGCGGAAAATTGTATAATTATTATTTGGCTGAAATAATAATTAATTAAATTTATCACAGTTAGCCAAGCTGAGGAAAGGGGGCTATATTCACGGGTAGTGGTAGGGGCACCGTGTTTCACGGGGCAGAAGCACAGGGCGGTGTGGTGACGGTAGCGGAACAAGCGCGAGCGAAGCTACAGACTCAGATTCTGCCACGACCCAATCCGTCATGGCGTCCTGGAGCAGGAATCTGACGTCACCAGCACTATACTCACAGGCAGGGGTAGAGGCACGGTGTCGCCGCTGGGTAGCAGCACGGGGCAGTGCGGTGGGGGTAGCGGCGCGGGCGCGGGCGGCGCCACAGGCTCAGATCCCGCCACGGCGCTACCCGTCATAGCATCCTGGAGCAACGATCTGACGTCGTCAGCTCCCGCTAGCTCCACGGCCGTCTGACCCTCCTGGTTCTTGAGGAATGGGTCCGCCCCATGTGCTAGCTGTGAGTATAACAATAGAGTACAGTACGCGCCCAAAAGTGATGTACATCGACCTTTAGGAGGAGATAGCAGATTTGTAAAGCACTGTCTCCGTCGTTGAGACCGACAAAACGTCATATAGGTATGAGTGACAGGGACAACGATCTACAAAGCAGAAATGTCACTCTAAAGAACCTATGGGACCAAACCAAACCACACTAAGGGGGAAAAAATCTAAATCGACGCGTACCAAGTCGCGTGCATTATCTAGTACTTCAAAAGAAACTTAGAACAGTTATTTCCTATAACAATCAATATATGAAATGTTTAGAATTTAGATGGAACAGTAAAAACCCGCCAAGTGCGAGTCAGGCTCGCGCAACGAGGGTTCCGTACTACAGTCGTATTTTTTCGACATTTTGCACGATAATTCAAAAACTATGATGCATAAAAATAAATAAAAATCTGTTTTAGAATGTACAGGTGAAGACCTTTCATATGATACCCCCACTTGATATAGTTATTTCGAAAATTGAAAATACTAATATTCAGTTCATGACCACAATTTTTTTTGTGTAATGTTATCACAAATTCACGGTTTTCAGATTTTTTCCCCTAATGTCCGCTATAAGAATTACCTACCTGCCAAATTTCATGATTCTAGATCAACGGGAAGTACCCTAGAGGTTTTTTGACAGACCCACAGACAGACAGACAGACAAGAAAGTGACAATGAAGTGAAGTGAAGGAACTCTAAAAAACGTTCAGTAAACGCTTCGCGATGTTTTTCACCGGCAACAAATAAATAAAATACCTACACCAATTACACATACAAATAACTAATTTATTACTTCATTACACTAATTTATACAACAATTATTTTTTGTATGATGAATATATTACCGTATGTACAGGAAAATGATTTCATTGAAACAAAACTAGCGGCCAGCCCCGGCTTTGCACGGGTGCAACCTATAATTTTTTTTTTTTTTTTTTTTTTTTTTTTTATTTATTAGGATCACCAACAGCTAATCATCTACATCAAACACAAAATTAAAAATAAAAAAGTTCTTAGATAAAATGAAGAGCTAATTAATGGTAATCACCGCATGCGAATAAAGTGTCAGGTAATTATACTAATATTCAATGCGGTGTCAGCGGAGGATAGGATAGAATAATAATAGGGTATCTATATATTTAAAAGGAAAAGCTCTCAACAGTAACTCAGCAAGCTAGAGATGGCTACAAGACACAACGTTGCGAAGAGGAAGCAAATCTTTCTTCTAGCTAGAGGGGTACTAGCCCCTCTAAAATGTAAGGCCATCGAGCCTATCTTTTGTTGAGGAGCACTAATTCCCCTTATACAGGGGTATATTAAAAAAACAGTCAAGTGCGAGTCAAATTCGCACAAGAAGGATTCCGTACCATAGTACTAGAAATGACAATTTTAATTTTTTTAATTTTATGGTACGATTATTTCGAAATTTTATAACTTTTTGTTATAACGGCAATAGAAACACATTCTGTGAAAATTTCAACTCTCTACCTATTACGGTTTACGAAATACATCCCTCTAACTGACTGACAGGCGGACGGACGGACAGCGCAGTCTTAGTAATAAAGTCTCGTTGGCACCCTTCGGGTACGTAACCCTGAAAACGATAATAACTTACCAATAAAGCACACAGCTGCGTCCGCGCTTTGTGCGCGGCTTCGTGAAGGGGGGTGAAGCCCCACCTGTCCGCCGCGTTAGGGGGGGTTCCAGCCCGCAGCAGCAACGCGGCCAGCTCGACATGGCCGTACGACGCCGCGTTATGGAGGGGCACCAACCCCCCTTTGTCCCGTGCGGACACCGCCGCACCGGCTTCTAACAGTGCTTCGGCGACTTCGAGGTTGTTGTAGCCCGCTTTAACAAAACATCGTATTTTTTTTTTTCAAAAATATATAAAATACAGATTTTAAAGTTGTACGAAACCCATACTAATATCATAAATGCTAAAGTGTGTTTGTCTGTTATTTTTTTACAGCCCATCTATTTTGACGAAGTATGATAATTCTTAATCCCGGAAAATCAAAAACTTCTCACGGGATTTTTATAAACCCCAATTCTACACGGACGTCATCTAGTAAAATTAAAGATTCAGTTCCGGAAATAACTACTTATTACAACGTAATTATAATTACATGTAATTAAGTACTAAATAACAAGCAAGACCAGTTCAATACAAGTTGAAGATATACTTTGGATCATAATATTTTTTTAATTCGGATGTTTTAGCCCACTGAATAAAATTTAAGTCCAAATGCAAGCAAAACCGCCTAGAAATGTGCTAACTTTGAGTGAAAAGTTCATGATTTCGTTTAATGATGAACTCAATTTTTTTTAAAATAAAAATGGCGAGCAAACGAGCAGACAGGTCACCTGATGTTAAATGATAACCGCCGCCCATGAACATTTGCAGTACCAGAGGCACCACCAATGCGTTGCCGGCAAAACAATTTCAAGTCAAACGGCCTAAAAATGTGCTAAAATGGAATCGTAATCGTTGATGATTAGTGATATATATGATATAGATGAAGTGGCGATGGGCAGGGCACATAGTTCGTACAACCGATAGACGTTGGGGTCCCAAGGTGCTGGAATGGCGACCTCGCACCGGAAGACGCAGCGTTGGAAGACCCCCCACTAGGTGGACGGCCGACATCAGACGAGTCGCAGGGAGGGCGAGTGGAAGTCCCTACAAGAGACCTATGTCCAGCCGTGGACTTCTATTGGTTGATGATGATGATGATATAGATAAATGTATGAATTCTCACCAGCAAGATGCAGGGGTGTGGAGTTTCTACCGTGCGAGTCTCTGCAGTTCACATTTTGGGGTGTTATCAATTTTCTGAAACAAATACATTTAATTAAATTCTACACAAGGTGTAATTTAGAACGTTAGCAAAAACCTTCTTAATCTAAACACAATCCAATACCAATAACCATTGTTGTAGATTTAGTACTTTTCAAACCCGCAATGTACAGCGCGCAAAACTTGGGTCAATGCCCCGCCGCGTCGTAGGCGGGGCGGTATTTAGACAAACAAATAGGATCAAATCAGTAGCAGCAACTCACTTGGCTCTAGCGAGATCTCCCCGTTTCGCAGCATCCAATAAGGCAGCGTCTCCTCGCAGAGCATCTGCAGTATCGCTATCTCCCGCTCTCACCAACTGGAGGGGCGTGAGGCCGTCGCGATTCCGTCGCGTCGGATCCGCTCCATGCTGTGCAAAATATTTATATCACTACCCTTATTTAAATGCGAAAGTGTGTTTGTTTGTTGGTTTATCGGTTTGTCCTTCAATCGCAACGTATCGACGTGATATTTTGTATGGGTATAGTTTTAAAGACCTGGACAAAAATTTAAAAAGTTCTTAGTGAAGCGGTGTGACGCGCCACAGGTCCTTGCTAGGCAAGTAATTTAGTCACGTCAAATTGACCATATGAACACGCGTTGTGTAGACACTAGACCACGGTTTACACTAGTAATACTTTTGGATGTAAATCTCTCAAATAGGAAAGGGATACAAAGTACTGGGCCTCGAAAATGTAACGACGGAGGTAGGTGTGTTATAGTTGTCATCGATGTGGTCATTACTTGTAGTAGTGTTGCTCTACTTTTTTGTGCTGTGCATGTTGTAATAGATTGTTGGAATATGTTTAGAACGCGTGTCTTTTCCACTTCCACTAACCTTGAGCAATAGCCTGACTATGTCCGCCTTGCCCTTAGCAGCGGCCTCGTGCAGCGGTGTGAAGCGCCACAGGTCCGCTGCGTTGACACCAGCGCCCGCGGACACCAATAACTCAGTCACCTCGAAGTGACCATAGGAACACGCATTATGTAGAGGGACCAGACCACTGAGAAAATAATGAAAAATGAAACAAGTGCAATTGAACAAAAACCAATCAAGTGCAAGTCAGACTTTCACACGAAGGGTTCCGTACCATTGTACAAAATATAAAACTGCCATGCAAATTTTATGGCACTTATAATAAACTAGATGATGCCCGCGACTTCGTCCGCGTGGATGAAGGTTTTTAAAAATCCCATGGGAACTCTTTAATTTTACGGAATAAGAAGTAGCCTACGTCCTTCCCCGGGATATAAGCTAACTCTGTACCAAATTTCATCAAAATCGGTTGAACGGTTAGACCGTGAAAAGCTAGCAGACAGACAGACAGATACATTTTCGCATTTATAATATTAGTATATGGAAGTATGGATTATCTCTGACGGAAGTCACTTGATCTGTTGCGTCAACATCTTGAGTGTATTGTATAAATACGGGTGGTTGATGGTTTTTAAAGTCAGTCTCGTTCAGACGTAGACTCAACCGACTATTAAATGCTTTTTGTGTTTAAGTCGCCATATTTTGATTGAGTGGTTGTAATAGTACTTATTGTGCCCTTATCAAGTTAATATTACAGTTTCAATCAATCAATCAGCCTGTTTGCGTCCACTGCTGGACATAGGCCTTCCCAAGAGCACGCCACCACACACGATCCTCCGCCTTCCTCATCCACCCACTTCCCGTTATCTTCTTAAGGTCGTCAGTCCAGCGGCTTAGGAGGTGGTCCCACACTGCGCTTGCTGATACGCGGTCTCCAGTCCAGAACACGTCTGCCTCATCGGCCATCGGTTCTGCGGCAGACGTGGCCTTCTTGTCACTTCAGCTGGCTAATTCGTTGGGCTATGTCGGTCACTCTGATTCTCCTACGAATTTCTTCGTTACGGATTTTGTCCCTCAGAGAGATACCCAACATAGCCCGCTCCATAGCCCGCTGAGCGACTTTGAACTTGTGGACAAGGCCAACTGTCAGTGTCCACGTTTCAGCGCCATACGTCATCACAGGAAGGACACACTCATTAAAGACTTTTGTCTTTAGGCTTTGGGGTATCGGCGAATTGAAGACTTGACGTAATTTACCAAATTACAGTTAGGTTAGTATAAATCTCTCAGTTAGGTTAGTATAAACCTCTCGATAAGCCTCTACGCGTCTGATCAATATCTGTACGCAAGTTTAACAAGAGAGGACATTCAAATAACTAATCCAAAAAAAGCTTATAATGCCCTACTTTTCTGTCTGACTTTAAATCCACTTCTGGTACCCTTTTACAGCCATTTTCAGAGCCTCCGGTATAGGAGTGGACTGAAAACCGAAAGGTCGACGGTTCAAACCCCGCACGTTGCACTATTGTCGTACCTACTCCTAGCACAAGCCTGACGCCTAATTGGAGAGGAAAGGGGAACATTAGTCATTTAACATGGCTAATATTCTATATAAAAAAAAATTGAAATTTTTATTATTTGTTGTTATAGCGGCAATAGAATGCTGACCTTCAGTAATAGAGAGGCACATGAGGAAGCAGAACCTTTCATATTAAAGGCTACACTTACCCCTTATCTTTAGCATGGACGTCGGCCCCTCTCTGAAGTAAAAGCTGAGCAAGCGGTAGCCGGTTGTACCTGTAAAAGAACGACTCTATTAAATAACTAGCTGACCCGTCCCGGCTTCGCTTGGGTGGAATTTAGAAAATCGAGATGGGGGATGAATTTCCAAAAATCCTGGAAGACGTATTTCTTCATTTGTGACTGAAAACCCAAATACCAATTTTCATGCAAATAACTTGAAAAATGACGGACTTTCATACAAACTTTCATCCCCTATTTAACCCACTTAGGGATGGAATTTCGAAAAATCCTTTCTTAGTGGATTCCTACTCTTTACAGAGAACACACACTCAAAATTTCATGTCTCTAGGACCAGTGGTTTAGGCTGTGCGTTGATATATTATATGTCAGTCACCTTTTCCTTTTATATATTTTGATGACATATATGTTCTAGTACGGAAAAGAAATATTTCATACACCCGAAACAAGATGTTCATAATTATATACGGAACCCTAACAGAGCGAGGCCCGACTCGCACTTGACTGGTTTTTTCAGTCAGTTTGAGTCAGGACTTTGAATTTTATATATATAGACTAGCTTACGCTCGCGACTTCGCCCGCGTGGGCTACAAAAATTTCAAACCCTTTTTTTACCCCCTTAGGGGTTGAATTTTCAAAAATCCTTTCTTAGCGGACGTCTACATCGTAATAGCTATATGAATGCCAAGTTTCAGCCCGATCCGTCCAGTAGTTTGAGCTGTGCGTTGATAGATCAGTCAATCACCTTTTCCTTTTATATATTTTGATGACATATATGTTCTAGTACGGAAAAGAAATATTTCATACACCCGAAACAAGATGTTCATAATTATATACGGAACCCTAACAGAGCGAGGCCCGACTCGCACTTGACTGGTTTTTTTAGGGTCCTCAAAAGGAAAAATCCTTTTGAGAACCCTTATAGGACCCTTATAGGATCACTTTGTTGTCTGTCTGTCGGTCTGTCAAGAAACCTACAGGGTACTTCCCGTTGACCTAGAACCATGAACTTTGGTAGGTAGGTAGGTCTTAGGGGAAAAATCTGAAAACCGTGAATTTGTGGTTACATCACACAAAAAAATGTAATTGTGGTCAAGAACTAATAATTAGTATTTTTAATTTTCGAAGTAAGATAACTATATCAAGTGGGGTAAGTATCAAATTAAAGGTCCCCTTCACCTGTGCATTCTAAAACAAAATTTTTATTTATTTTTATGCATCATAATTTTTGAATTATCATGCAAAATGTGGAAAAAATACGACTGTAGTACGGAACCCTAGTTGCGCGAGCCCGACTAGCACTTGACCGGTTTTTATTTGTGTAGGACTGCAGTCCGCATACCGTTACCTTGTACTTGATTGATTGACTGATCACTAGAAATGAACGTAAGTTAGTTGAGGTTAGAATAGTGTTGCCATCAGCAAAATATATAAACTAGGACAAGGTGCTTGAAAACCCCGGATTTTCGAGTGTAAAGCCCGGACATATCGGTCTATTCTTTTTCATCTCATAGATAAAATAAAACATTGTTATTTATTAATCCTACTAATATTATGAAGAAGTAAAGTTTGTAAGATTGTTTGTATCTCTGGAACTACTGAACTTGATTTTGAAAATTCTTTCACCAGTAGAAAGCTACATTATTATTGAGAGACATAGGCTATATTTTATTTATAAAAATATAAGATATTCCATGAACATTATAATAAGCTACCCGTGCGAAGCCGGGGTGGGTGGCCAGTTATTTATAAATGCAAAATACCTTAAAATTTGATAACGGAAACATCTAAAAGTTACGAATTTTTGTTTTTATTATATTGAAGATATAATAAAAACAAACTCAGTTTTAATATTATTAATCAAAACGGATTCCTTACTTGAAATAAATTTCTAAACCCCGGAAAGTATGCAAAACTCCGCCCGGACGCCCTCCAAACTAGGACAAATCTGGGGAAACCCGGACGGATGGCAACCCTAGGTTAGAAGCTTGTTCGTATATTCATGGAAATTACAAGGAACACCAAGGTTTAGAAAAAACCCGACCGCACGTGGAAGATAGCATGGTAAACAAAAATTGAGATAATAACGTGGTTACATTATGTAGATAATGTACGTGTATGGTTTTTTCATTGAGTTCATAATATACTTTCAGGGTTCCGTACCCAAAGAGTAAGTAATAATATTTATTTATTTAAACAACTCAGTACAGTAATCAACTCTCTGGAATCCTGACCCCTAAACTAGGAAATCCCGTGTCTTAGGGGCCAGTGCCTTCCCAAACATAAGATATGGATAGTTAATAATTTACAGCTAGGTATTACAACTATTTAAAATAAATAAATAAACAAATCACAAGGTTAAAGCGTCCACAGTCGTCTTGCGAGATATTACGACTCGGACGCATCCGCGACTTTTGTTTCACTCTTTACAATTTTATGCTAATTATGTTTTATGATTATACAAAAAGAAAAGAACATAGGATTAGAATTTAAAGTTTAAAAATATTGCATGCTCAATTTTGTGACTAAATAATTATATTGTGTGTGTATGTGTGTGTGTGTGTATGTAAATCAGCAGGGCGATTGTCTAAAACCTGCATCAATCATTATTACAATCTCAATTGTTCTGATTGGCTGAATTTGTGCGATTCTTGTTGCAACAATGCATTGTGCTCAATAGTGAGCGAGCATTAACCAATCAGAGATGATTGCGATCGTGACATTGTAGCTGTCAAACAACCGCGGTAGGGCCACGGAACTCAATAGATCATGTTACTGAATTCAATTTCAATTTATTGCAATTCCATAAACTATATTGTACAAGGTAGGATTGGCTACTCAGTTTGGGTGTCGCAATTTGGTCTGAACAGTAGACCTTAGTAGGGAGACCCATTTTTTATTTATTTTTATTTGCGTCGTTTAGATAATCATTTTTAATATTTTGTCAAATTCATTGTCATTGTCTACGTTACGAACTTTGCCTGGCAAATCAGTGCCCTTATATAAATGTGAAAGTGTGTTTGTTTCTTGGTTTGTTGGTTTATAATTTTTTTTTTGTGAAAAATAAAGAAATGGGGGGCCGTAAAAGTTTTAGACCATTTTTGTGGTGGAGTTTATCTCAAAAACTAAACCAGTTAAGAATATGAAATTTCGGTACACTATACATATACTTACTGTATTTAAATAACAAATACTGAAAACATCCCTACCCCTATTATAATTGCGAAAGTGTGTTTGTTTGTTGGTTTGTCCTTCAATCACGTCGCAACGGAGTAACGGATCATCGTGATTTTTCGCATGGGTATTGGGTATAGTTTAAGACCTGGTGAGTGACATAGGCTACTTTTTATCCCGGAAAATCAAAGAGTTCCCACTTTTTAAAACCTAAACCCATACGGGATTTTTTAAAACCTAAATCCACGCGTACGAAGTCGCGGGCATCAGCTAGTCAATTCATAAAGTAGTTTATAAGCTGTGACCAAAACATAATCTAAATATATAAAAGGAAAAGGTGACTGACTGACTGACTGACTGACTGACTGACTGACTGACTGATCTATCAACGCACAGCCCAAACTACGGGTCGGATCGGGCTGAAATTTGGCATGCCGATAGCTACTATGACGTAGGCATCCGCTAAGGTTTGAAATTTGTGTAGTCCACGCGGACGAAGTCGCGAGCATAAGCTAGTTGTATATGGAATCCTAAAATAGCAAAGCCGGACTCGCACTTGGCTGGTTTTTCATTCTTTAAGCATGTTTTGTTTGTTTATTTTTATCGAATTACTGTGTATTAGACTAGAGGTCAAGGTTGCGGCCTTCTGTAACGCCGGCTCCACACGTTGGCCCCAACGCTGGCCCCAACACTGTTCGCCCAACGTGTGGATCGGGAAATTTGCTTGGCCAACGTTAGGGCCAATGCTAATTGCCCGATCCACACGTTGGGCGAACAGTGTTGGAACGTGTGGAGCCGGCGTTACACAAATGATAGCCTGGTGGTTAACACTTAGGATTTCCTATTCGGGGGTTCGGGGTTCGCATAAAAAATTAAGCATATTATTATTATCTAGTTATAGTAAAACTTCGTCCGTGTGGATTTAGGTTTTCAAAAATCCCGTAGGAACTCTTTGATTTTCCGGGATCAAAAGTTGCCTATGTCCTTTCCCGGGATGCAAGCTATCTCTGTACCAAATTTCGTCAAAATCGGTTGAACGGTTGAGCCGTGAAAAGCTAGCAGACAGACAGACAGACACACTTTCGCATTTATAATACTAGTATAGTATGGAAGTATGGATTAGATGTAAGTCGTAAGCTGGCAACACAGACTTCTCTTCCTGCTGGGAGGTTCCGTACCCGAAGGGTGCCAACAGGATATTAATATGAAATTCCATCTAAAATACAAAACGCCGGCCGGTCCCCGCAGCCGCAGCGCAGCCGCGTTGGTTCTTACCCGGCAGCGAAATGTAAGGGCGTGGAATGTCGTCCGTCCACGTCTCGACAGTTGACGAGCCTCGGCCGCGCGTCCAGCATCGTCCGCGCGGTGTCCACGTCGCCGGTCCGCGCGACTCTAGCAGCCGCAGCGCAGCCGCGTTGGTTCTTACCCAGCAGCGAAATGTAAGGGCGTGGAATGTCGTCCGTCCACGTCTCGACAGTTGACGAGCCTCGGCCGCGCGTCCAGCATCGTCCGCGCGGTGTCCACGTCGCCGGTCCGCGCGACTCTAGCAGCCGCAGCGCAGCCGCGTTGGTTCTTACCCAGCAGCGAAATGTAAGGGCGTGGAATGTCGTCCGTCCACGTCTCGACAGTTGACGAGCCTCGGCCGCGCGTCCAGCATCGTCCGCGCGGTGTCCACGTCGCCGGTCCGCGCGACTCTAGCAGCCGCAGCGCAGCCGCGTTGGTTCTTACCCGGCAGCGAAATGTAAGGGCGTGGAATGTCGTCCGTCCACGTCTCGACAGTTGACGAGCCTCGGCCGCGCGTCCAGGATCGTCCGTGCGGTTTCCACGTCGCCGGTCCGCGCGGCTTCTAGCAACCGCAGCGCAGCCGCGTTTGAACACGCATCTACGGACAAACAAATGGGTATCTTGAATCAAAACTGTTTTGAGTGGTACTTACAGTTATCTAAACACATCAAAGGAAAAGGTGACTGACTGACTGACTACCTGATCTATCAACGCATAGCTCAAACTATTGGACGGATCAAGCTATTATTTGGCATGCAGATAGCTATTATGACGTAGGCATCCGCTAAGAAAGGGTTTCTGAAAATTCAAACCTAAGGGCGTGAAATAGGGGTTTGAAATTTGTGTAGTCCACAAGCTATTTGTAAACTAGATGATGCTCCCGACTCCATCCGCGTGAAGACCATCGGGTACGGAACCATTCATATGGATCCGAGACATGGTCGCTAACTATGGGCCTCATATGAAAGCTCAGAGTCACTCAGCGGGCGATGGAGAGAGCTATGTCAAATATTAGGCTATGGTGAAGTAAAATAACTTTAAAGCTACCTGCGTCAAATGTACTAACATTTGACGCCTGCCAGTGACGTCGAAGCCTCGCTGTTTTGTTAGAAGTTCCCTAACTGTCGTGAACTGTGCCACTGGTATAGTTCTTTCATTTTTGCATTTCACGAACGCCACTGACTCATGCCAACGCACAGCTCAAACTACTGGACGGATCGAGCTGAAATTTGGCATGCAGATAGAAATTATGACGTAGGCATCCGCTAAGAAAGATTTTTTGAAAATTCAACCCCTAAGGGGGTGAAATAGGGGTTTGAAATTTGTGTAGTACGCGGACGAAGTCGCGAGCATAAGCTAGTTAATATATAAAACACAAAAATTGTTTCTAGCTAAGTCCGTTATAGACTTTGAAACCATCCAACAGATGTGCACAAATCGGTTTAATTAGAAAGGTAATAATGCGAAAACGTTTTTTTTTACGTAGTAGCACATGTCGGGTATCCGCTAGTAAGCTATAAAGACAAGACAAAGTCGCGGGAAAATACTAGTTGTATGTAAAGCACTACTAAACATAATAAGTAACATAACCTTTTCATGTCTCGTAGAAAATTTAACTACACAGTTTTATAAAAAAAAATACATTTATGTATGATAATGATCACAATTTTAGTAATACGTCCTACCTATAAATGATGACAGAATTATCATATTTTATATTATTTTCTAAAAATATTCCATGCCTCGAACCGTTTACGCTCAGGTTTTTATGTAGGTTTTTTCCCATATCTACCTATCGCGTGACGTCTGTAGGCATAGGTATTATTAGTAGGTATACAGGTTTTATATGTTTGCTATGTTAGACATATAAAACCTAAAGACAAACTTAAAACTACTTTAAATAATTAAATATCACTTGATTTAACGGTGAAGGAAAACATCGTGAGGAAACCTGCATGCCTGAGAGTTCTCCATAATGTTCTCAAAGGTGTGTGAAGTCTATCAATCCGCACATGGCCAGCGTGGTAGACTATGGCCAAAACCCTTCTCACTCTGAGAGGAGACCCGCGCTCTGTAGTGAGCCGGTGATGGGTTGGTCATGATGATAAGTGATATGATTGTTTGATAGCAACGAACAACAATATAATTTAACATACTCGAGCGGAGTTGCACGCGCGCGATGCCTGTCACAGAATTTGGCCAAAACATTCGCAGGGTTAGTATGACCTATATGACATTTTACATCTCACCAACATTCATACAATTCCACCATCGAAACACTTCAGCGCTCAGCTGCTCGATTGCGGTAAAATGACAGCTACAATGTCACGATCGCAATCAGCGCTAATTGGTTGACGCCCGCTCACTATTGGCTACAATCAGAGCCGTCTTTAACCTATTTAGGAGGCCCTGGGCACATTGAAATAACGGGGCCCCTATAATCTTGACAGAGTAGGTAAAAACAAGAAGGCTCGGATATAAGTCAGTCTTGACTGGTTAATTAACAATCTCTATGTTCCTATGTTTGAGAGGGCCTTTTTGACCTTTGATTTTATAGAAATAAATATTAAATAGGTTTTTCGGGAATAAAGTAGCGGTCGGTCGTTTATAGTTTGTTGATTTGGATTTTGGTGGCAGCGACTAGTGACTAGTGGGCCCCTATCGGTCGTGGGCCCTGGGCACGTGCCCAGAGTGCACAGTGGGAAAGAGGGCCCTGGCTACAATGCATTGTTGCAACAAGAATCGCACAAGATTGTAATAGTGATTGATCGACCTACAGGTTTAAAGAGTTTATTTTCTCAAAAAGAACAAAAGTTCACTTACAGTACGACTGTCTAAATGTACAGTGACAATTGTACTGTCAAAATGGCCGCCACGAAAATTAAAAAAGTTAAAGTGTTATTTCTTATAATATGATGGTACGGAACCGTCCGTGTGCGAGTCCAACTCGCCCGTGGCCGAAACCGATTTTTATGGTGGCGTTGCAAAAGTGTTAGCCCCTAGTTGTTATCTTATCGCTGCTTCAACTAATTCGAAAAATTGCAATGCCCATTCTTGTTATGCAAAATAAATATTTATTATGAAATAACCCTTTCATTTTCGGGTTAAATAAAGTTATTTATTTTTCCTTTTATCAATTTGTGAAACACAACTATATTATGAACAAATCAATCAATTTTATGGAGCCATAATGTAGTTCTGATAAAAAAAAACAATAGTTTCGATTTATTTATATTTCATTCGTTCTGTAGTTTAATTGACTAAACTTTGTTTAGTATAGAATCTACACGCCTACTTCATAGATATTGTCTACTGTATTGTTTGATCCTCTGTGACTCAGCAACCGATAGACGTCCACTGCTGGACATAGGTCTCTTAGTAGGGACTTCCACACGCCACGGTCTTGCGCCGCCTGAATACAGCGGCTCCCTGCGACTCGTCTGATGTCGTCCGTCCATCTAGTGGGGGGGTCTTCCAACACTGCGTCTTCCAGTCACATGCATGACTGTCTTTTGATAAGTTTTAGCCGAGTAACAATTTGACAAGTTAAAAATTGCATTTTTTCATGTTTTTTTTTATTTATTTAGATACAGGTTAGCCCACGGAACAGAAAGAATTCTGTTCCGTGGGTTAGCCCTTGACTGCAATCTCACCTGGTGGTAAGTGACGATGCAGTCTAAGATGGTAGCGGGCTAACCTGGAACGGGTATGACAGTTTTTAATAAGCCCATGCCCCTTTGGTTTCTACACGGCATCGTACCGGAACGCTAAATCGCTTGGCGGTACGGCTTTGCCGGTAGGGTGGTAACTAGCCACGGCCGAAGCCTCCCACCAGACCAGACCAGAAATTTAGAAATTATAAAATTCCAAACCCCTGCCAGGAATCGAACCCGGGACCTCCCACTAATAAGACCACAGCGCTCACCACTGCGCCAGGGAGGTCGTCAAAATATATCGTCGTTTATAAATAATCATGGACATTAACAAATTCTGCGCAATCAACAGCTGCATGTTATCCTGCTGCATGAATGATAATGATCCATTGGTCATCAAACTGTGTTTGTTTGTAGGTTTATTGGGTTGTTAATTTGTCCTTCAATTACGCCGCAACGGAGAAACGGATTGATCAGATTTTTTACATGGATATAGTTAAATAGATAAATGCGAAAACCACAAAAAATTAGACGGGAATGTCATAGTTTAGACACAGAGTAAGACTCATGTGGTTTAAACGCACGGAAAGTTTTCATAGTAACTATGGACTAAGAGCCAGCACGTGCCAGACCTTCGTTATTTTATAAAAACGGAAAGTTTCTCTGTTTTTCTCTGCTCTGTTAGTCCCCAACACTGGGAGGAACGTTTGTTTGGATCATGGTAGCTTTGGGAGATAACAGGTAATAAAGATGTAAAAAATCTTACGTCTGAGTATATAGTCTAATTTTTTATATTTTCTTCAGAATAGTATTAAAAATTATATTAAAACACGTCATGCATTGCCTAAAACTAAGTATAACGGCAACCCCCTGCCAGACACCCTAAGTATTTATTCTCTATAGTAGATAGGTACGCGACAGGTCGAATTTATTTGGTTAATCTTGTAAAAAATACTTTTGTTAATGCTGACGATTACAAATAAATAATTTAAAATGATCCCTTCTCATTCTTAGAGGAAACCCGTGCTCAGTAGTGAGCCGGCGATGGGTTGATCATCTATTTATATAAAATTCAAAGTCCTGACTGACTTACATAACAATGCACAACCTAAACCCCTGGTCATAGAAACATGAAATTCGGAGGGTCTGTTCTTTGTAAACAGTAGGTATCCACTAAGAAAGGATTTTTCGAAATTCCACTCCTAAGGGGGGGTAAATAGGGTATGGAAGTTTGTATGAAAGTCTGTCATTTTTAAAGTTACATCGATGAAAATTCGTATTTAGGCTTTCGATTAAGAATGAAAAATGCATGTTTTACGGTTTTTGAAAATTCTACTCTCAATGGCATTAAATAGGGGATGAAAGTTTGTATGAAAGTCCGTCACTTTCCAAGTTATTTTTATAAAAATTGATATTTGGGTTTTCGGTTACAAAACTCCTACCCCCACGCCGATTTTCTAAATTCCACCCGAGCGAAGCCGGGGGCGGGTCAGCTAGTGATGAACAATAAAAAAACTCGCCATCGAATTTCTTCGAAAACTATCAACTCGCGCTAAGTATGCAAGGATGCGGTCACATAGACGTAATTCGCAAGGTAGGTATTATAAGCTTCCGTCGACCCGCGTTCACGGCCAGTGCGAGTCACCTGTCGACTTGATCGTACGTTATAATATATAGTGAGTGTTTTGGCTGTGTTTTGGTAAATAAGTCTTGGATCGAAGTGATAAGTTCTAAATGTAAGTAAATAATTCCACAGATTGAAAAAAACCGGCCAAATGCGAGTCAGGCTTTCGACATTTTGCACGATAATTCAAAAACTATGATGCATAAAAATAAATAAAGATCTGTTTTAGAATGTACAGGACAAGACCTTTCATATGATACCCCACTTGATATAGTTATCTCACTTCGAAAATTGAAAATCTAATTATTAGTTCATGACCACAATTTAATTTTTTTGTGTAATCAAACCACAAATTCACGGTTTTTAGATTTTTCCCTGAATGTCTGCTATAAGACCTACCTGCCAAATTTCATGATTCTAGGCCAACGGGAAATACCCTGTAGGTTTCTTGTCACCGACAGACAGACAGACAACAAAGTGATCCTATCTGGGTTCCGTTTTTCCTTTTGAGGTACGGTTACGGTACCCTAAGAGGTTGATAAAGGAATCCACTGACTCTCTTGCCAAAGGAGCTCTGCTAGGTGATTCGCTAACTCAGTGTGTAACACTGAATGATACCCACCGAGCTCATTTGACATTGGTTGGTTCTACATTGCTGCTTCATCAAGTGATATCACAATATTTTTTCGTAGAAAACCTTCAATGGATTAGAGATAAATGTCAAATGAGCTCGGTGGCTATCATTTAGTGTTAGACACTGAGTTAGCGAATCAGTAGGCTGGTAGGCTATTTAGGCATGGCTCTCTTAACGATACGATCAAAAGGTCTCTTGCCACCATAAACGTTTCTGCGTTCATTGAGCCGGCAGGGATTAGTCGGGATGATGGCAAGAGACCTGATGGATTGACGCTGGTTCCCTGGGAACGGGGACGGGCGCTAATGTGGGACGCAACGTGCGTTGACACTTTGGCCCCGTGTCATATCAGGGAGACAGCATCAAGACCGGGAGCCGCAGCAGAAACAGCTGAAAACGGCAAGCAGCACAAGTATGCCTCTCTTATCGATAGTTACAATTTTGTGTCGTTTGCCGTGGAGACCCTGGGGCCATGGAGTCTTAGTGCGAAAAATAAATTACGAGACATTTCAACGCGTTAATAGCGTCAATCAAAAAACCTAAATCTGCGCGGACGAAGTCGCAGGCATCATCTAGTAATTAATATGTATATCTAGTAATTAATAAAAATATACAAAAGGAAAAGGTGACTGACTGACTGACTGGATAATATTCCCCTTTCCCCTCTAGTTAAGTGTTAAGCTTGTGCTAGGAGTAGGTACGACAATAGTGCAACGGGTGGGGTTTGAACCGGCGACCTTTCGGTTTTCAGTCCGCTCTTTTAACCGTTGAGCTATCAAGGCTCAATATTGGGATTTGCGCTTAGCAACACATTCAGCGATTCATTTTTATATATATAGAAATTTTTACGCAATTATGAGAAAAATCCTACTTTTATAATCTAAATATATAAAAGGAAAAGGTGACTGACTGACTGACTGACTGATCTACCAACGCACAACTCAACCTACTGGATGGATCGGGCTGAATTTGGCATGCAGATAGCCATTATGACGTAGGCATCCGCTTAGAAAGGATTTTTGAAAATTTAACCCCTAAGGGGGTGAAATAGGGGTTTGAAATATGTGTAGTCCACGCGGACGAAGTTGCAAGCATAAGCTAGTTAATATAATAATAACTATGCCTAATAATAAAGATGAGTTCGGCTTCAATTAAAAGAAAGGTTTATTGACCTTTACACAAGTTCAAATTATCAACTCGACAAAAAATCTCAACTTAAAAATGACTTTTCATTTTACAGTTCACAAAAAGCTAGGTACTTTATATTTCTTGTACTATTTCCAATATAAAAGTTTAGCATGTCACTATTTTTAATGTACAACCTGACGGAAATATCTGCGCACCTCGCTGGAATGCGCTTTCCCGCAGCTTGCTTATTTTCGACTATCCAGTACCCAAACAGTATATAAACACTACGTTACGTTCTACCTGTACCCTGCCAGTACCTTTACAACCGCAAGCACGTTGCATAACGTCATTTAACGTTAAGCGCCAGCATCTCAGATGCTACCTTCTTGTTGAAGGATGTAACTAGCGCTTTCGAGTGGTTTAACCCTGGCAAGTTTCTCCAGCGGTTGAGTGTGTCATAGTAGCAATAGGTTAGAAGGGTAAGTTGAACCAGGCTTTTAGGTATACCCAGTGGCGTGCACAGGAGTTCAAGCCAGGGTATGCATTTAGGTATGAACTTATTTTACGGCAGGTTAAAATGAGAAATAAGCATAGACTTATTATAATGAGGGTAAGCAGTGCGTTTATGCCTCTATGAGCTGCACGCCACTGGGTTTACCGCAGACAGGCTCTGGGCCTATTTCATATGATACTCCACTTGGTAAAGTGATCTTACTTTGAAAGTTGAAAATACAAATTATTTGTGCATGGACACATTTTAATTAATATAATAATTACTTAACATAATTTTTTTTTTGTGATCTAACAAAAAATTCACGGTTTTCGGTTTTCCCCTTTATGTGTGCTACCTACCTACATTTCCAAGGAAGTACTCTATAGGTTTCTTGACAGACGCGACAGACAGACAACGAAGTGATCCCATGAGGATTTCCTTATTCCTTCTGTGGTTCGGAACTCTAAAAATAATTAGATAGGTATCAGTCATCAGTCATCACCCCACTGTCCTCATCTATCTAGATCCTAGAGCATTTGATCAGACTAAAATAAAATCGTGGGGCGTAGCGTAGGCTGAGTGAATTGAAATTAGACTCAATTACTAGATTAGACCGACACACGAACAAACAAGTCGAACCAAATAGACCCGTTTAATATTGTGCCTTGTATGATGCCGCCACGATGACCGTTCAAGTCCAAGACCATCAGACACGGCCGGGCAGACTTTGTTGTGGGCTCTTCTCAGACCAGCTAAGTGATTCGCTAACTCAATGTCTAACACAGAATGATAGATAGCCACCGAGGTTGGTTGGTTCTACATTGCTGCTTCACTGGGTGGAAGTAAAATATTTTTTCGTAGAAAACTTTCAACGGATTAAAAAATGAGCTCTGTGGCTATCGTTCAGTGAGACACTGAGTTAGAGAATCATCCCACTGGGCGCGCTTGGTTATCGATCGAATAATATTTTTTTTAATTTTGGTAGTTTTAATCACTTTAGGGTAAATAGTACCCTATTGACGTAACGACGTAGGAAGAAGAATAATACGTGGGTGTTTCCATGCAGTCTAAGGGTGAGATCTATAGAGCGCACTCTGACTTTGCTCAGACTTAAGACACGGTTAAAACAAGACAGTGTTATGTAGCTGACATACATCTGTCTCGTTTTAACAGTGACTTAAGTCTAAGCAAAGTCAAAGCACGCTCTATAGATTACAGTCTAAGACTGGGGGTACACGATGCGTTGCGGCGACGCACCGCAAACATTTCACCGTATCAGCGGGCACACGAGCGGTGCGGCGCCGCAATGTTGTTATGTCGCAGCGGCGCCGTAGCAGCGTTGGACAGTCTGCTCATAGTCTGCTTTTTTTTTTTTTTTTTAATTATTTCTTGGTTAATATATTACAGGTAGATAATTATTATGTGATATGTGATATTATATTATATTATGTGATATGTGACTGTTGACCATTATAATTCTAAAAAAAAGTTAAAAAATAGCTTATTAATAATAGATAATAAGAAAATAAATTTTGCATGCCCACTGTATGGCGGATTGTAGCTGTAAATAAACCACTGTAACACCATCATTGTACCTGCAATCGTGCAAATAAATGATTTGATTTGATTTGATTTGATTTGATTTGAATAAACAAGTGAGCGGTGCGGCTCCGACGTCGCAACGCATTCACCCCTCCCCGCCTCGTGTCGGTGGTTGCAAGTCCGGTGCGGCGCCGGAGCGCATCGTGCGACATGCCACAGATATTTCTAGATGTAAGACAACGCAGCGACACCGTGAGATATGTTGAGACCGTAGGTAATAATAAAATGCGGCAACGGTGAAAGATGTTTATTGATAGCCGGCTTATGATCTACTCTTGCTTATGGACTAACAATACCAATAAAGAAATCTTACATACTATTGTCTTAATCGTATTGCCTAACTACTTAACCCAAATAATTTTGCATCACCTCTCTTTCAATCCGATGTGCAGGGAACCTACTTCGATATATTGAGGAGTTGCATTTTTATGTTACAGCTAATATGAACATGCTACGTTTAAACTGACAATTCGTACATATTACAACCGTTCCGGCGCCGCACCGCCGCGCCGCCGCAACGCATCGTGTGCCCCCGCTCTAATATCTACAAGCTTAGTTCACTATAATCCGCCATAACAATATAATATATCTACTTAACTATATAATATGTTATGGCGGATTATAGCTGAATATTAAGCTATAAACAAATGTTTCCTTGTTTAAGTAATAAGTATCACCTTGAGGGAGTAGTATCATAGACTTCCGTATTTATTCAGATACAAGATAGCCCTTGACTGCAATCTCACCTGGTGGTAAGTGATGATGCAGTCTAAGATGATAGCGGGCTAACCTGGAAGGGGTATGGCAGTTTTTTTTACTAAACCCATACCCCTTTGGTTTCTACACGGCATCGTACCTTAACGCTAAATCGCTTGGCGGCACGGCTTTGCCGGTAGGGTGGTAACTAGCCACGGCCGAAGCCTCCCACCAGACCAGACCAGAAATTTAGAAATTATAAAATTCCAAACCCCTGCCAGGAATCGAACCCGGGACCTCCCACTATTAAGACCACAGCGCTCACCACTGCGCCAGGGAGGTCGTCAAAATCGTCCATTATAATAGGTCCGTATAGTAACACCGGCTTCTATCCAAAATCTAATATCGCCCAACTTTTTCATTTCGATACAAGTTAGTCCTTGACTCACTTGATGGTAAGTGATGATGCAGTCTAAGATGGAAGCGGGCTAACTTGCAAGGGGTAAGGCAGTTTTATTTATTAAATAGATAAATAAAAATCTTTTTTATTCGAATAAACTTTTACAAGTACTTACGAATAGTCGGACGCATCTACCACTGGTTCGGAATGCCTTTCCTACCGAGAAGAACCAGCAAGAAACTCGGCGGTTGCTCTTTTCAAATATTTGATATAGGTACAAGATTATGCCATGTTGAACCCATTCTACCCCTGATCGGTTTCTACACGGCATCGTATCAGAACGTTAAATCGCTTGGCGTGCCGGCTTTGTCGGTAGAGTGGTAACTAGCCACGGCCGTAACCTCTCACCAGACCAGAGACAATTTAGAAAAGCTGGCTGACTGAATGATCTATCAACGCGCAGCTCAAACTACTTGACGGATCGGGCTGAAATGTGGCATGCAGATAGTTAGCTATTATGACGTAGACATCCACTAAGATTGGATTTTTGAAAATTCAACCCCTCATGGGGTAAAATAGGGGTTTGCAATTTGCGTAGTCCACGCGGACGAAGCCGCGGGAATTAGCTAGTGGAATTTATAATAAGACTGGCTGATGCCCGCGACTTCGTCCGCGTGGAATTAGGTTTTTTAAAAATCCCGTGGGAACTCTTTGATTTTCCGGGATGAAAAGTAGCCTATGTCACTCTCCAGGTCCTTATCTATACCCATGCTAAAAATCACG